>NC_083773.1:37679227-38015893 GCF_963514075.1 Conger conger
GGCCACAGCACAGTCTGTATCACCACACAGTCTGAAATAGCACAGTCTGTATCACCACACAGTCTAAAACAGCAGTCTGTATCACCACACAGTCTAAAACAGCAGTCTGTATCACCACACAGTCTAAAACAGCAGTCTGTATCACCACACAGTCTAAAACAGCACAGTTTGTATCACCACACAGTCTGAAATAGCTCAGTCTGTAACACCACACAGTCTAAAACAGCACAGTCTGTATCACCACACAGTCTAAAACAGAAGTCTGTATCACCACACAGTCTAAAACAGCACAGTCTGTAACACCACACAGTCTAAAACAGAAGTCTGTATCACCACACAGTCTAAAACAGCACAGTCTGTATCACCACACAGTCTGAAATAGCTCAGTCTGTAACACCACAGTCTAAAACAGAAGTCTGTATCACCACACAGTCTAAAACAGCACAGTCTGTAACACCACACAGTCTAAAACAGAAGTCTGTATCACCACACAGTCTAAAACAGCACAGTCTGTATCACCACACAGTCTGAAATAGCTCAGTCTGTATCACCACACAGTCTAAAATAGCTCAGTCTGTAACACCACACAGTCTAAAACAGCACAGTCTGTATCACCACACAGTCTAAAATAGCTCAGTCTGTAACACCACACAGTCTAAAACAGCACAGTCTGTATCACCACATAGTCTAAAACAGCACAGTGTATCACCACACTGTCTGAAACACATTGGACCATAGCACAGTCTGTAACACTACACTACACTATACTTTAGCACAAAGACATAGATAGATACTGTTTCCAACAAACCCCTGGTCCAAACATTTCCTGCTCTTTTACACATGTTTGTTTATTTATTTTTGTACCCGCAGTTTGTCCCAGGAGCAGCTGACTTCTACGGGGGGTGTTTGGTTATCCTGTGACCGCTTTGCTCATTTGCCCCGAGGTGAGTTTTCAGGAGGATTTAAAAAGATCATAAAATGGCTTTTTACTGTGCTGCCACTAGGGGGCACTGTGTGGGCATGAATTCATGTCAAAGGAAGTTAGAGCTGTGAAAACTGAGATTTTTTTTTAACAGGCCCCAACCTGAAACAGACGTGAGTGCAGCACTTTCACGATATGACGTATACACAAGTGAAAAGGATCTTTTGAGGGAATTTTTAAAGGGCATGGCAGTTGACTCGACTGAAGTCGAAGATGTTGATGGATCACAGACATCAGAAAGTCATGGCATAGGAAGTATATGCAACCAAATGCAAAACATGACTCATTTGACATTGTGTTAATTTGTCTCAAACATTGAAATGGGGGACTAAAGTATTAAATCAGAAAAAGCATAAAATGACAAAGGGACTGCAAACTCTTTATACTCGTATACTTTAAAGATGAATTTAGACTTCAGCTCGTCTTTAACAATGCATACAAAAATGCCTTCAGGAAATGACATTCAATAAACAAACGTTCTAATGGCATAATTTATTTTAAATAAATAAGATTAGAATGATCATTCTAGAATTAGATCATTCATTTCTCCAGTGATGACACAACTTCTGAGACCTGTAACATCCAAGCCAGGTGTAAATATTGGAAGACCAGTGCTGCATTTGGTAGTGGGAATATACTGCCTACACTCCTGATGATAGCAATATAGCTGATAGCTTTACATCTCAGTTCACCATGCTGGAATGACTTGGCTGGAATGTACTGTGGCCTGATAGTGGATCTAGTTGTCACGCGATGGCCGTTTAGTTTGAGAGCCTGCGTCTTATGCCAAAAGTGTGGGAGTCAGTAACCCTATAGGCTGTTTTAATCAATAACCTGCCAATTGCAACATGCCATTTTAATTCTGAGTAATTACACATTAGCTCATGACAGCATTCTTGGAGAACTTGCTGATGGCAAACCGCAAATGTCAATTTAACACTATCCCAGTGAGCAAAGGTCAGAATCTAGATGTGCGGAGACGCTTTGACATAAACGGACGAGGTTAACCCCAATATCACTCGAGTTTCATCCGGATATAGCCTGGCTACGTCCTAGTCGGCTAGGAAACCTTTTCCTCGACTTTTCACTGCAAACGTTTGCAGTGGGCTATGAAAGCGCATTATTCTAGATTACTGACGTAACACTGAAGTGCTTATGAGGCCCTTTTGCTACATTCTCACCTGAAAATAATAACTGGTGTGCTGTGATAACCTGCTGCTTTGTCACGATAAATGTGCCAACTAAAGTTCTCGAACAAATCTTTGCACCGTGCTGCAAGTCAGGGAACAGTGTGCCACACCTGTGTGGGTAGGTGGGTGGGTGGGTGTAATGGGAACTGGTAACCCCCTCTTTCTGCTCCAAACCGCAGACAGGTTCACACAGCTTTTATTTTCATCTGTATGGAAACACGCCATGCAGCTCAATCACCTGTGCATCGACATTTCATGACCTTTTATTTAACACGGGCTGGTTCTGGTTCTGGTAGTGGGAATATACTGCCTACACTCCTGATGATAGCAATATCTAGCTTTACATCTCAGTTCACCATGCTGGGATGACTTGGCTGGAATGTACTGTGGCCTGATAGTGGATCTAGTTGTCACGTGATGGCCGTTTAGTTTGAGAGCCTGCGTCTTATGCCAAAAGTGTGGGAGTCAGTAACCCTATAGGCTGTTTTAATCAATAACCTGCCAATTGCAACATGCCATTTTAATTCTGAGTAATTACACGTTAGCTCATGACAGCATTCTTGGAGAACTTGCTGATGGCAAACCGCAAATGTCAATTTAACACTATCCCAGTGAGCAAAGGTCAGAATCTAGATGTGCGGAGACGCTTTGACATAAACGGACGAGGTTAACCCCAATATCACTCGAGTTTCATCCGGATATAGCCTGACTACGTCCTAGTCGGCTTGGAAACCTTTTCCTCGACTTTTCACTGCAAACGTTTGCAGTGGGCTATGAAAGCGCATTATTCTAGATTACTGACGTAACACTGAAGTGCTTATGAGGCCCTTTTGCTACATTCTCACCTGAAAATAATAACTGGTGTGCCGTGATAACCTGCTGCTTTGTCACGATAAATGTGCCAACTAAAGTTCTCGAACAAATCTTTGCACCGTGCTGCAAGTCAGGGAACAGTGTGCCACACCACCACTGTGTGTGTGTGTGTGTGTGTGTGTGTGTGTGTGTGTGTGTGTGTGTGGGTGTAATGGGAACTGGTAACCCCCTCTTTCTGCTCCAAACCGCAGACAGGTTTACACAGCTTTTATTTTCATCTATATGGAAACACGCCATGCAGCTCAATCACCTGTGCATCGACATTTCTTCAGCTTTTATTTATCACGGGTTGGTTCTGGCTCGGGATTCGGCAAACGTTATTTGTTTTCGTTTTGCATGTTCTCATCCTCGGGTAGGTCTGGCGATTTTATCGTTTCAGGGCAGGGAGGTTTTGGCGGGTAAACACCGTTGAAAGGGTGGCGCACCAAAACCGAAGATAAACTGGGAAAACATCTTTGAAGGCCAGAATGTTGAACACAAATGCTAACGCTACAACCTCTTTATTTTCCTGATCTTTGGGGAACTTATTTGTTTTTAATTTATTTTGAAATATGAATAAATACAATTATCTTGTATGATGTTGATGGGTCACAGACATCAGAAAGTCATGGCATAGGAAGTATATGCAACCAAATGCGAAACATGACTCTTATTTGACATTGTTAATTTGTCTCAAAAATTGAAACGGGGGACTAAAATATTAAATCAGAAAAAGCATAAAAAGACAAGGTGACTGCAAACTCTTTATACTCGTATACTTTAAAGATGTGTTCGTATGGTTATGAAGAATTTACGAAAGGTGAATTTAGATTTCAGCTCGTCTTTAACAATGCATACAAAAATGCCTTCAGGAAATGACATTCAATAAACAAACGTTCTAATGGCATAATTTATTTTAAACGAATTAGATTAGAATGATCATTCTAGAATTAGATCATTCATTTCTCCAGTGATGACGCAACTTCTGAGACCTGTAACATCCAAGCCAGGTGTAAATATTGGAAGACCAGTGCTGCATTTGGTAGTGGGAATATACTGCCTACACCCCTGATGTCAGTAACCCTATAGGCTGTTTTAATCAATAACCTGCCAATTGCAACATCCATTTTAATTCTGAGTAATTACACGTTAGCTCATGACAGCATTCTTGGAGAACTTGCTGATGGCAAACCGCAAATGTCAATTTAACACTATCCCAGTGAGCAAAGGTCAGAATCTAGATGTGCGGAGACGCTTTGACATAAACGGACGAGGTTAACCCCAATATCACTCGAGTTTCATCCGGATATAGCCTGGCTACGTCCTAGTCGGCTAGGAAACCTTTTCCTCGACTTTTCACTGCAAACGTTTGCAGTGGGCTATGAAAGCGCATTATTCTAGATTACTGACGTAACACTGAAGTGCTTATGAGGCCCTTTTGCTACATTCTCACCTGAAAATAATAACTGGTGTGCTGTGATAACCTGCTGCTTTGTCACGATAAATGTGCCAACTAAAGTTCTCGAACAAATCTTTGCACCGTGCTGCAAGTCAGGGAACAGTGTGCCACACCTGTGTGGGTAGGTGGGTGGGTGGGTGTAATGGGAACTGGTAACCCCCTCTTTCTGCTCCAAACCGCAGACAGGTTCACACAGCTTTTATTTTCATCTGTATGGAAACACGCCATGCAGCTCAATCACCTGTGCATCGACATTTCATGACCTTTTATTTAACACGGGCTGGTTCTGGTTCTGGTAGTGGGAATATACTGCCTACACTCCTGATGATAGCAATATCTAGCTTTACATCTCAGTTCACCATGCTGGGATGACTTGGCTGGAATGTACTGTGGCCTGATAGTGGATCTAGTTGTCACGCGATGGCCGTTTAGTTTGAGAGCCTGCGTCTTATGCCAAAAGTGTGGGAGTCAGTAACCCTATAGGCTGTTTTAATCAATAACCTGCCAATTGCAACATGCCATTTTAATTCTGAGTAATTACACGTTAGCTCATGACAGCATTCTTGGAGAACTTGCTGATGGCAAACCGCAAATGTCAATTTAACACTATCCCAGTGAGCAAAGGTCAGAATCTAGATGTGCGGAGACGCTTTGACATAAACGGACGAGGTTATCCCCAATATCACTCGAGTTTCATCCGGATATAGCCTGGCTACGTCCTAGTCGGCTTGGAAACCTTTTCCTCGACTTTTCACTGCAAACGTTTGCAGTGGGCTATGAAAGCGCATTATTCTAGATTACTGACGTAACACTGAAGTGCTTATGAGGCCCTTTTGCTACATTCTCACCTGAAAATAATAACTGGTGTGCCGTGATAACCTGCTGCTTTGTCACGATAAATGTGCAAACTAAAGTTCTCGAACAAATCTTTGCACCGTGCTGCAAGTCAGGGAACAGTGTGCCACACCACCACTGTGTGTGTGTGTGTGTGTGTGTGTGTGTGTGTGTGTGTGTGTGTGTGTGGGTGTAATGGGAACTGGTAACCCCCTCTTTCTGCTCCAAACCGCAGACAGGTTTACACAGCTTTTATTTTCATCTATATGGAAACACGCCATGCAGCTCAATCACCTGTGCATCGACATTTCTTCAGCTTTTATTTATCACGGGTTGGTTCTGGCTCGGGATTCGGCAAACGTTATTTGTTTTCGTTTTGCATGTTCTCATCCTCGGGTAGGTCTGGCGATTTTATCGTTTCAGGGCAGGGAGGTTTTGGCGGGTAAACACCGTTGAAAGGGTGGCGCACCAAAACCGAAGATAAACTGGGAAAACATCTTTGAAGGCCAGAATGTTGAACACAAATGCTAACGCTACAACCTCTTTATTTTCCTGATCTTTGGGGAACTTATTTGTTTTTAATTTATTTTGAAATATGAATAAATACAATTATCTTGTATGATGTTGATGGGTCACAGACATCAGAAAGTCATGGCATAGGAAGTATATGCAACCAAATGCGAAACATGACTCTTATTTGACATTGTTAATTTGTCTCAAAAATTGAAACGGGGGACTAAAATATTAAATCAGAAAAAGCATAAAAAGACAAGGTGACTGCAAACTCTTTATACTCGTATACTTTAAAGATGTGTTCGTATGGTTATGAAGAATTTACGAAAGGTGAATTTAGATTTCAGCTCGTCTTTAACAATGCATACAAAAATGCCTTCAGGAAATGACATTCAATAAACAAACGTTCTAATGGCATAATTTATTTTAAACGAATTAGATTAGAATGATCATTCTAGAATTAGATCATTCATTTCTCCAGTGATGACGCAACTTCTGAGACCTGTAACATCCAAGCCAGGTGTAAATATTGGAAGACCAGTGCTGCATTTGGTAGTGGGAATATACTGCCTACACCCCTGATGATGGCAATATCTAGCTTTACATCTCAGTTCACCATGCTGGGATGACTTGGCTGGAATGTACTGTGGCCTGATAGTGGATCTAGTTGTCACGCGATGGCCGTTTAGTTTGAGAGCCTGCGTCTTATGCCAAAAGTGTGGGAGTCAGTAACCCTATAGGCTGTTTTAATCAATAACCTGCCAATTGCAACATGCCATTTTAATTCTGAGTAATTACACGTTAGCTCATGACAGCATTCTTGGAGAACTTGCTGATGGCAAACCGCAAATGTCAATTTAACACTATCCCAGTGAGCAAAGGTCAGAATCTAGATGTGCGGAGACGCTTTGACATAAACGGACGAGGTTAACCCCAATATCACTCGAGTTTCATCCGGATATAGCCTGGCTACGTCCTAGTCGGCTAGGAAACCTTTTCCTCGACTTTTCACTGCAAACGTTTGCAGTGGGCTATGAAAGCACATTATTCTAGATTACTGACGTAACACTGAAGTGCTTATGAGGCCCTTTTGCTACATTCTCACCTGAAAATTATAACTGCTGTGCCGTGATAACCTGCTGCTTTGTCACGATAAATGTGCCAACTAAAGTTCTCGAACAAATCTTTGCACCGTGCTGCAAGTCAGGGAACAGTGTGCCACACCTGTGTGGGTAGGTGGGTGGGTGGGTGTAATGGGAACTGGTAACCCCCTCTTTCTGCTCCAAACCGCAGACAGGTTCACACAGCTTTTATTTTCATCTGTATGGAACGCCATGCAGCTCAATCACCTGTGCATCGACATTTCATGACCTTTTATTTAACACGGGCTGGTTCTGGCTTGAGATGCGACAGAGGATTTGGCAAACGTTATTTGTTTTCGTTTTGCATGTTCTTATCCTCGGGTAGGGCTGGCGATTTTATCGTTTCAGGGCGGGGAGGTTTTGGCGGGTAAACACCGTTGAAAGGGTGGAGCACCAAAACCAAACAAAGACGTTGGGAAAACGTCTTTGAAGGCCAGAATGTTGAACACAAACGCGAACGCTACAACCTCTTTGTTTTCCTGATCTTTGGGGAACTTATTTGTACACGTGCGTGTGTACATACATGCATGCATGTGTATGTGTTTTGTGTAACGGCGTCTGGGTGTGTGATTTTGTATAAGTGTGTGTGTGGGCCTGATAATCTGTATTTCCTGGTTAATAATGCCTGCGGACACATGCTCCATTGTGATTGGCTGTTGTGTGGTTCTGTGCAGATAACCAGGCCGCTGTGCTGGACGTCCTGCTCTCCTGTACTGCAGTTGTGAAGGATGCCCTGGAGGAGATGGAGCAGGTGCTTTTACCCTCACACGCGCCTACACACACACACCTGCCCATTCACACACACACACACACACACACACACACACACCAGCCCGTTCACGCGCACGCAGACACACACACACACCCACCCACCCCCACACCTGTCCACTCACACCTACCTGTTCACACACACACACACACACACACACACACACCTCCTCGTTAACACACACACACACACATGCACACCTGCCCGTTCACACACACACTCACACCTACCCGTTCACACACACACACACACACACACACACACACACACACACACTCACACACCAGCCCGTTCACGCACACACACACACCTGCCCGTTCACACACACACACACACACACACACACACACACACACACACCAGCCCGTTCACGCACACACACACACACCTGCCCATTCACACACACACACACACAGATACAGACACACACCTGTCCACTCACACCTGCCCGTTCACACACACATACACACGCATACACACGCATACACACACACACGCACACACACACACACACCCCTGTCCACTCACACACACACTCACACCTGCCCATTCACAAACACACCTCTGCATCACACACACGCACACTCACATACACACACACACACACACACACACCCGTCCACTCACACACACACACTCACCACTGCATCACACACACACACACACAGACGCCACACACCTGTCCAGTCACACACATCTCTGCCCCACCCACACACACACCTGTCTACCCGCAACAGACCTGGGAGAGAATTCAAATCCTTTTCCATGCTCTAATGATCTTGCATCAGACAAGCACAGTATTTAAATCCAAAACAATTCTGTATTTGACCCTTTCACACACCCTTTCATCACACACAGGCACACCTCTGCACCAAACACCTACAGCTGTACTCACTTGTACTCACCTGTACTCAAAAGAAATGGGGCAGCACGATGGTGCCGTGGATATCGCTGTCAACTCACTGCAAGGTCCCGGGTTGGAAACCCTGGCCGCTTGGGTTTCCTCTAAAGTAATGCTGTAAAGAGACACACCTGTCCACAAACACATACACACCTGTACTCATGCACACCTGTTCAAACACACATATACACACCCATCCTCATATACAAGCACCTGTACACTCACACATCTGTCCTCATACACACACACCTGTACTCATACTCACCTGTTCGCACTCGCACGCACCAGTCCACCCACCCACTCACACATGCACACCTGTTCTCACACACACGCACACACACACCTGTACTCATACTCACCTGTTCACACTCACACATACACACACCTGTCCACCCACTCACACATACACACCTGTTCTCACACACACACACACACACACACGCTCACACACACACACACACACCTGTACTCATACTCACCTGTTCACACTCACACATACACACACCTGTCCACACACACATACACACCTGTTCTCACACACACACACACACACACACGCACACACACACACCTGTATATTCATTTACGTGCTACCCAGTGGGAAATGCGAGCATATTTGGTTTAATAGTGGCATCGGTTGTTGGTCGTTGTTTTGGCATCGGTTGTTAACATCAGTTGTTAACCGCAGCGGCCGTTTGACAAGACCATACACAGCAGTTTGGAATTAGCGTAAGATGGTGGAAGAAAGGCGGTCCCTTTGTGGTTAAACCACCGGTCTTCACAGTCAACCTTCTCACATTTGCTATTGTCACTCCTCTTGGCAAATAACGTGGGAAACTCTGAAGAACATTTCAGCCTACGGGCGACTGGCCTCTACTGAAAAAAAAGAGGCAAATCTGCCCTCAAAGAAAGCTTTTCTTTGTTGAATGGTTTAGTAGATCAAGAGTAAGAGTCTTATTGCTAATATGTAGTGTTAATGACTCGACGGGGCTGAATCAGGTTTCACCTTCACAGTGTTTCAGTGTGATTGATGCTGTGCTGGCTGCTAGCTGTGTGTTTCACAGTGTTTCAGTGTGATTGATGCTGTGCTAGGCTGTTAGCTGTGCGTTTCCCGGTGTTGCAGTGGGATTGGTGCTGTGCTAGGCTGCTAGCTGTGCGTTTCACAGTTTTGCAGTGTGATTAATGCTGTGCTAGGCTGCTAGCTGTGTGTTTCACAGTGTTGCAGTGTAATTGATGCTGTGCTGGCTGCTAGCTGTGTGTTTCACAGTTTTGCTGTGTGATTGGTGCTTGCTCATTGATATTTGCTTGTTCCAGGCCCAGGCAGAAAGCCAGGATCCTTTCAGTGATGTATTGGAGGAAGAGGACCTGGTTTCCCGGGGCAACCAGGATACATATTGGTCTGAGTCAGACCGGCAGCTCCTGGGTCCTTGCCGAGGTCTAATGAAGGCGTCCGCGGCTTGCCTGAAGAAGCTGTCCACCGCAGTAAAATCCAACGGGAACGTGGGCACCGCCGAGAACATTGCACAATTGGACGATCTCGCCGACATCGCCAAGGAAATCAGCCCCAGGTTAGCAGGTGACCATGTCATGCTTGGGCAGTCAGTTGTTCAGCGGTCCGCAGCCTGTATGAAGCAGGCTAAGCCTACCAGACTCTTCCATGATTATTACCTGTGCTAAAGGCTGTGTTAATGGGTGTGCTGCACTCCAGCCATTTACCAAAACCTTTCAAACCTGTGCTGTACGGCACAGTCCGTTCGTATTTGGACTGATTGACACTTTTTTTGTTGTTTTCGCTCTGTCCTCCAGCAAACAAACAGTTGAAATAACACAATCACCATATGCTCATATGCAAATAAAAGACTTTCAGCTTTAATTAGACATTTTTTACATCCATATTGGGTGAACCGTGAAGAATTACAGCCCTCACAATTTTAGCGGACCGAAAGTAATTGGACAATTGGCTGCTGAATTGTTTCTTGGACAGGTGTGTTATATTTCATTGTTAATTCAGGCATAAAAGAGTTGGCAAAAGGTCTAGAGTTGATTCTAGGACTGCCATCTGCATTTGGAGTGTGTTGCTGTTGACAAAAAAATTAGGTGTGCAAAAACTGTTTGGTACATTGTTAAGAAGCAAGAATGCAATAGTGAGCTCAGCAATGGCCAACGACCTGGTAGACCACGGAAGACCAGTCTAGTGGATGACTGAAGAGTACCTCAATTGCTGAAGAAAAATCCCTTTGTAATTGTTCAAAAGATCAAGAACACGCTCCAGGATGGAGGCATAGATCTGGCAAAGATAACTATCGAGAGAAGACTACACCAGCAAAACCTCAGAGGGCTCACCACAAGATGCAAACCCCTGGCAAGCCTCAAGAATAGAATGACCAGGTTACTGTTTGCAAACATGTACATTAAAAATCCTGTAGAGTTCTGGTAGTGTTATGGGCAGGTGAGACTAAGATCAACCTGTACCAGAGTGATGGAAAGGAAGAGCTTGTGATCTAATGCATACCCACCTCATCTGTCAAACATGGTGGAGGTCTTGTTATGTCTTTAGCATGTAGGCTGCCCCTGGAACTGCCTCACTTCTGTTCATTGATGATGACAGCAGCAGCAGGATAAATGCTGAAGTATACAGAAACATCTTGTCTGCTCAGATCCAGGCAAGTGCCTCAAAACTGATTAGACAACACTTCATCAGCAGGACAATGATCCAAAACATACAGCCAAAGTAACCAGGGAGATTTTTTGGGCCAAAAAGTGCAATGTTCTTGAATCTTAACTGGCCAAGTCAATCACCTGATCTCAATCCATTTAAGCATGCATTTCACTTGCTGAAGACCAGACTGAAGGCAAATAGCCCCTGAAACAAGCAGGAGCTGAAGAGGGCTGCAGTACAGGCCTGGCAGACCATCACCGGGGAAGATACCCAGCATCTGGTGATGTCTATGGGTCATACACTTCAGGCAGTGATTAATTGCAAAGTATTTGCAATGAAATACTGAATTTGACTACCCCCCAATTTCAGGAGGGGACTATCTATAATAAAGCAGTCATATTCAGCGGGCTGTTATTCCAACACAATTCACCCAAGATGGATGTATAAATCCTCAAATTTAAGCTAAAAGTGTGCACGTTAACCACATGATTGTGATTGTTTTATTTCATCTGTTTGAAAACAACGAAAATTGCGGGCCTCATCAGGCATTTTTATTTGGCCCTGGGCTAAGGTTGTCCTCTGTAAAAAGTACATTCTGAATTTCAGCCTCCACAACAAGCTGTCAAAGGTAGGCTAAGATAAAATTAAAAAGCTTAATTATACACGCCTGCTGTAGCACTGTTACCATAATGTGATCACTAAAGGTGTGGTCTTACGATAACTGGTTATTCATGTTTGCCATTGTTCGCCTTTTAAAGTTGCAGCCTGTTTGTGTCACTGATTATTTTCTGCCTGTGTGAGGGCTATACATATATTGTGGGCTTATTATGGCACAAATAATGAAAATATTTTTATCAGAACGCAAATGAATTTGTGTGCAGATCTGGAAATATCCTGTACTACTGCAACCACTGACCCTATGTCTGTATTTTGAATAAGGGAGGGTTGAGGGGGTTGGAGTTGGTCCGGCAAGTAATTTGACATAATCTGGCTTTTGCAACGTAGCGTTCAGAAGGCTTGGCTAGGCTGTCTCAGACCTACACACACACACACACACACACACACACATTCATCTCTCTGTCTCAGACCTACACACACACACACACACACCTCTCTGTCTTAGACCTACACACACACTCACTCACACACACACACCTCTCTGTCTCAGACCTACACATACTCTCTCACACACACACATACCCACCCATCTCTCTGTCTCAGACCTACACACACACACACACACACACATTCATCTCTCTGTCTCAGACCTACACACACACATACACACACACCCATCTCTCCGTCTCAGACCTACACACACACACCCATCTCTCTGTCTCAGACCTACACACACACACACACACACACACACACACACACACCCATCTCTCCGTCTCAGACCTACACACACATCTCTCTGTCTCAGACCTACACACACACACTCTCTCACACACACCTCTGTGTTAGACCTACACTCTCTCACACACACACACATCTATCTGTCTCAGACCTACACATACACACACGCACACACACCTCTCTCTGTCTCAGACCTACACACACACACCTCTGTGTTAGACCTACACTCTCTCACACACACACACACATCTATCTGTCTCAGACCTACACACGCACACACACCTCTCGGTCTCAGACCTACACACACACACCTTTCTGTCTCAGACCTACACACACACACACACACACACACACACATCTCTCTGTCTCAGACCTACACACACACACACCTTTCTGTCTCAGACCTACACACACACACACACACACACACACACGCACCTTTCTGTCTCAGACCTACACACACACACACACGCACGCACACATATCTCTCTGTCTCAGACCTACACACTCACTCCTTTGTTTTCCCGGTCCGTGCAGCATGGCATGTTCTGGGCTGATCCGCCTCCCTGCTGTAAGGCCTCCCTGCTGTAAGGCAGCAGGCATTCCTGATAAAACCTTTGTTTTGCATCCGTCTGGAACACCAGGTGAAAGCCCGCTTTCTTGCTCGGGTCGTTAAACCGGAATGCTCAGACTGCACTTCATGCTTTGTTCTGAAAACATGGGTGATCATTTCGGCAGTGTCAGGACCAAGATAGTCTTGATTACACACGAAAGGATAATGGCTCTCTGCTCCCCACAGTGTGGACAGGAAGTCAGTCTGACTCTCAATCTCTGTTCCCCACAGTGTGGACAGGAAATCAGTCTGACTCTCTCTGTTCCCCGCAGTGTGGACAGGAAGTCAGTCTGACTCTCTCTGTTCCCCGCAGTGTGGACAGGAAGTCAGTCTGACTCTCTCTGTTCCCCGCAGTGTGGACAGGAAGTCAGTCTGACTCTCTCTCTTTCTTGTCCCCTCAGTGTGGATGACCTGGCCCTCAGCCTCTACCCACCTATGGATCATTCGGCAGTGGAGCTTAACGTAGGTCTGCCCTTCTGAATCATCATCCTTTCACACATATAGGTTTTGGGGGGGGTTCTACACATGGGATATCAGAGGCTAGGCTACTGTAGTTGTAGGATGGAATCTCTACTCTTCTTATAGAACAGACTGCTACAAAAATGTCTGAATTCGTCATTTCCGCCATGCTGAATAAAGAATGCAAATGAGCTAATTTACATATTCTGTCAGAATTAGTCTTTTCAAGTCCATACCTCCTGACAATTGAATACCTCTGAAATGATCTGGAAGACCAAAGATGTGTTTTTCGGTGGAACACCACCTTAAAGGGTTTCGAGCCGTAGGCAATGTTGAGAAATGAAAAGGAGGAGGGGGTGTTGGTGTTGAACTGATGGATGTGTTCGCTGTGCTGAGAGTAATCCACACTGGCCCTGCTGTTCCAGGCTTGCAGGCTGGCGTCGGTGTTGAAGAAGGTTCTGGAGATCACCAGGTGACTGCTTGCCTCTCCTCATTTTACCCCCTCCCTCCCTCATCCCTCCCTCCTTGGGACAGCACCTTGTGCAAATTTGCAGGGTTGATGTAAGGCCACGTGAGTTAGTCAATTCTGGTTCAGCCTGCTGCTTTGGTTTCAGCAGCAGCAGTACATTATAATCTGCGCTTGAGTGCTTTGTTCTGCAGATTTACATCCCAGGTGTAACTCAGTTCAACATTGTCAAACCATCTACTTACTGAAACGCACAGAACTGATTTACATGACAATACTTCAAAACACACGGTGTTCTGTGTAGAAAGTCACTAAATTACAGGTTGAATGGAGGTTATCTTGGGGTGGAAGATTGGATTGGGGTGGTGTGAATTCAGTCACTATTTGCCCTTAAGTTTGACCTGTGAAACATGCAATTTCAACAACTCTAAGGGCAGAATGTGGATTGATTTGGGACCACTGTCCTGAAATCGCTGATTGAATTGGGAGGCTAAAACCAAACAGCAATTCTGCATACTTTTCTAAAAGTGCATGTGGGCATGTGTGATTTTTATGCAATACTGTGAGGGCTTGTATGATTTTGCGTAAGCGCGGTGGTCAGTGTGATATTGTGTAAGGCGTTCTGTAAGAGTGTGTGGGTGTGTGATTTTATGTAAGGCGTTCTGTAAGAGTGTGTGGGTGTGTGATTTTGTGTAAGGGCATGTAGGTGTGTGATTTTGTGTATGATTGTGTGTGTGCGATTTTGTGTCAGAGTATGCGGGTGCGGGTGATTTTCTGGACAAGTAATAACTTTTAAAATCAGTTCTCTCATTCTCCATTGGTTTGTTCCCCTCCAATCAGAGCGAGCCATGTGTGTGTGGAGGCTGAGCTGAGCTGGGTGCAGTTCCTGGACGGGGCTGTGGATCATAACCTGCAGAAGGCCAAAACCCTGGCACAGGCATGCCACTGAGGCCTGGGTTCGAATGGCGCCTGTGGCCATATGCACATATGCACATAGGCCATATGCTCTAAACATGCGCGCCTTGACTTCTTTCTGAAAGCGTAAAGCTTCCTCTGAGAAGAATGCAAGCTACTTAGGTACACCGTGTAACCTTTCATTTTCATAACTGAATAAAAGAAAGTATTTATATACCTTCTGCTCGATGGTATTTATATTTAATAGTAGCCTGACCTGATTATATGCAGACCATTAAGAGTTGTGTGAAAAATGTGGGCATCATAGTGCTTTGACTTGTGCACTATAAGCTCATATATAAAGCTTGACTTTGCATTTGCGAAATGGATGTTGGTTCATTAATGTTCACTAAAACATTCTGTGTGCTGTTTAATATTCTATAATGTCAGGGATATGACTTAAGAGGAGAGTACAGTGTTATTCCAACAGTTCGAATGTACAGTCCCCTTCAGAATTATTGGAATAGCAAGGCCAATTCCTTTGTTTTTGCAATTCACTGAATACATTTGGGGTTGAGATTTAAAAAAAATTAACACAAAGATTTCAGCTTTTATTTCCTGGTATTTACATCTAGATGTGTTAAACTACACATAGCACCTTTGGTATCAGACCACCCAATTTTTAGGTAAGCAAAAGTATTGAGTATTTTAGTAAATGAAAGTAAATAACACTTAATATTTGGTAGCATATCCCTAACTGCATCAACCCACTGACATCACCAAAGTGTTGCATTATTCTTTTGTGATTATTTTCCAGGCTTCCACTTTTCCTCCCTAATGAAGTCCTTTGTTGTGTTGACAGTGTGTTTTGGGTCATTGTATTGCTGCATAATGAAGTTCCTCTTAATTAGTTTGCAAGAAGAGGTTAAGGAAGGTTAATAAACCTTTGTTTCAGACCTTTTGTGGCTCCTCTCTGTACATCTTTGCAAATTGTAATCTCGTCTTCGGATTCTTACTACTGATGAGTGGTTTGCATCTTGTGGTATAGCTATTCCTGTTATCAAAGTCTTCTTTGAACGGTTGATTGAGAGGTCACTGACTGATTTTTTGTGGTTTTTCTTCACAGCTCTCACAATGTTTCTGTGATCAGCTGCTTTTGTTTTCCTTGGTCAACTTGTTTGTTGTCTGTTGCTCAGTACGCCAGTGGTTTCTTTCTTTTTCAAGACATTCCAAGTTCCATTACATTACATAAATGGAATTTGGCAGACAGTCTTATCCAGATCGACGTACAGTTGATTAGACTAAGCAGGAGACAGTCCTCCCCTGGAGCAATGCAGGGTTAAGGGCCTTGCTCAAGGGCCCATTGGCTGGGCGGATCTGTGGCTACACCGGGATTAGAACCACCGGCCTTGCAAGTCCCAGTCATGTACTTAACCACTGCACTACAGGCCGCCCCAGTTGTTGCATAAGCTATCCCCAATGCTTGTGTAATGGCTCTGATCGATTTCCCCTCTTTTCTAAGCTTAGAAAAGGCTCCAAAAGACAGCTCTCTGGTCTTCATGTTGGCTTATCTTTTCTAACAAATGCAGTCGTCACAGGCAAAACCCAAGGCTAAAACGAAGAGAAGCCATTCAGAACTATTTGGGCAAATCCATCAAAATGTGGAAAAAAAAATAATTGTACAAAATGTTTAACTGGTGTACTAACATTATAACATTATAAGACTGGAAATGATAGATTTGATCCAAGAGGCCCCTCACATTTTTCATGTGGCTCCCACAAATAAGTGCCACTTAAACATCACCTCAAATGATGGAATTGCCCATATATTTGAAAGGTCCTTAGCAACACACAAACTGGCCTTTGAGATGACAGTAAATTGATTACCATAAGTACAACTGTCAAGAGAAACTTTGAAACTTTTAATTTTTTCAGCACATTGCCCCAAAGATTGGTCTAGTCCACATGCAACATCAGCCACATAAAACATCAAATAATTTTATTGAATAGCCTTCAATCATGTTTTTTTGTACCTTTCATAATTCTCTTACTAGAGCTTATGAGTAAGTTATCCATGGCAAGCAAAATCCCAGATCAGCTATTTGTGCTCACAGGGCTGGTGTTGAGCCCGGAATATGTAACATCAGTCACATGACATCAGTAACGCAATTTATTTAAGTTATTAGAACAGAATTTAATTAAAGCTCTTTTGAGAAAAGACTTAATTTGACCTAAAGCGATATATACAACCTCATCTGGATGTTAGTTGAAATGGAAATTGTTTTCCAATTGTGACATGCCAAATTTTGCCAACATTTCTATAAGATGTTTACATTTTCTGCACTGCTTCTCATTCTGCTTGTTGCCTTCTATTCATAATTATTATGTGTTGTACTCCCAACAAATTCATTTTTAGTATTTTGTCATCACGGCATGGCTCCACTGCAACTGTCAGCGTCAGGTCACTGTACAGACAATCGGTCGGGTCATACAGAAAATAATATTTTTCTAACTCAGTAATAAGGCGCTCGTCATCCATTTGTGCCTGAAGTTTTGGCAGGGAGAAAATTTGTTCAAGGAAGCTGTGCACGTTCACGGCACCTGCAATATGTGCACGATCATGTAGCCGACATGAATACCAACCCACTTTATAATTTGTATGGAGTTAAATAAGAAAAAACGAGCAGAATTCAAATCGATTCACTGAATGAGCACGTGCATCAACCATTGAGAAATTAACATTGACGATTCTATAACTTGCTGCCATTGAACATGACGCGATGGCTACAGTGGAGCCGCTGTCATTAATTACAATTAAGTTGTTCCCTCAGTGTCTGATGTCTGATGGAAATGGCTGACATTGATGGCTGCAGTGGTGCCATGCCATAAGATGAAAATTAGTGTTTGGAATAATATAATTGTTGACAATTTAAGCAATATTTCTGGTTCCATGCCATTTAGAACTCTTACAATTTACTCTGCCAACCCAGGCTGCTAACAGTATATGCAAAGTGTTGGCTTGTGGACTGCTTTTTATAAGTACAAGTTGTCATGGTAACGTCAGTCACGCTATGTTTGTGCAATTACTGGAAAAATGTTTTATTGTGCGTTTATGACTTTACATTGTCTTAGATGCAATTTGGAGCCAATTTTGAATCACAGCTGACTAGATTTTTTTGTATGTCCATTTTTTGTAACATCAGTCACGCGAAAAACTTCCACCACAGCACAAAGAAGCACATTGCTAAAGACAAATTGACAATATTTCCATGTCAAACAAGGGCCTAGTATAGTTAGCCATAAACCTTGAAACTTATCTAACTAGTCAATCTAACAGGACACACCGGCCAGTCACATGTTCCAATACTTATGCTCACCTAAAGATCGGGTGGTCTGATACAAAAGGTGATATTTTCAAAGTTGATTAAATGGTAAATAGTTAGCATATAGCTAACTATAGCTGCTTCTCATTCACCCATTCATACACACACGGACGGCGATTGGCTCCCATGCAAGGCACCAACCAGCTCATCAGGAGCATTTAGGGGTTAGGTGTCTTGCTCAGGGACACTTCGACACATCCAGGGCGGGATTGAACTGGCAACCCTCTGACTGCCAGACAATTGTTCTTACCGCCTGATGTTGCAATGTCGTAACAAATCTAGATAAAAATACCAGTGTATAGGTATAGCAAGAAGAAAGGAATTGTCCTTGCTGTTGCAATACTTTTGGAGGGGACTGTATGTATATACATTTATACCGTAAATCCTCAAATTGTGTCCGGGGTCTTTTATTTACTTGGGCTGCACATTTGGGCCTTTATTTGGGGCAGGCTTGTATTCGAGGCAGGCCTTTATTTCTTATTAGGCTTCTGGTGTAGAATTTTATTCTTGGAAATAAAGTAAAAGGCTACACTTAAAGTGTTAACCGTTCAGAAATCAATTAGTGTATGCTGATCAGGAAACGCCGTTTGGTAGGTCATAGTGTCAGTCTTAACAGACTTAGTTTAAATCACATGCAAGTCCAGAATCCATAAAATAACAACTTGCCAGACACGCCTTCATGAACAATAACAAATTAGCGTAGATAACAGCAAGTTAATGATCTTTTTTTCCTAAAGTGCGTTGTATTGTGAGACATACGTTTTGTTTGGAGCAGCATACCGGTAGGCTATCAAAAGATTTTTGCTTTGGTTTGGGATTTAATTTACTTTTGGACTATTTGATTCTATTGCTAAATGTTGGGACTGATGGGCACTGAAATCTGGGGGGTATTTGATGGTTCACTGTTGAGTTTTATGTATGAGTGTCGGGATTTCCACCCGTCTGTTTATTGCGAGCCAAGGCAGCCGCTTTCATTCATTCATTGAACGCTGTGCTGCAAATACATGGAAACCTTATTGCATAGCCAAGTAGCCTAAATTGAGTTCATTTTTTATTTTGCCTGATTTACTTTTTATTAAATTCGTAGGCTGGAATGCCTCGCGGCAACAATTGTGTTTAAATGTATACAGCTTCAGCCTTTGGCAAGCTACTTAGAAGGGGGCGGCAAGCGACTGGTAGCTTGAGAGCAACGTGTTGGAGACCCATGGTGTAGGACAACGACTTTTCATTGGCAACAGTATTAAACCAACCAACAATATAAAATATTTCATTGAGTTAAATAGAAACAATGTCTTCTAGCGCTCATGGACTGATAGCCCTACTGGTAGGCAATATTACCCTGGCTTGTATTTGGGGGCCGGCCTTTATTTGTCCGAATCGGCCACACCCCGGCTATTATCCGAGGCCCGGCTTCAAATAGAATCCCGGACAAAATTTGAGGATTTACTGTAGTATTTATACCTTATTGTAGCCTGAAATTATTACGGGTAGACTGTTAAGTTTGAGTTTATTTTTTCTCTCTTGCACTTATGTAGGCATCATCATGCTTTTACTTTTGTGCCTTACGACCCACAATTATTTATTCTGCATTTGCAAAATTGTTGTGTTGTAATTAATTTTCACCAATACGTTTTGTTTGTTTAATTTTGGATAATTTCAGGGATATGACGTGATGGCAGTGCAGTGTTGTTACTCCACCAGATTCAATGACAAGAAAATACATTTATATGGAGTAAAGGGGCTTTATTCCAGCTCTGATTTATAAGTATAATCATTCACATGCTGCATATTCATCACCATAGCTACAGAAAATAAACAAGATCTGTGTCTTGCCATCTTGCTGAACCTTCACCATAGAATTTGTAAAATGGAAAATTATGCTGTTCCTGAGTCACTTTAAAAACAGGTACAGTGTACTCTAGGTACTTCTAAAGAGTTTAACATCTACGTTGCAGCTGGTTTTGATATCCCGGAACTGGTCACAGTCAAAATCAGCCACCAGCTTCTTCTTTCCAGCTCTGTATGGCGTAAAGGGTACCAAAAGCCGAACCCGCTTCCCTGGGGGCAGTGAGTCCACACTGCAGAGGAACACATACACCACAAAATCTTTAGTGCTGAATCAACCTTGTTTTGGTAGATTTTACACTGATCAAGTATATTTTACACTAATGAAGAAAATCTTTCACCAGTGCATTTTGAATTATTCCTCTTGGAAGGCAGTAATGTGCACTTCCTTGCTTGTCATTCTTTCTAATGCAGAGTAACGCAACAGGGTAGGAGCCAAAACAGAATTCTCACATTGATTATAATTCATAAATGACTACATAATGTGCTTTTTTAAATATGATTTTTTTACATTTAGACATAAGCATTCTAACAATATACCGTTAATACGAAATCATACATAGTTTCAAGTGATAAATGCATTGCCGTTACATTAAATTAGGCTCAGATTCATTTCATTCAAAATCTTTGTCCTGTAACAAATATGAATTCAAATTCAAGAATTGAAATGTAAGCAGTTCTCAAACCAATTGAGAGTTGAGCCAAGCCCCACTAAATAGGTTGGCCACCATAACACAAACTGCTGACCAGAGTAGGCAACAAAATGGGTTGTTTTTCTTTTTCATTTCCAGTTTATCTCTTGCCAAGGTCATTTACATTTTTGTCCATTACAACAATTCGGATGAAACACTCAGGTTTCATCTGAGTGAAAGCATGCAGGTGACACTCACGTGGCTTCCCGAGTTCGCCGTATTAATCCACTGGCAGTGACTGTTATGGAGCAGTTAGTCAGAGCCACTTCCAAGGGGTTATCAAATATGATTTCCACCAACATGCGGTGGTACTGCTTAAGAGTTCCAGTGACCTGAAAAGATTCACACATGTTCTCTGAGTATCAGTGAAGACCCAGGATTATGAACAGAACTCGTAGTTTACAGATTAACCCTTTTTTCAAGCATGGATACAGTTTGAAATCATTTTAAAAATCCATGAACTCATTTGCGTAGGTGCCCACTTTTGTTTAGTATTTGTGTGTCTCATTCATTTAGAACTAGAATAGGAAAGATTCAAAGATGGAGAGGCTAGCCTGATTTATAACTTGTCTGTATGTATAATTTGTGTCTGCATGTTAAGTCTATGGACAATCATCAAAATATTGAAATTCAAATTTAATAAAGTCTGCAACCATGGAAGTATGAAAAGCATGCAGTCTCAAAATGACTGACAGAATGAGGGGTCTTGTGTTGGGATCGGTTGGAGTCATTTTAGCATTTAAAAAAAAATACTAATGCTATTTTTTAGCATAGTATTGGTGCAACATACAGTTGTGTTCAAGAAAATAGCAGTACAACATTAGTAACCTGATGAAACACTGTTACTACTAGTAGTGATATGTCTGCATGGCAAATACTTTACTTGTAGATCTAGTAGTGTAATAGAAAAACAACAGTAATTGCTTGTTCTGAGTAATTAACTCATTCATTGCAAGGTGGTGTGTTAAAAATAATAGTGTGGAGTTTAATTTGAGAATTAATTCATTCTGTGAAAAAAGCAGGTGTCATTAATTGTCATTTATTAAGGAAGAAGGGAAGCAAATGTTTCATACATTGTTATAAAATATTTCCTTCTGAATTGCTAAGTAAAATGGGCCGTTTGAAACATTGTTCCGAGGAACAACGTAATTTAATTAAAAAGTTGAGTGGAGATGGGAAAACGTATAAAGAAGTGCAGCAAATAATAGGATTCTCAACTAAAATGGTTTAAAATGGTAACAAAAACCGACACAAGCGGAAGAAAACGCTTCCGACCCCACGGGTACTGATTTCAAGCCACAGTACACTGTGAAGACAGTGAAGCATGGTGGCACAAAAATCATGGTATGGGGATGTTTTTCTTACTACGGTGTTGGGTTCGTATACCAGGTATCATGGATCAGTTTGAATACATCAAAATACTTGAAGAAATTATGTTGCTGTATGCCGAGGAGGAAATGGCCCTGAAATGGGTGTTTCGACAAGACAATGACTGACGCACGAGTAAGTGAGCAACATCTTGGTTCCAGACAAAAAGGATTGAGGTAATGGAGTGGCCAGCTCAATCCTCCGCGCTCAACAACATTGAAAACTTGTGTGGTGACATTAAAAATGCAGTTTCTGAAGCAAAACCCAAAAATTCACAGGAACTGGGCAATGTAGTTTGTTCATCCTGGGCTGAAATACCTTTTTCTAGGTACCAGAAGTTGGTTAACTCGATGCAACACAGATGGTTAAAACAATGGTTATGCAACTAAATATTAGTTCAGTCGTTTAAAGTGAAGTTAAATCTTGAAAAATTTCTTCAGTTTATACAGTTTGAAGAGAGTTTGAAGAGAAAAATGTTGACACTGACTTTATTTAAGAGATTAATATTCCTTTTCTTTACTTCCTATAAAAGAATAATGCACACTTGATCAAATTAGCTAATGCTTTGATTTGGAATTGAATGTGTAATGTATTTGAAATATTGAACTAAAAGCTATTGAAAAATATTAGCACTTTATAAACTTTGGCAAGCGTGTGACAATTGTAGTCCACTCACTAAATGGTATTGAGATTGGTCTCAAAATGTCTTTTGAAATTGCTGTTTTACATGGGAGAGTTGACCAGCACAAGCATACTCTGAATGTAATTACTGTTATTTGCATTGATCTAGTACAGTGGTACATCTGGTATACTGCTTGTATCTGAATAGCCCAGGATGAAGTGTCAGACAGAGAGTGTGCACGACTCACAGAAATGCTGATGGGAGGATTTTCAGGCACAATGTTCCTCTCTGCCATGTACGCCTCCTCAGTGTTCTCCTTGTCATCGACTATTACTGTCACTATGATGCTGTTGTTTCCCTGTAAGTGACTCCCATATTCGGAGAAGGGAACCTTGAAAGGGACCGCCAGCTCTGCCAGACAAAAAAAATATTTCAGATATTTTTCATGTAACTGCTAAACCGCAAGCCCGACATCCCATGCCAGTGTGTAAGTACACATCAGGTGATTGACATGCTGCACTAGCAGATGTATGTGTACATTTACTGAAATGCTATGCTAGACAAGAACAAACCCCAACTTTCATTCATTTGTAACTGATGACTCACATCGTGAGTAGGCAGGGTTTCATTCGAACATCGACGTAGTCGTTGCTCAACCCAAACTTTGGCTTTTCGGCATGGATGTCATTGCGAAGCGATTCGATTTTTTGTGTCCGCAGTAGCTGAGTATACTACTGGTGCCCTGTTTTCCTTGGCTGAATCATTGCCCTGCTATCCCAAGAGTGCAATGTAACAATCTCGATCTTATGCCTTTTCAACCAATCAAAATGGCTGCTTACATTTTCTCAACCAAAGCCAAAACCCCTTGGGATTTGTGTGGAGCCACTTATATTGGGCTTGGGACTGAAAGGGTTAATGTACGCTAGCTTTGAAAGAAGATAATAAATTTAAAAAATGTAGGTTATGTTATGTTAAGAAGGTTATGTGGCGCGCAGGGACAGACATTTATGATGCTATGTTGGTGCCCACAGTCTTTGGAAAACAATATGATTAAAACAGCACAAAGCAAATAGTATTTTCTCACTATAGTGAAGGTGCAGCTGACCACTGAACAATAATGAATTTATTCAGTGAATTGTCCACTACCCCACTGATGCTAGAATGTGTGTGCATGTTCAGTACAGCAGAAGAGAATGCCATTTCACCTTTTTTGGCCAGTAACTTTACTGGTATTTCTTTACTCCAGATGTTGGATTCCAGCATGCCGTTGTAGAGCAGGACCTGGGCGTTGGCATGGAGTAACAGATTTCGCGCCGTGGGGCTCTGCAGTCGGATCACCAGCTCGATGTCCTTGCCGTTCACTGGCTTGCTCTTCTCTTCGATCTTGACTGAGATTTTGGGAGGGGCAGGGGCAGGGGTAGGGGCAGGGGTAGGGGCAGGGGCAGGGGTAGGGGCAGGCTTCGGCTCCCTGAGCTTATCGGTTCTCCTCTTCGCTTCTTTGAACGCCTTCCTTTCTTCTTCTGAACCTAATTTTGACAGGAAATTTTGATTTGGTGTTAGTCAGAGACTGTGCCGGAAATGGCTGCCACTTTACTATATACCATATAGTTACTATATTGCGTTCAATAGAAATATCAAAAGCAGGACCTCTACAGGATTCATGCTGTAAGAACATAGATGGTATGTTTTGTAGCTATCTGTGCGACAGTCATGTAGCACAATGCTGTCCAAATTCATTGTACATACATTATTTAGCACCTCATGGGCATTCCCTAGATGGGGATTTGGAAGCCATTTTGGACATGTGGATAATGATAATTTTCATTTTAATAAATGTAGTTTTAGTCTCATCAAAAGACAAGTGTTAGTTGACTCTAAAGTTATGTACTTTTGGTCAATGAATACTAACAGGTTTAGTTCATCCTAACAAAACATTTTTCACAATTTCCTTTTCACTGGAATGAGCTTATTTAAATTAAATTTGTTTCAGGCCCAGTGGAAGAATCAAAACATTTAATATTGTACGTATTTTAGTATTGAAACATATACTAATATTGAGTTTAGCTAGTTATGTATGTAAAGTTATTGTATCATCTAACTAATAGATAAATAGTATTCTGTATAATATAAAGAGGACAGGAAAACAATTATGTACATATTTCCAATAAAGCATGCCAGTATTCTGGGTTATAGTGTCAAATCATTCATTCATTCATTATCATAACCCGCTTATCCTGAACAGGGTCGCAGGGGGGGCTGGAGCCTATCCCAGCATACATTGGGCGAAAGGCAGGAATACACCCTGGACAGGTCGCCAGTCCATCACAGGGCACACAAACCATTCACTCACACACATGGGCAATTTAGACTGTCCAATCAGCCTAACATGCATGTCTTTGGACTGTGGGAGGAAACCGGAGTAAATCCACGCAGACACGGGGAGATGCAAACTCCACACAGAGAGGCCCCGGCCGACGGGGATTCGAACCCAGGACCTCCTTGCTGTGAGGCGGCAGTGCTACCCACTGCACCATCCGTGCCGCCCAGGTCAACAAAGGAGTTATTTTACATGAGGGCTCTGCACATTGTCTTTGTTGTGGGCTGAAGTATTATATGTCCCACGGAAATGAGAAGTGACTCAACTGATGATTGAATGGAGGATCCTTTTAAAGCATAATGACAACATCTGAGTGAGGAAGGAATCCAATTTCCTGTGCCTTACCTTCTGCATACTTGTAGTTCCCAGTGATGTCTTGTCGTTTATCACTGCCCACTGCTTTAGTGCTGATGTTCTGACCCACTGAAGCTATGTCCGAGTGCAACCTCTTCTTTTTCCCACCAGCCATGAGTAGCCAGGTGACCCGGTCAGCATTGACCTCAGCAAAGACGAAAGGCAGGTCGTACTTCAGGTCTGTGTGTCCCTCATGTACAGCCTTCACTGGAGCTGGGCCACAGCAGTGTACCCCTGGGGTACAGAGAGAGAGGGATTATATCTGCTCCAGAGCCACCATACTTCAAACAGGTTTGGGATGGTAATGCGTTAGCATATCTAAGCACCTACTGTGTCTGTTAATGCATTAGCATAGCTAAACAGCTACTGAGTCTGTTATGTACTGAATGTACTGATTTTTAGACCGAGCAAGATGGGAAAAAGACCGTACCTTCACTCAGCTCCTGAGGGGTGGGGTCCAGAACCTGCCAGCCGTCATAATACGGTTCTCCAGAGAGATCAGGGCGTCTCATCCAGCTTTCTGTCCACACATGGTAGTTCCTGTGTGCATACAGAATAGAGATCAGGAAAGGATGGTTCAATCGATCAATCATCAAAAAAACAATCAACCAATCCTCATTAATCTAAAGCTCAATTTATACTAGGCAAGTCAAGTTGAGTAAGCACTCAGTGAGCACTTTATTAGGTATTTATTAGACTTATTTTAGACTTCTACTGCTGTAGCCTATCTGCTTAGAGTTATGATGTGTTGTGTGTTCAGAGATGCTCTTCTGCGTACCACTGTTGTAATGTGTGGTTATTTGCATTACTGTCACCTTCCTGTGAGCTTTGACCAGTCTGGCCATTCTCCTCTGATCTCTCTCTTTTTTTTCACAATTCTTTGCAAACATTAGACTAGTGTTTGTGAAAATCCCAGGAGATCAGCAGTTTCTGAGATACTCAAACCACCCTGTCTGCCACCAATAATCATTCCATGGTCAAAGTCATCAATTTTTTCCCCATTCTGATGGTTGAAGTGAACATTAACTGAAGCTTGTGACCTGTATGTGCCTGATTGTATGCATTGCACTGCTGCCACACAATTGGCTGATTAGATAATCGCATGAATAAGTTCTGCAACACCACTAAGCAAAGGGCACCATGAAGACCAAGGAGCTCTCCAAACTGGTCAGGGACAAAGTTGGGGAGAAGTACATATCAGTGTTGGGTTATAAAAAATATCCAAAACTTTGAACATCCCATGGAGCACCATTAAATCCAATATTACAAAATATGGTACTACAACAAACCTGCCAAGAGAGGGCTGCCCACCAAAAAAAAAAACCTCACAGACCAGGCAAGGAGGGCATTAATCAGAGAGGCAACAAAGAGACCAAAGATAACCCTGAAGGAGTGGAAAGCTCCACAGCATCTGTCCATAGGACTACTTTAAGCCATATACCCCACAGAGCTGGGCTTTATGGAAGAGTGGCCAGAAAAAAATCTTCCAGAGATTTGAGACTGGGACGGTCTTTTTTTTGTCTTATTTCTTATATCTTATTACCATAAAAAATATTTAGCATCGTCAAAGTGGTAGGCATGTTGTGTAATCTATTTTAGTTCCATCTTGTAAGCCACAAAACTTTTACAAGGCACTGTACCTGTATTTCTGTCCTTGTGTTTTTTTAAGGAAATTATGTCATATAGAATAAAAAAGACTTGATGTTAATGGCATATAGTAAATAAAATGCCCAAAACCTAAATAAAGGTTTGCTTGAGGTGTTCATTGTTCATTGTTCATTGTTCATTGTATTGTATTGTTTTATAAAAAATAAATTAAAAATATGATAAATTGCAATGGAAAGGCATTTGTTGAATAAATGAAAGTATAGAAGTAGAATCAAATCACATAACAGCTCAGTTGTTTTCATTAAATTAACATGGGCAATGGTGGACTGTCATACCATGTAGCTACTAGTGGACTGAGGAGACATGCATGTGTATAAGAAAAATGAACATTATTGTTAGTTGAATAGAGACAGGATATGGCAATAGGAAATAGAGGAACTCACCACACACTGTCTTCGCTTTCCTTGGGTTCGACACCATGGTCAGAGTAGAAGTCATCAATTATTAGATTCCCATGAGTATCATGAGCAGACGCAAAATTTGTAATCGGCCGGCAGGGAATTCCCAAGCACCTCATAACTAAAAAAAGATAATTCATCCAGAAAATGGATTATAGATAATAATCTTGTTTGGTTGTGATTTTTGCTTTCATATGCACAAACACCTCACAGTCACAGACTGACCAGTTATTATCATTATCAAATGGCTGGATAATCACTATTTAAAATGACAGGGTTATCACCATCACCTTACCCGTGCACATGACCGCACCAAACACCCAGCACTGGCCATATCTCACAGCGTGGTAGTCAGAATCCCTCCACTGCGTCAGGATGTCCACGCTGCCATTCCAGTGTGATGGAGATTTTCCGCCTCGATAGTGACCGCTCCAATTGCCCAATAGCACGCCTTTGTCATCGTTACAGTTAATCTGATGGAGAGAAGCAAGCAGGTTTATTTCACCTTCATATCCATGAGACCGAACAGTTCCTGGGTGCTAGCGGTAGCTACGTCAAATCAAACAAGTGGCAAGTCAAACCCAGGCAAGTCATAATGGCTTCGTACCCGCCGTATGGCAGAGCCATAATACTACAGTGGGACGAATGATTAAAAAAATGTATCAAGACTTGAGACTTGACTTGGAATTGGTCAAAATGACTTGGCCGCAACTCTGGAGGGTGTTCGGGTGTAGGCGTGTGTGAAGGGGTCTAAAGTCGTCTGTGAGTCGTGAGGGTCATGCCTGTTAGGGTGCAGGGCGGTGTGTTAGTGTGTAGGGATCCATCTGTGAGGGTTTAGGGGAGTAAGGATGTCCGAGGGTGATATGGGTATAGGAATGGTATAGGGGTGTGTGTTAGAGCGTATGAAGGGCCTTACCATAGCGCTGATCAACCTGCTGACATAGATGGGGTTGCAGCGTGCAGAGAAATCCTCGGCTGCATTCTTTATACATTTGGGGTTGAGGTCCATCAGTTTCAAGCAAATGTCAAGGATTCCCTCTTCAAACTGAAAGCAACAGAAAGGCTTCTTATCACAGAGTACACTGGACACATATTTACAGACCTTATGTAAATCTGTTATGTAAATCGATAACATGTGACATATGCTAGAGCTGTTTGGCCAATCTGTGATTGCATCGGAGCATAGTGATTTGGGAAGTGGGACTGATTCACACCCTAATTTGGAATTTCCAGTTATCTGTAACTACAGCCGTATTCCTGCAGTAACCCCACTACCAATTCAGGAGTGCAGATATCCACAGATCTCCTGTTTTTGCTTCTTTTCACATTGCAGACTGCAGCCAAGCTTGCATAGGGTGGAGTCAGAGGAAGACCTTTCAGAAGCTGCTTTGACATGTAGTCCATGGGGGCCTAATTGAGCAGCTAGAGAATGATGAAACAGGGACGCCTTGCCAACTGAATCTTCCATACCCTGGGAAACACCAATTGCATGTCGCCCTATAGAGTGACCAGCCACAGTTGGGACATACACAGTCTGGACTCAACCCAAGACTGTGGGGTTCATCCGTGCACCATTCAGGAAGTCTTTATGCATTCAGGCTCCATGTACCTGTCCAAAATCCCAGGCCAAACCACTAATATATTCACTTGACCCTCTGTAAAGCAGGCCCTGTTCATTCATGACATACTCCTGCCTCTCCTCTTCACTGGCCAGGAACACCCAGTCCTCTGAGAATACACAGAGAATGGTGTTAATAAGCACTTATACACACTGCACAGCTTTAATAAGCACTTAAACATGCTGCAGCTTTAATAAGCACTTACACACTGTCGAGATGTTATGAGCTCTTATACACACTTCAGAGCTTTAATAAGCACTATGAAAATGAAAGCAAGGTAGCTGATTATAAAAATAAGCATAAGTGTTCATCCCTTCATGTGTTTCTGGAAAATGCCTTCCAAAGAGAGAGAGAGAGAGTGCACTCACTTTTACACCAAGGATTAAACAGGAGAACAAAGGTCCCAGCGGTGTGGCCCTCGGCCATATCAGGCTGTGTCTTCACAGAGAGGGTGTACTGCCCAATGCTGGCAAAGTCATGGCTAAGGATGAGCAGGGTAATTGAAGTAGGAGAAGACTCTTTGACCTTAGCATGCCAGGGCTTCTTTGATGGACTTTTCTGGGATACACCAAACACAGACTTGGTCCCTAAGTCTTCAGAGTGCTCCGGTCCTAGATCATAGAGGCATAACATTAGTTTTCTTTGGTTTTGCTCTTGCTAGATTGTCAGTCACTTGTGAGATTGGCTTATGATGATGATATTTTCCCTTAGAACATTCTAGTGTACCAAGGAAGCAACATCCCAACACCATTCATCCACTTTTCTAGGTGAGACAATCATTTATTTAAAAACTTTTCTGGTCAACAGACGGGCTGTAATAGCTGGGTCCCACTGCACAATACTGACATAACTTGGAGATTTGACCAGTGTACTTACTCTCCTGGGAAGGGAACTCATGCCTAAAATGAGTCCTGGACTTTCAGAAGACTTCAAATGTCTGATAGAAATAAAAGTGACTGAAATCCACTAGTGTTAGCACCAGTGGCTTGCGTCACCACTAGCTAATGTTGTAAAGTTAGCAAACTAAACACAAACAGGTAACATCAGTTAAATTGCTAGATAAATGGCTTGTGTGGAAAGTGACTATTAAAGCAGATGTTTTATTAATCATATCAGACAGCAGTTTCTCAGCTCATTGCTATCTCACACGGTCACCTGCAATGGAGAGAATGGGGCATATATGTTTTTTCTTTTCTAAACACAGGAGAGAAATAAGGAAAGAAATCCTGCATAGTATGCCTTTAAAAATAAAACATTTATACTTGAGTGTCTTTTCTATGAGTCTGTACATGACACAAGATCAGGAAACATTCCCTCTTTCCTGGAAGCATTTTAGTATCAGCCTTATATCTCACGAACAAACCACTCTTTCAAAACCATCAAGGATTGAAGCTACAATCCTCCGTTCCCTTATGAATAGGCTAATGGGGCATTGCAGTGTTATCACAGTGGGGTGCAAACATTTGGGCACCCCTGGTTTAAATGTCTGTTACAATGTATCTGTACGTGAGGAAAATTAAACCTGAACTGTAAATGTTACAGTTAAACATGACACCTTTCTGCAAATTATACTATTTATTTTTATTACTGTTTATAAGTGATAAAAAATAAAAATGGCTCAGTGCAAGAGTTTTAGAACCCGTTTGGATTATTCTGTTACTTTAAAAAAAAAAAAAAGGTTAGTAAGGCCCAGACTCAGGATATTTACTTGTTAGGGCTTCAACGAGTCAGGTGACTCTAATTCCAGGGCTGAAGTTTTTATTCTGAAGTAACTCCATGACTTCTAAAGTATCCAATTGTAGTGGCAGTTCTGTCTGATGTTAACAACCATGGGTTCCTCTAAACAGGCCAAATAATATTTCTGAGCTGAGGCCAGGAAGAATGGGGAAAAATTCCAAAAGTGAGAATTGAAATACTCTTAGTTGTCTACAGGAAGCATTTGCAAGCTGTTATAGTTACCCGATGAGTAACTGACAGGGCTCCCAAGCATCTGCACAGGGCCTTTTTTGCCTTTTGAAAATGTTTTTTGAAGCTGTAAACAATTTTAATAAAAAGTTGTCTTGCTTTAAAATTTGAAGAATTGTGTCATGTTTAACTGTGTACCATTGAGAGGACAGATTCGCTTCTGTTCACCAAGATATTAATTGTCCAAGGCTTTTTGATCAGGGGTGCCCAGAATTTTGCATACAACTGTATATCATCAGTAGCCCCTCATTATATATTTCTAGCTGGCTCATCACTAAAGAGCAGAGTGTTTACACACCTGTTTGGACAGTGAGTACCAACTTGTTAGCATCAAGCATTTGAGTGGAGTGGAGAGTGAGCTCGAAGGTCTCCCCACGCCTGACGATCAGCCGCTCTGTAGAGATTTCGCTCGTCCTGTGGGCCACATTGTTCTTCTCACAGTGGAGATCCACTTTGGAGAGAGCTAAAATACACAGTGCAACTCTTAATTAGAGTCACAGATCACTCTAAAACACACAATCCCAACGGTCATTTCAGTCATGGCTAGGGTAATATAATGTTACATTACATTACATTACTGGCATTTGGCAGACGCTCTTATCCAGAGTGACGTACAGTTGATTAGACTGGGCTGCACCAGGGATTGAACAGCTGACCATGCATCTCCCAGTCCTGTACCTTAACCACTATGCTACAGGCCGCCCTGTGATGTGTGATAATAATATTAATACGGGGTCGTATTCACATAGGATTCTGTGTTTTTTTATGTAGAAGAAGAGAGTGAAAATGCAGGAGAAAATACAGTGCGTTCTATAAATACAGATATTCTGGGTGTTTTATGTCCCCCACCTGATGAAATTGTAACATTATGTTTCCAGTATTCAGCTTGACCTACAGGCTGCACCTCAGCAGCAACTGTTTTCTACACTGAGTCAATGTTCACACATCTAGCTAGCGCCTTACTGGTAAGTCATTTATTTATTTCAGGTTTATTTTTTATCTATTTTGTTAATTTATTTTGGAAACGTCTGAGCTACGAGCTAGTCAAGAAGAGTTCTATTTCAGATCGGTCGACACGCCACCACAGGGGTCAAGCCTTGCCAAGGCTGTTAGAAGACAGAATTACAAATTAACCACTTTTACATGCATGGGACAGAGCATTTTGTTTGTGAATTAAAAGATAGCTCCCTTTGCAGCTCATGTTGGCTTCTTTCTGAGAGAACTAGCGTTTGCCAAACAAAGCCTCTTCTCCTAGATAAAGTCTGGGTGAGAGCTTTGTTGTTTCAGTGTGGACTGCAAGGGACTGTCGCTAATTTACCACTCATTGCCCCTGGTGGCATACCCTGGTGGATAAGGACTGAAGTAAAAACAGCTGTTCCTTGTTTTAATTTATTAATTTATCCAGCTAAATTGGTAATCCTGCTTCATGATATATCTCCTCTGTCTTTTATTCCCCACTTACACACTAGTCTGGGAATGTTGTTTGAACTGTATTTCTCATATTAATCAGGCGATAGCTGAATGCAGAATAAACTTGCATACATTGTAAGGGGCTCTGGGTAGGACTATCTGCAAAATGAAGGTAATGGCATTAGCCATGAAGTAAACTAGTTACGCAGATCTTGCTTATTTAGCTGCTGACTTTTTTTGGAACAGTATTGTGCAATGTTAGTTCACTACTTCAGGCATCAAGTAATGATCCCCAATTCCATGATCACCCAATGAAATCGGAGGTCACGGCAGTGCATGGTGGTGGGGGACAACATGTTTACTACTTGCATGTTTAAAGACTACAACAGGCTATCCTGGCCCAGACTTGAACCACAACTAAATAATTGCCATCATCTTCAGTGTCTGACATTTGTGATGTTTGTGGATCATGATATTTACACAGACACTGGCAGCGTTGTGAAATTCAAATTCAAAGAAGTCTGCTGAGTTGTATTGATAAACTGGGAAACAACATTTGCTCATGCTAAAAATACCTTTGATTTGCATGGCATAGTATCTCCCCCATGGTTACAAGCCAATAACGAGTTATTTTAGTTTGGCAGTAGAGCAAATGACTGACACGTTAATGTTGTAAGAGGTGGATAAGGTTGGCCTGCTTTGAACTGGGCCTGATCTATCATGTTCAGTGTTGCAATTACCTGACTGTATGCCAGCAAAAGATAGTGCTGCACAAAAAAGTACAAAGAAGCAACTGTAAAACACAGAAAAACTAATAACCTTTTTTTAAATTGCAATGGCCTTTGGCGATGTGTGCACTACCTTGATTCTCAATTTCACCGTATGAATGCCGCCCCTGCCAAACGCTCAAAACTAAAAGCTTATCAAGAACTGCTTAAGGAGCAGAATGGGACAAGAGAGATTAAGTGGGTTATGAATACTTTCAATTGAAAATGAGAGAGCCAGGAATTTGGACCTCTAGAGCTTGGTGGATGATTTTGCGAAGCGCAAGTTGAGCTGGATGGGGAGGGGGGCCCAGAGTATAATTTGCACCAGGACCAGATGGGTCTTAGTTACGGCACCGAGCTGGTGCACAGGTCTACCTAACAAAGTGGTCACTAAGTTGACTATTCCAACTGCCAAAGCAATGTTTTTAAAGTGCAATGTTAATATGGTGGCAATAGTAATTGTTATATCAATGATAGCAGGTTAACAAAAACAATAATAAAAATACTTATAATAATAATAATAATAATAATAATAATAATAATAATAATAATAATAATAATAAATTGTAGTAGCATTGGTTGAAATCTGTCATAATGATAATCATGCATTTGATCATTTTAAAGGTTTCAGAAAAGGCCTTTTAGGAAGTTATTCTCTGTAGCTTCTATAGCTGTAGTTCACTCACCAGAAGTCATCTTGGGGCAGCGGTAGCTGAGTCAGTGTTTTCTCTGTAAAGAAGAGTCTCTGCGGGATGTCTCAGGGACTGAGTAAGGATGGTGGATGCTGGATGTTTATACCAGGTGTACAACCCTGCCCTTTTTAGGGTTGGTCGCTATAGCCCTACTGGCTTCCTTGAACTTTAAAACTGGTTATATAGTATTTTAAGAATGGCTGTACTTATCTTCAGCCTACTTGACAAATTTAACATAGTTCCTTGAGTGAAAATCTGATATTCTGCACTGTCATGCGGTATTTAGACTGGGTCAACTGTCAAACAATATGCATTTTACACAGCAGTGTTATGCTTGCAAATGAAGCATGAAAACTTTTAACATTCCTATTTGGTGATCAATGTAGAAATTACATTTTCTATATGCAGACACCCCTACTTAAGGGGACCATACGTAATTGGACAGTTTGCATCTTAGCTGTTTCTGACTGGTCTGGCGTATTCAATTGCATCCTTACTGCCGGTATAAAAAAAGCTTTTTGTATCCAGTCTTGATTCTAGGATTTTGATTTCCTTTGGAGTCCGTTATTGACCTTTGTCAACATGAGGACCAGAGTTGTGCCAATGAAAGTCAAGGAGGCCATGATGAGGCTGAAACGTAAGGGGAAAAAATCAGTCCAAGACTGTTTATTTTGGCAAGCCTATCGTTTGGCTGATATCTGTTTTGTTTTGACTATTTTTTTCTCTATTTTATTTATTTCTCTATTTCTTCTATGAGTGAATAATGGTTTATTTTCAATGGTCCTTATGCTGACAATCACCAATAACAGACTCCAAAGGCAATCCTTTTCAGATCCAATGTTCTGGAGTACTGAGCCAAAATAACTGAAATTGTTCCAATGTCCAAATACTGACAGACTGCAGTGTATCTCAGGGTTAACCTATAAAAAATTTTGTCTGCCCCCCAAAATAATTTCCATCTGCATCTTGGAGAACTAAAGGCAGACTGGTGGAATGTTCCAATACCCTCCCCCTATCTATTATGTGCCTCTTTAATCAGTGAAATGATAGAAGCTGGTTACTGAATGGGGAAAACTTAAAGTTTGCTTATGTAATAAGTTGAAGGTTATAAAACAGCGTTCTTCAACCTATAAAATAAATACAAATAATCTTGTCCAGATGATTAACATGAGCTGTGTAGCTAAGAACCTGTTGATCAGGTGTGGGAATGACTCCAGGTTGACCTAGATAACTGTGTGTGTAGTAACACCTTGCATAGATGAATGTATAACTCTGTATCACATTTTATTTAAACATCTTAATTTAAATATGTTTTTAAATATATAACTTATATGTTAAACCTGTGATTGTAAATAAAAATAAAAATATATAATGACCTACTAAATATCTAACTTATATCTAAATCAGAGAAATGTGATTAAATATTAAATAATACACCCAGGGGCTTCATTCATAAACACTGCATGCTGTCAGCACAAAAAGGAGCTTGAAAGATGCAGACACCTATTCCCATGCAAAAGTTGGGATTATTTAAAAATGTGCTTCTGCACACCTGTACAGAACCTGAACATTTTAGAGACAGTAGGAAGTGGCAAAAGTCCAAATTATGGAAAAAATAGTTTAGGGAGGCATGGCAATGAACAGGGGCGTCACCAAGGTTTGAATACATTTGGGGCTGAGCCAAAGTCATTTGGGGCAGAGCCAAAGTAATTTGGGGCTGAGCTGGGAGGAGGCATTCCATTTGTTCATCTCATGTTTCTCCAAATTATGTTACCAACTCATATATAAGTAAGTATCATAAGTATCATATATCCTTTTAACTCATGTAATCAATGCATCCATCAAATAATAACATGTAATAGTTCCTTTTACACAAAACAATCTTATAAATTGTGTAAATTGTGTTGTTTGTAAGAATTTACAAACAACACAATGTCATCCATTTGTGCTTCAAGTTTTGGCAGGGTGCAAATGTGTAGCTGTGCATGTTCACGACACCTGTAGTATGTGCACGATCACATAGCCAACGTGAATAGCCAGCCACCCACTTTATCATTTTTATGGAGTTAAATGAGAAAAAACAAGCAGAGCTTTGATGCTGCCATCGAACATTGTGCTCCAGTGGAGCCGCTGTCATTAAATACAATTGAGTTGTTCCCTTAGTGTCTTACGTCTGATGGCGATGGCTGACATTGATGGCTGTAGTGGAGCCATGCCAATTTTTAGATGAAAATGAGTGTTATAGTTTAGTAAATAATATACACTTTACACATCACACTGCCAACCAAAGCTGCAAACAGAGACATGCAAAGTGTTGGCATGTGGGCTGCTTATTGTCAGTGGACAAGTTGTTGACAACATCAGTCACACTATATTTATGTAATTACTGGAAAAATAATCATTTTATTTTATTTTTATTCTGTGTTTACTACTGAGATAAAGTCTTTACATTGTGTTAAATGCGATTTTCTACTTCCGGTAGTTTGAAGACGATTCTGAATCAAAGCTGACTAGATTTTTTTCATGTACATTTTTTGTAACATCAGTCACGCAAAAAACTTTCACCACAGCACAAAGAAGCACTTAGCTAAAGATGAATTTACAATATTTCCATGTCAAACAAGGGCCTAGTATAGTTAGCCAAAAACCTTGAAACATATAAATGAATACAATGGCAGTTGTACAATAATACTTGTCACAAAATTCTCCAAACGGATTCGCCCATTTATTGTTTAACCAATCAATCTAACAGGACACATCTGGGCAACAAGACACATGCTCCAATACTTATGCTCACCTAAAAATGTGGTGGTCTGATACAAATATTTTCAAAGTTGTTTAACATATCGGTGTATAGCAAGAAGAAAGGAATTGTCCTTGCTGTTGCAATACTTTTGGAGGGGACTGTATGTATATACATTTATACTATTTATACCTTATTGTAGCCTGAAATTATTATGGCTAGACTGTCAAGTGTAGGTTTCTTTTTTCTCTTACACTTACGTGGGCTTCATCATGCTTTTACTTTTGTGCCTTATGACCCACAATTATTTATTCTGCATTTGCAAAATTGTTGTGTTGGTTAATTAATTTTCACCAATACGTTTTGTTTGTTTAATTTTGGATAATGTCAGGGATATGACAGTGCAGTGTTGTTACTCCACCAGTTTCAATGACAAGAAAATACATTCATATGGGGTAAAGGGGCTTTATTCCAGCTCTGATTTACAAGTATAATCATTCACATGCTGCATATTCATCACCATAGCTACAGAAAATAAACAAGATCCGTGTCTTTCCATCTTGCTGAACCTTCACCATAGAATTCGTAGATGTAAAATTGTGCTGTTCCTCACTTTAAAAACAGGTACAGTGTACTCTAGGTACTTCTAGTCTTTAATATCTATGTTGTAGCTGGTTTTGATGTTCCGGAACTGGTCACAGTCAAAATCAGCCGCCAGCTTCTTCTTTCCAACTTTGTATGGCGTAAACGGTAACAAAACTCGAAACTGCTTCCCTGGGGGCAGTGAGTCCAAACTGCGGAGGAACACATACACCACAAAATATTTAGTGCTGAATCAACCTTGTTTTGGTAGATTTTACACTGATCAAGTATATTTTACACTAATGAAGAAAATCTTTCACCAGTGCATTTTGAATTATTCCTCTTGGAAGGCACTAATGTGCACTTCCTTGCTTGTCATTCTTTCTAATGCAGAGTAACGCAACAGGGTAGGAGCCAAAACAGAATTCTCACATTGATTATAATTCATAAATCACTCCATAATGTGCTTTTTAAAACAAATTTTTTTTACATTTAGACATAAGCATTCTAACAATATACCGTTAATACGAAATCATGCATAGTTTCAAGTGATAAATGAAAACATTGACATTGCCGTTACATTAAATTAGGCTCAGATTAATTTCATTCAAAATCTTTGTCCAGTAACATATGAATTCAAATTCAAGAATTGAAATGTCATTTTTCAGCAGTTCTCAAAACAATTGAGAGTTGAGCCAAGCCCCGCTAAATAGGTTGACCACCATAACACAAACTGCTGTCATTTTCATTTCCAGTTCATCTTTTGCCAAGGTCATTTACATTTTTGTCCATTACAACAATTCTATCAGATGAAACACTCAGGTTTCATCTGAGTGAAAGCATGCAGGTGACACTCACGTGGCTTCCCGAGTTCGCCGTATTAATCCACTGGCAGTGACTGTTATGGAGCAGTTAGTCAGAGCCACGTCCAAGGGGTTATCAAACACGATTTCCACCAACATGCGGTGGTACTGCTTAAGAGTTCCAGTGACCTGAAAAGATTCACACATGTTCTCTGAGTATCAGTGAAGACCCTGGATTATGAACAGAACTCGTAGTTTACAGATTAACCCTTTTTTCAAGCATGGATACAGTTCAAAATCATTTAAAAAAATCCATATCCTTTGTTTAGTATTTGTGTAGGTGGAGTGAATTTACATGATTATGACAACGGTGTCTCGTTCATTTAGAATTAGAATAGGTAAGATTTAGAGATGAAGAGGCTAGCCTGATTTATAACTTGTTTGTATGTATAATTTGTGTCTCCTCATGTTAAGTCTATAGACAGTTAGTGATCAAAATGCCAAAATTCTAATTTAATAAAGTCTACAACCATGGAAGTATGAAAAGCATGCAGAATGAATGACTGGGTCTTGTGTTGGGATCGGTTGGAGTTATTTTAGCATAATAAAGTTAATTTTTATGCTCTTTTTAGCATAGTATTGGCACAACATAGCTATACCAAAATTAGTATTTGGCAAGCGTGTGACAATTGTAGTGTACAGCAGAAATGGTATTGAGATTGGTTTCAAAATGTCTTTTGAAATTGCTGTTTTACATGGGAGAGTTGACCAGCACAAGCATACTCTGAATGTAATTACTGTTATTTGCATTGATCTAGTACAGTGGTACATCTGGAATACTGTTTGTATCTGAATAGCCCAGGATGAAGTGTCAGACAGAGTGTGCAGGACTCACAGAAATGCTGATGGGAGGATTTTCAGGCACAATGTTCCTCTCTGCCATGTACACCTCCTCAGTGTTCTCCTTGTCATCGACTAATACTGTCACTTTGATGCTGTTGTTTCCCTGTAAGTGACTCCCATATTCGGAGAAGGGAACCTTGACAGGGACCGCCAGCTCTGCCAAACACAAACGAGAGATATTTCAGATATTTCTCATGTAATTGCTAAACCGCAAGCCTGGTGAATGACATGCTGCACTAGCATCTGCGTATATGTACACTGAACAATAGTGAATTTATACAGTGAATTGTCCACTACCTCACTGATGCTAGAATGTGTGTGCATGTTCAATACAGCAGAAGAGAGTAACATTTCACCTTTGTTGGCCAGTAACTTTACTGGTATTTCTTCACTCCAGATGTTGGATTCCAGCATGCCGTTGTAGAGCATGACCTGGGCGTTGGCATGGAGTGACAGATTTTGCGCCGTGGGGCTCTGCAGTCGGATCACCAGCTCGATGTCCTTGCCGTTCACTGGCTTGCTCTTCTCTTCAATCTTGACTGAGATTTTAGGACGGGGAGGGGTTGGGGCAGGGGGAGGGGTAGCGGCATCCAAAGTGACACGGGCAGACATCGGATTCCTGAGGTATTCGATTCTCCTCTTCGCTTCTTTGAACACCTTCCTTTCGTCTTCTGTACCTAATTTTGACAGGAAATTTTGATTCGGTTTTAGTCAAAGACTGTGCCAGAAATGGCTGCCGGTTTACTATATACCATATAGTTACTATATTGAGTTCAATAGCAATATCAAAAGCAGGACCTCTACAGGATTCATGCTGTAAGAACATAGATGGTATGTTAACGGTTTTGTAGCTATCTGTGCGACAGTCATGTAGCACAATGCTGTCCAAATTCATTGTACATACATTATTTTGCACCTTTTGAGCAATCCCTAGATGGGGATTTGGAAGTACTGAGCCATTTTGGACACATGGATAATCTGATAATCTGATTTTAGTTTTCATCACATTTTAGTAATTTCTATAAATGCAGTTTTATTCTCATCAAAAAAACAAGTGTTCGTTCACTCAAAGTACTTTTGGTCAACGAATACTAACAGTTTTAGTAAATTCTAACAAAACATTTTTCACAATGTCCTTTTCACTGCAATAAGCTTTGAACTGATCTTTGTGAACAGATGCTACAAACATCCTTCTTCCAAGGATCTAAAAAGGTTGGAACATTCACTATTTGTACACACCTTCCTGCAGGAATATGGACTGAATATGAAAAATTCTGGAACTCTCTGCAGATGGACCACATCTTCTTCTATGCAGAGATGATTTCTTGGATATAAATCTGGCAAAAACTTGACTTCATGAGAGAAGCAACTTAATTTTACTTCAATTTCTATTTAAATTCAATTTGGTTCAGGCCCAGTGGAAGAATCAAAACAACAGAAGGACATTTAATATTGTACATATTTTAGTATTGAATCATATACTAATATTGAGTTTAGCTAGTTAAATATGTAAAGTTATTGTATCATGTAACTAATAGATAAATAGTATACTGTATAATATAAAGAATAACAGGAAAACAATGATGTGCATATTTTCAATAAAACATGCCAGTATTCTGGGGTGTAGTTTCAAATCAAAAAGATTGAAAAAAACCCTGGTCAACAAAGAAGATTGTTTTAGGAAGCTGTTGTTTTACATAAGGGCTCTGCACATTGTCTTTGTTGTGGGCTAAAGTATTATATGTCCCACAGAAATGAGAAGTGACTTAATTGATGATTGAATGGAGGATCCTTTTAAAGCATAATGACAACATCCACAGTGAGGGAGGAATCCCATTTCCTGTGCCTTACCTTCTGCATGCTTGTAGTTCCCAGTGATGTCTTGTCGTTCATCACTTCCAACTGCTTTAGTGCTGATGTTCTGACCCACTGAAGCTATGTCTGAGTGCAACCTCTTCTTTGACCCATCAGCCATGACTAGCCAGGTGACCTGGTCAGCATTGACCTCAGCAAAGACGAAAGGCAGGTCGTACTTCAGGTCTGTGTGTCCCTCATGTACAGCCTTCACTGGAGCTGGGCCACAGCAGTGTACCCCTGGGGTACAGAGAGAGAGGGATTATATCTGCTCCAGAGCCACCATACTTCAAACAGGTTTGGGATGGTAATGCGTTAGCATATCTAAGCACCTACTGTGTCTGTTAATGCATTAGCATAGCTAAACAGCTACTGAGTCTGTTATGTACTGAATGTACTGATTTTTAGACCGAGCAAGATGGGAAAAAGACCGTACCTTCACTCAGCTCCTGAGGGGTGGGGTCCAGAACCTGCCAGCCGCCATAAAACGGTTCCCCAGGGAGATCAGGGCGTTTCATCCAGGCTTCTACCCACACATGGTAGTCCCTGTGTGCATACAGAATAGAGATCAGGAAAGGATGGTTCAATTGATCAATCATCAAAAAAACAATCAACCAATCCTCATTAATCTAAAGCTCAATTTATACTAGCCAAGTCAGGTTGAGTAAGCACTCAGTGAGCACTTTATTAGGTATTTATTAGACTTATTTTAGACTTCTACTGCTGTAGCCTATCTGCTTAGAGTTATGATGTGTTGTGTGTTCAGAGATGCTCTTCTGCGTACCACTGTTGTAATGTGTGGTTATTTGCATTACTGTCACCTTCCTGTGAGCTTTGACCAGTCTGGCCATTCTCCTCTGATCTCTGTCTTTTTTTTTTCACAATTCTTTGCAAACACTAGACTAGTGTTTGTGAAAATCCCAGGAGATCAGCAGTTTCTGAGATACTCAAACCACCCTGTCTGCCACCAACAATCATTCCATGGTCAAAGTCACTTAGATCAATTGTTTCCCCATTCTGATGGTTGAAGTGAACATTAACTGAAGCTTGTGACCTGTATGTGCCTGATTGTATGCATTGCACTGCTGCCACACAATTGGCTGATTAGATAATCGCATGAATAAGTTCTGCAACACCACTAAGCAAAGGGCACCATGAAGACCAAGGAGCTCTCCAAACTGGTCAGGGACAAAGTTGGGGAGAAGTACATATCAGTGTTGGGTTATAAAAAATATCCAAAACTTTGAACATCCCATGGAGCACCATTAAATCCAATATTACAAAATATGGTACTACAACAAACCTGCCAAGAGAGGGCTGCCCACCAAAAAAAAAAAAAACCTCACAGACCAGGCAAGGAGGGCATTAATCAGAGAGGCAACAAAGAGACCAAAGATAACCCTGAAGGAGTGGAAAGCTCCACAGCATCTGTCCATAGGACTACTTTAAGCCATACACCCCACAGAGCTGGGCTTTATGGAAGAGTGGCCAGAAAAAAATCTTCCAGAGATTGGAGACTGGGACGGTCTTTTTTTTGTCTTATTTCTTATGTCTTATTACCATAAAAAATATTTAGCATCGTCAAAGTGGTAGGCATGTTGTGTAATCTATTTTAGTTCCATCTTGTAAGCCACCAAACTTTCACAAGGCACTGTACCTGTATTTCTGTCCTTGTGTTGTTTTATGGAAATTATGTCATATAGAATAAAAAAGACTTGATGTTAATGGCATATAGTAAATAAAAACCCCAAAACCTAAATAAAGGTTTGCTTGAGGTGTTCACTTTTTATTGTTTTATAAAAAATAAATTTAAAATATGATAAATTGCAATGGAAAGGCATTTGTTGAATAAATTAAAGTATAGAAGTAGAATCAAATCACATGACAGCTCAGTTGTTTTCATTAAATTAACACGGGCAATGGTGGACTGTCATACCATGTAGCTACTAGTGGACTGAGGAGACACATGCATTGTGTATAAGAAACATGAACATTATTGTTAGTTCAATAGAGACAGGATATAGCAATAGGAAATAGAGGAACTCACCACACACTGTCTTCGCTTTCCTTGGGTTCGACACCATGGTCAGAGTAGAAGTCATTTTGTAATCGGCCGTCAGGGAATTCCCAAGCACCTCATAACTAAAAAAAGAAAATTCATCCATAAAATGAATTATAGATCTTGTTTGGTTGTGATTTTTGCTTTCATATGCACAAACACCTCACAGTCACAGACTGACCAGTTATTATCATTATCAAATGGCTGGATAATCACTATTTAAAATGACAGGGTTGTCACCATCACCTTACCCGTGCACATGACCGCACCAAACACCCAGCACTGGCCAAATCTCACGGGGTGGTAGTCAGAATCCCTCCACTGCCTCAGGATGTCCACGCTGCCATTCCAGTGTGATGGAGATTTTCCGCCTCGATAGTTACCGCTCCAATTGCCCAATAGCACGCCTCTGTCATTGTTACAGTTAATCTGATGGAGAGAAGCAAGCATGTTTATTTCACCTTCATATCCATGAGACCGAACAGTTCCTGGGTGCTAGCGGTAGCTACATCAAATCAAACAAGTCATAATGGCTTCGTACCCGCCTTATAGCAGACACATAATACTACAGTGGGACGAAAAAAACGAACTGACGGAGAACAATCCTTAGTCCTGTCCTCAAATGATTAAAAAAATGTATCAAGACTTGTATTGGACTTGCCATGTAAGACTTGAGACTTGACTTGGAATTAGTCAAAATGACTTGGCCGCAACTCTGGAGGGTGGTGTTTGTTCGGGTGTAGGCATGTGTGTGAAGGGGTATTAGGTTGTCTGTGAGTCAGTTGTGTGTTAGGGTATGAAGGGATTTGTGTAGGTTGGAGTGTGAGGGTCATGCCTGTTAGGGTGCAGGGGGGTGTGTTAGTGTGTAGGGATCCATCTGTGAGGGTTTAGGGGAGTAAGGATGTCTGTGGGTATAGGAATGGTATAGGGGTGTGTGTTAGAGCGTATGAAGGGCCTTACCATAGCGCTGATCACCCTACCGACATAGATGGGGTTGCAACGTGCAGAGAAATCCTCGGCTGCATTCTTTAGACATTTGGGGTTGAGTTCCATCAGTTTCAAGCAAATGTCAAGGATGTCCTCTTCAAACTGAAAGCAACAGAAAGGCTTCTTATCACAGAGTACACTGGACACATATTTACAGAGCTTATGTAAATCGATAACACGTGACATATGCAATGTCTGTTAGGCCAATCTATGATTGCATCGGAGCATAGTGATTCGGGAAGTGGGACTGATTCACACCCTAATTTGGAATTTCCAGTTATCTGTAACTACAGCCGTATTCCTGCAGTAACCCCACTACCAATTCAGGAGTGCAGATATCCACAGATCTCCGCTTCTTTTCACATTGCAGACTGCAGCCAAGCTTGCATAGGGTGGAATCAGAGGGAGACCTTTCATAAGCTGCTTTGACGTGTAGTCCATGGGGGCCTAATTGAGCAGTGGAGGTTGTAGAGAATGATGAAACACGGACCCCTTGCCAACTGAATCTTCCATACCCTGGGCAACACAATCACCAATTGCATGTCGCCCTATAGAGCGACCAGCCACAGTCGGGACTCAACCCAAGACCTTGGGGTTCATCCATGCACCATTCAGGAAGTCTCTGCATTCATCCATGTACCTGTCCAAAATACCAGGCCATATCACTAATAAAGTGACGCGTCCCTTGGTAAAGCAGGCCCTGTTCATTCATGAAATACTCCTGCCTCTCCTCTTCATTGACCAGGAACACCCAGTCCTCTGAGAATACACACAGAATGGTGTTAATAAGCACTTACACATGCTGCAGCTTTCATAAGCATTTACACACACTGCACATCTTTAATAGGCACTCATACAGACTGCACAGCTTTAATAAGTACTCATACACACTGCACAGCTTTAATAAGCACTTATACACACTGCACAGCTTTAATAAGTACTCATACACACTGCACAGCTTTAATAAGCACTTATACACACTGCACAGCTTTAATAAGTACTCATACACACTGCACAGCTTTAATAAGCACTTACACACTGTAGAGCTGTTATGAGCTCTTATACACACTTCAGAGCTTTAATAAGCACTATGAAAATGAAAGCAAGGTAGCTGGTTATAAAAATAAGCATAAGTGTTCATCCCTTCATGTGTTTCTGGAAAATGCCTTCCAAAGAGAGAGAGAGTGCACTCACTTTTACACCAAGGATTAAACAGGAGAACAAAGGTCCGAGCGGTGTGGCCCTCGGCCATATCAGGCTGTGTCTTCACAGAGAGGGTGTACTGCCCAATGCTGGCAAAGTCATGGCTATGGATGAGCAGGGTAATTGAAGTAGGAGAAGACTCTTTGACCTTAGCATGCCAGGGCTTCTTTGATGGACTTTTCTGGGATACACCAAACACAGACTTGGTCCCTAAGTCTTCAGAGGGCTCCGGTCCTAGATCATAGAGGCATAACATTAGTTTTCTTTGGTTTTGCTCTTGCTAGATTGTCAGTCACTTGTGAGATTGGCTTATGATGATATTTTCCCTTAGACCATTCTAGTGTACCAAGGAAGTCAGAGAAAGAATGTGTCACCTGCTCACGTAATGGTGACATCATTTTGATGGTTATCATTTACTCATGAAATAACCTCAGAGAGGATATCGCAATAACAGTTTAAGACTGTTTGGAATGTAAGTATGGATATGGTATGTTTATAAAACATTGGCAACTTTGGCAAAAATAGGAATGAGCAACATCCCAACGCCATTCATCCACTTTTCTAGGTGAGACAATAATTTATTAAACTTTTCTGGTCAACAGGCTGGCCTTGATAGCCAGGTCCCACTGCACAGTACTGACATTACTGCTTATATTTTTGGGAGATTTGACCAGCGTACTTCCTCTCCTGGGAAGGGAGCTCATACCTAAATCCAAAAGAGTCCTGGACTTTCAGAAGACTTCAGATGTCTGATAGAATTAATAGTGACTGAAATCCACTAGTGTTAGCACTAGTGGCTTGCGTCACCACTAGCTAACGTTTAGGGTAAAGTATCCAACTGTAGGGGCTGTTCTGTCTGGTGTTAACAACCATGGGTTCCTCTAAACAAGCCAAAGAATATTTCTGAGCTAGAGGTGTTCTGCCAGGAAGAATGGGGAAAAGTGAGAATTGAAAGACTCTTAGCTGGCTACAGAAAGTGTTTGCAAGCTGTTATAGTAATCCGAGGAGTAACTGACAAGACTCCCAAACATCTGTGTAGCCAGTGGGACTTTAGGACCCAGGGGCGAATAGTAAGGGCTTAAATGACGAGGTGTGCATAGGGGCAGGATTCTTACGTCATCAGTCAGCTGCTTAGCAAGGGGAGTGGAGTGGAAAGTGCGATCACCGACGGACGAAGACAATCCGGGCATTGGCGTTCCGTGTGTTAATGGGTGTGCGTGTGCAGTCACCGGTAACTGAAGTACAGAGGCATTTTGTTGGGTTTAACGAGGATCGTGTTGGTGTTAAGAGCGTTTGCCTAATTGCTGCTGCGTGCAGGGGGGCGGATGGCGGATGTGCTTCGGCGTCTGCGTGCCCCAGTTGTACACCAGGGGTTTGGGAGCCGGCTTGTGAATGAACCCCGCCACTCGTCGTTTTTGCCATTTTGTTTGGACAGCTAGCCACTGTTTTCCCACATGTGAAGTTTGTATATGTTTATTTATTTATATCATGTCTATGAAAATAAGCTCTTTTAATCATTGATGTTTTACTATTGATGCAACTTGTTGTGTTTGGGCAGTGTGCAATACCAAGGGTGGGCTGTACTATCGTAATCAACCATTATATGGGGGCAGTGTGCAATATCAAGGCTGGGACAAGGGGAGGTGCCAGTGGGCAGGTGTAATTTGGACAGTTGTCTATCTAACTGATTATCTTGGCACTTCATGCACTTTACTTGTTACTACATTCCTTGTTCTAAATCTTAATTGGGCTTTGCTTGGGTTCTCATATTTAGTGGGCAGGGCTCGATGCTCAATGTGTTACGGGCACCACCCGTGTGGTGTGATTACGATTGGTGTGTATTGACCAAGCCTTTTATGGTTAACATGGTGTCACCTTGGTTGCGGTGCTTGGGGTGTTGAGTCACTGGGGAGCCCTGTACTTATTGTGGATCTAAAGTGGGTTGCCTGTCAATATTGAGCACTGGGGTGCTGCCCAACATTATTTATTGGAATCTTTCATATAAACTTGTGTTTATGAGAACTCATGTATGTACCCCTAATACACTGCTGTAAGTAAAGGTTGGTCCTCTACACAACAAATATTTTAATTACTCTGAACAAATGTTATAAATAAAGTATTACTGTATTGCTTTTGATACATCAGCCTCCAATCGTTTCATTAATTTGAATAACACTAGAGTGGGGAGGGATCTTTCCTGGAGAGTATCAGTGGGTTCTCCCATCCCCGCCAAATAGATGGGAGTGGCGTAATCATAACATATGATGGTATAATGGAACTGGGTTTTTGTAGCTAACATTTACATTTACATTTACATTTTTGTCATTTGGCAGACGCTTTTAATCCAAAGCGACTTACAAGTGCATAGGTTCTACCACAAGTCAAAGCATCACATCCAGAACTAGGAAAATACACATGGAATGCTGTTGTAAACATATAGTCGTCATCATCATCATCAAGTGCAATTTTGTTTTTTGTTTTTTTTTTGGGGGGGGGGGGTTATAGACAAGGATAGGGGTCTAACGGGCACATTTGCACAGGGCCTTTTTCCTTTTTTTAAAAACTGTTTGAAACTGTAAAAACTGCAAATAAAAAGTAATCTTGCTTTAAAATTTGAAGAATTGTGTTATGCTTAACTTTGTACCATTTAGAGGTCAGGTTCGCTTCTGTTCACCAAGATATTAATTGTTATTAATTTGACCAGGGGTGCCCAGAATTTTGCATCCAGCTGTCTATCATCAGTAGCCCCTTATTGTATATTTCTAGCTGGCTCATCACTAAAGAGCAGAGTGTTTACACACCTGTTTGGACAGTGAGTACCAACTTGTTAGCATCAAGCATTTGAGTGGAGTGGAGAGTGAGCTGGAAGCTCTGCCCACGCCTGACGATCAGCCGCTCTGTAGAGATTCCGTTCGTCTTGTGGGCCTCATTGTTCTTCTCACAGTGGAGATCCACTTTGGAGAGAGCTAAGAAACACAGTGCAACTCTTAATTAGAGTCACAGATCACTCTAAAACACACAATCCCAATGGTCATTTCAATCATGGCTAGGGTAATATAATGTTTATCTAAAAATGTGATAATAATAAGGGGTGGTATTCACATGAAAATGCAGGAGAAAATACAGTGCTATAAATAGATATTCTGGGTGTTTTTTGTCCCCCACCTGATGAAATTGTAACATTATGTGTCCAGTATTCAGCTTGACCTACAGGCTGCAGCTCAGCAGCAACTGTTTTCTACACTGAGCCAACGTTTACACATCTAGCTAGCGCCTTACTGGTAAGTCATTTCTTTATTTCATGTTCATTTTTTATTTATTTAGTTCATTTATTTTGAACTTGGCTAGTCAAGAAGAGTTCTATTTCAGATCAGTCGACACGCCACCACAGAGGTCAAGCCTTGCCAAGGTTCAGTTGTTAGAAGACAGAATTACAAATGAACCACTCCCCCCACCTGCGTGGATTCATACGTTTGTACGTTACAAATACAGGGACAGAAAATGGGTGGTCTTCCAGAGCATTTTGTTTGTGAAGGAAAAGATAGCCCCCTTTGCGGCTCATGTTGGCTTCTTTTTGAGAGAGCTAGTGTTTGCTGAACAAAGCCTCTTCTCCTAGATAAACTCTGGGCGAGAGCTTTGTTGTTTCAGTGCGGACTGCAAGGGACTGTCGCTAATTTGTCAGTATTACATTACATTACATTACATTATTGGCATTTGGCAGACGCTCTTATCCAGAGCGATGTACAGTTGATTAGACTAAGCAGGAGACAATCCTCCCCTGGAGCAATGCAGGGTTAAGGGCCTTGCTCAAGGGCTGTGCGGATCTTATTGTGTCTAGACTGGGATTAGAACCACCAACCTTGTGTATCCCAGTCATTTACCTTAACCACTACGCTACAGGCCGCCGTATTAATCATCTTGTTGGACAGAAGTCAGGGCGACTGGTTGAAGGTTGAAAACAAAGCAGTCAGCTGCGTGAATAGCTACTTAAGTCTCTTCCTGGCACTGCTCTGAGCTTTGGTGTTTCATAGAGGTCTAGAGGTAGAAAGACAGAGAGTTTTTGGAGGACTGAATTGCTTTTAGCCTTGAGAAGCATTCAGTTTAGAAATTTGTTAAGAAGTATAGGGATCTATCTTGTTTCTCTTGGGTTGGTTGGTTCCCGTGGACCTTCCCTATTTTTGGTACTTCTGTACCGCTTCTGTTTAGAGGAGCGAGTGGCAGAGTTTGCCGCTAAGGTTCAGCACGTTCGAGACTGCCATTCAGAAATCTTGTTTTTTATTTCCTGACCGTTGTAGTTCAGGTCAGATTTTCTGTTGGCGAATCACCGGGGAGTTTGGTTCCCTTTTTCTGTTCTTTTTTTCACACAAAACACGCCTGCTTCTTCGGGCATTCCGTGCTCGTTTGCACTCATCCTGTTTGACTGATTTTCACAGTTTTGTTTCAGTGGGCATTTCGCCTCTCTCCTGTTTTCTGTTTATTTTCCTTGCTTATTTATTGCTTATTATCGTTGGTAAGTTTGTGATCCCTTCCCGGTCGCTCTTGGTCTCCCACCCCTGCTCCCTCACATCCCCCTTACCCAGACACCACTTCTCGTGTCCTAGAGAGATAGTCTGCCTGAGAGCAATTAGCTTGAGAGCAGCATGAGAATGGAAATCAGGTGTGGACAAGTTAACAAGATAATTAGTAATCGCTAGTAATAAACCTATCCTGTTAGGTTAGTAGATTAGTAAGAAGACAAGGGAAATTGAAACAATTAGGGAAGTGTGTGTGACAGAAAGGGAGAGAAAGCATGAACACAAGGTTTGCGGAAAGACACAAAAAAGTGCATGCTAATCAATGAACAGGAAAACATAACATGAAAAACCTAAATCGTGACATAATATAAGTCTGCAAAACTGACATGAATAAACAATATAACGTGACTAGACAATACATCGTAACAAGAACTAAACATGAAATGTAACATGACATGACAATGAAACGTAACAAGAAATAAAACATAAAAACGTGCCGAGACTAGACTGACATAATACTTGACATGACAATAAAATAACTGTTCTTTAGTTGTAAAATGTCTTGCCTCTGTTTTATAAATCACATTAATCCTGTTGTTTAAAAAAAGTAATTAAGCCACTCCATTTTGTGAAAAAAAAGAGCAACCCTGCTAGTTTTGTTTGAGCCGCGCCCCAATCCGTGACGTGGCCACAGGTTGAAAACCTGCATAGACATAAGCAAATTAACTCCCCAACTCCGCCCCTCTCATTGATTGATGGGTAGAACTATAGATCTAGTCATCAAGAACACACCCACAAAAACGGCATAATTTTTCCAGGCTCAAGCCGGGATGAGAGTCAGCACCTCCAAGTACGAGGCCACGGTTTTCTGCCAGAAAAACGGTGGATTGCTCCCTCCGGGTTGGGAACGAGCCACTGCCCCAAGTGGGGGGGATCGAACCACCAACCTTGCATGTCCCAGTCATGTACCTTAACCACTACACTACAGGCCTCTACCTAGTCAGTCTAGTTTTCGTCATAGTGTAGTTGATGTGGGATTTAAGAAGATTAATGCATCTTATTTTTCCATTTCCTTGTGATCATTCTTGACTATGATGCCTCACTGAATGCTAACCCCCCAACTGACACCGCTGTCTTGTTTCAAATTCCATTTTTTTTTAAATTGTCACCCCTTGCACTCAAAATATAATGCAAGTAGTACACCCACACATTTGTAGCTAAAGGTGATTATTGACATTTCTTCAGGGCATCTCATTGTCTGGCATTCTACTGAGGTCATGTTTTTTTACTGTACTGCAGCCAGAATTTAAACAGGTTTGAACAGGTACTTCTTAATCTGCTATTGTCAGCCTGACATCTGAAATGCTTTTGGCTGTTAATGCCAGGAATAATATTGCTTTCCTAAATAATGCTTCTACCATGACTATTTGATCAGTTGGCTTATGCCTTTTACTGTGTTTTCAATTGTTTGTGCAAATGTTCTGAAACTGTATTTATTTATCAAAACACAAAACATAAACAGATACAAACACAAGACTATCCTGCAAAAAGGAACATTGCATTGAAAACCATGCTGTGTTCAAGTGATGCACCCTCTGTCATTGGAATATTTCTAAGACCTTTGCACAATTATGTGTTAAATAGAAAACATCACTATGAATGTATAATGCAGTTTGTTGTTTGAGGTTCAAGTGATGACTAGCACACAACATAGGGTTTATATATCTTGACTCTTTCTTAACAAAGCCACAAATCAAACACAATATCAGGGATTATTTGTGATCTCTAACTGACTCAGTTTTCTGTCTCCAGTTTCACTGCAGGCAGAACAGACAAAGGTTAGGTGTGATTATCATGTTGCCAGTAGCAGTGGCTCAAGGCCAACTTAAACACTCCACCATCTCTCCACCTGCAACCGGTGCTGCAACCTCTTCCACAGAATGGAGAGGACAACTATCAACATCTTATCAGTAGGCTGATGCCTTCTGCATTTTCAGTGTTACACTTACTACTTTTGTACAACAGCCACTTCAGGAAACACCGTTGGGTTCATAAAGTGTTCTACATACAGAACACAATAGAAAATGTTTTTGGTTTCTGCCAATGGTGAAAATGGCAGGCAGTTTCTCCCTGGCAAAGCAGTGGGCATTGACTGGCATGGCGGGTCCAGCCCTGGTATGCATCTACAGCCATATCAACACATGCCTCCTCCATTGCTTGTAGATAGGGCGTACACATGTGGGGGTTCTTCCACCGCCATGCTGGGCAGAGTTTGCAAGAATATGGGGCTGAATTTGGGTATTTTTTGTGGTCGTAGCAACTTGCCCCATTTTTTGCCAAAAATAGAAGGCTCTATAAAGTTGCAATACATTCTTAATTTCTCACTTCTTTTGGAAACATCCTAGATGTTAGGAGCCTGTGATCAGGCATGCTTATGCAGAGGACTGCCCCAAACAGACTTCTGGCTTGTTAAAAAAACAACAACAATAAGCATCAACATAATTTATTCATCTCAGATCCTCTCCTCAACAGTCAAATGCCAGTTTGTTCTCCAATTTGATAACAGACCTGTTTCTTGATCTCAACTTTAAATGTCTATTCTATACCAAAGCTGAATCTGTTTTGCCAAGTTTGGTGGCCCAGCAACCTTCTAGCACCCAATGATTCCTCTGTCAAATTTGTACTTATTCAAGTCATTTGAAGGCATACTATGCAGGATTTATTTTCTTGCTTCCATCATGTGTTTGGAACACAGTATTCCAGCCTGTGATAGTTGTGATATCAATGACCTAAGAAAACAACGGTCTAATGATTCGTAAAAAAATATCTGCATAATTTAATTGTTGCTTTTAGCAAACTATTTATCTGATGCTACTTGTGCTTGTATTTAGTTAGTCGCTATAGTTAACTAAGTTAAAATCTTGTCCAGTACAGCGTACAGTACAGCGATAATTAATTTATACCAGTCAAGCAGTCACTCGCAAGTACAGCTCTACCAAAATGCTTGACTGATTTCAGATAGTAAAAACTCACATTTCGCTGTCAAATTTACCAAGTAGTCAGCTTTACCTTTACGTTAATGGCATTCGGCAGACGCTCTTATCCAGAGAGACGTACAGTTGATTAGACTGAGCAGGAAGCAATCCTCCCCTGGAGCAATGCAGGGTTAAGGGCCTTGCACAAGGGCCCAACGGCTGTGCAGATCGTATTGTGTCTACACCGGGATTAGAGCCACCGACCCTGTGTGTCCCAGTCATTTACCTTAACCACAATGCTACAGGCTGCCCCAGTGCGTTTGGTGGGTTTGGGTTTAGTGGGTTTGGAACTGATATTTTGCTCTGGCTAGTAGTAATAATTGGATTAATTATCTGTAATCGAAGAATTGGTCTGCAATATTTATTTATTTTTTACATTGGCTGCAGTACCTGTACATCAGTGATGAATGCGTAACATAAAGTTAAGTGTTTCGTGATAAGCCAGTTCCTCCCTGGTTCCTCCCCCTTAGATCAGTAAAACTACTGCCTGCTATTACTTCCTCACGCTGTTGTTTTAACTTGTTCCAATCGTATATTAAAGATATAACTACTTAAAGGTACAATAGGTAAGATTTATTTTGTTAAAATATTGTTAAAAGACCATTGTAAATCCCTTCCTATCATTGAAAAAGTCTCACCTACTTGTTGACTCACCCTCTGCCTGTGTTTATAGTCCTTAAATTCAGGTTTCAAAATATACAGTTGACTGGCTGTCACTCTGTATGAAAACATTGTTCAGCTGTACAATAATTCAAGCTAATTGGTTGAAAATTGGTTCTAATTGCCACAAACAATGGCGTGGGGGCTTATTCTGATTGTTTGTGTGTAGCTGCTCGAATTGCACTCCAGACAAGTGATAACTGAAACTTTGTATATTTTTGCTTATTATCCAAGCGAAGACTTCATATCTAGTTATAAAACAATACCAGTTCGCTATCGGTAGCAATGGATATTTGTAAATTCGGCAAGCTAACAAATAGTTAATTTGCTTGTTGCTACCGATAATGAACTGGTATTGTTTTATAACTAGATAGGTATTCTTTGCTTGGATAATAAGCAATAGTATAGAGAGTTTCAGTGATCACTTATCTTAAGTGCAATTTGGGCAGCTGCACGTTCCTTTTATCTCTTTACGTCTTCAATTATGTGTTGGGGCCAACGTAAGAACTTTTTGAAACAGGGAAACGCCTTTGTCTACGCCATTGATGACGCAATCAACGCCGCCTCCCACTGTAATTTTAATGGAAATTTAGCCAATACAGTAACAGCCGGAAATACGCAACTGCTGGACCTCACAAAAGCCTCAGGTGCGAATTTCACGGCCTCTTTCTAACCTACGGCTATCCCATGCTGTTTGTTCCAAAAGAGACTCCCATCTAATTAATTTTAAGAACACTCCCTTTGTGTCTGAACCCTTGATCACGGTTCTATTCATTGGGCCTGCTAGTTCTGAAATTATACACATCCGAATACTTGCAAGGACCCGATATTTTATCGGAGATCGCACATACATTGTGCGGTTTTAATCAACTTTGGAGCTAGAAGACGACCGGCTTCTCTTCCTCCTCCACCCACGCGTGAGACGACGACGCCTTCCCCTGGTCAGGCCAGAGACGGATTTCCCTGGTCCCGCCAGAGACGCCCTTCCCCCGGGACAACGGTACCTGGGCAGCGTTAATTCCCTGGAGCATCACAGATTCTCCAAGCAAGAAACTTTGCCTGCTGACGACGGTCAGCTATTTGAGACTGGTCGAATATCATCAGATATTCGCCCCCAAGTAAGGCTGCGCATCTGGGCATTAGTTTTGTTAATGTTATAATACATTGTATCTTTAGATTAACTTTGTGTAACTTTGTTAAATTGTTTTTCTCGTTTACAACTTCCACATTATCATCCATTACATTGTTCTCTCTCTCTCTCTCTCTCTCTCTCTCTCTCCTCCGTACAAATAACCCTCCGGGCTTATAGTCAGTGGATTGTAAGTTTATAAATGTATTTAATCAAGCACCGCAAACTCGTGGAAACGCTTCCCAAAGCGCAAGTACTCTTGTTGCGGTGATTTCATTAATTTGTCTCTTGACCACCCAAATTTTACCTAGGTGCACGCGCCATTACGCGCTATAACCATAGGTCCACCATTATAAGGCCCGACCTACATTCTCCACCAATTCCTTCCCCCATCCTCTTCGCCCGCTACGTGTACTCACGTGCACGCGCTCTTTCCCTCTTCCTTTGTCTCCTTCCCTCGCTTTCTCGACGCGGGCATACGTGTACGCGCATTCCTTTGTCCTCCATCTTTCTTCCCACTTCAATGTGTTACTTTTCCGTCACACCCTTTTTTTTTAGCTGTGTTTATGTGTTTCTTGTGTTCAATAAATACCCTTTATTGTAACCGGTTGTCCGTCAATGTTTTTCCAACACTAAATCAAGCCAACTAGCTATTTAAGAACTACTTATAAGGCTACTTATAAAATTCGAACTCATATAAGTTATTGTTGAATTCATAGTATTGATTCAACAGTATGACTGTTGAATGATTTATTAAATCATTACTATTGAGTTTGTTATTAATAACGTAGCTAAATTAAAATAATTATATGATACTGATTTTAAAATACGATATTACCCTTCGGAACCTACATACTGGTGCCCCGTGTGAGGAATAGAAAAGTTGGCTTGATTCATGTTTGAATAGCTTTGGGGTGTGACCAAGATTTTTGCGTTTTGTCTTGAACAACCATTTGACGCCATGGGGTGGCGCCAAACCCACATTTAGCCTACTAGGCCAAAGGCGCTTGTACGCAATTGTATTGTGGTGGTAGCTCTGTTCATTACGACTTGACGTAGCTCCGACATCATCACGAGACTAACGCAGCTTTATTCACCAAGTGACGAGAATTATTTAGTAATTGACATATCACTTAAATAAAGTTAACGGATTCATAATTAATGGTTATACGTTTTGATTAATTTATTATTTATTTATTATTTATTATTTATTTATTAATTTATTTATTCCCATTTTTTTTAAAAATAATTCTTTAATTTTAAGTGTTTTGCCAATTATTCATAATTTTAACTTTTTCATTCTTCAATTAGCCACTCATCCCTTTTTGATTATTAATCAAATTCTGATTTCAAATTCCACATTGAATTTTAATCATTAATCACTCCAGGGTGTTGGTTAATTGTCACTGGTTTTCTTTTCCCGTTTTTTGTTCTTTTAGAAGTACATACCATTTAAGATTCACCCGGCCTGCTAAGGTACTGGGCTGGTGTTGTTTATCAGTGCTGTTGCTGTGTTGGTATACACTGTTGGTAACCTGATAGCTGGTTTTGATTCTAAGTGCCTAACCCAGCCCTGTGAATTGATGTTGTGACTAGTCAGTGCTTCTGATTTGGACACGTTTCTGCTGTTGTTGCCAAGCTGGTACTATCCTTAATCAGTCGTGATAATCAACCCACGTGCTAGCATTCCGGTGAAAGCTTTTGGTTGTGCAAACTACTGTAGCTAGCCAATACGTAGTAGTTTTGGTTGTCTTGTAAGGTGCTGCTGCAACGCACCACACCTCATGTGTTTCATTCAATTTAACATTTTGCACAAATAAGTAACTAGAGTTCGAAATGAGCTTCCGTGCTCCACGTGCTGTGGCTATGGAAGATAGCCCACCACCTTTGGAGAACATTTCAATTTGTGAGTTTGTGGCTCAACTCATTCAACTGTCTCATGAAGACAAGGAGGAACTTGAGCAGCGCACTGCTGAGGAGTGTGCAGCGGGAGTGGACAACTTGGTCCGGCTCATCCAAGACCCCTCTCGGAGTGTGCTCACTGTACAAGACACAGTTGGAAGGCTGTTTCTCTTGTACCATAGACAAACGAGTCTGGAGCTTGACACTCTGCATAAGGAGAATAAACTCCTACGCCAGAGAAATGATAAGCTTGACTCGGAGGTCAAGGAGCTGCGCCATGACCTGAAACTCACCACTGAAGCCTTAGAGGAATGTACTTCCAGGCTTACAGAGGGTGAGCAAAGCCAGAGTGCTACTGGGTCCATTGTCAAAGGACAGGTAAGTGGATTCTCCTGTACAGGGGTACCGGAGGGCCTTGCCTCCAAGCCTACTGGCTCTAGGGAGCTTGCCACGTCAGAGGCTCCTCCTCGTTGGGCAGCTCCCCACCCGGAACTGGGAAACCTTGGGACTTGTGCAAAGCATAGGCCCAAACCTAAGCTAACTGCTACTAGCCCTCTTCCCACGGATTGTTCTGAGGCCGACTTGTATTCACTCTCTGAGGAAGAGACTGAAGGCTACATACCTGATCCACATTCTCTAAAGACCCTACTAGACCTGCACCAGTTTCTTCTCTTTGTGTGTCCATGGGTCGCTCCACAGAGCATCACCCATGCTCATCAAGCTTTACGTCTCCTTCATCGCCCCCTAGAGGGGACAGAAGGAATATAGGGCTGCCTCGCCTATCTCGTCTCTCTTGTCAAGAGCACAGGACCCGCTTTGCAACCTCATCTCCATGCCGTGTTTCTGCTTCACCACCTCGGAGGAAGGCAGAAATGCCGTATCGCGATTCTGATTCCCCGCATGGTAGGGAATCAAAGTTATCCTATCGGGAACCCCTGCACACGCTGGGTGCATGGTTCTCGCTCCCAAACCCTAACCACTCAGCGGGAAGAAGAGTCCAGCCACTCTGATAGCGATCACGGAACTACTTACCGACCCCGCCAAACCACTCGTTTCACTGGCGGCCCCCACTTGAAACAGCTGGATGCACTAGCCAAAGACATCGAGAGATTTGACCCATAAAAGCAGGATCACAATGTTGAGGATTACCTCAGAGAAATCTTACATAGTCTCTCCGACTTACCTGGTGCGACGCAGAGAGAGAAGATTAAGCTGATCTGGAAGACCACTTCCAGATCAATCCATGCTTTCATAGAGTCCCAGCCTTCCTCAACCCGTTATTCTCGACTCTGCAGAGCTCTGATGGAGGAGTACTCTCCATTTGCTGATGAAACATCGGCAACTATCTCCGCCATACAAATCAAGCATCGTCGCAACGAACACCCAAGGGAATTCTATAACAGGTTGCGACATGCATTCTTTCAGGGAAGGAATGCGCCAGGTCTTGTGGAAGACCGGGCCTTCAAGTCCCTCTTCCTGCATAACTTACATCCCTGTATGCGAACCCATGTCACGCTTATGACGCGGCAGGACGATCCGTCGATGCGCGACATCAAAAAAATGGCACAGATGGCATGGGAAACAGTGGTCCGCTCAAATGACAAAAGGGAAGAGGACCAAAGGGTCCTCATAGTTCAGGCCCCCACAAAGGTTTCATTGGAACTGGAGGGATCTGAAGTTCCTGCTCCAAAACCCTCTCACTCCCGTGTCCAGCAAAACCGGCCTTCACATCGCGACAGCGCAACAAGGGGATGGAAGGACAGGCAGTCGAAGAGGGGTGGTGATCGTCAACCGAGGGATGCCCAAGGAGAAAGGAATGACTACCAGTCGACCTACATGGGTAGGGACAGAGAACAGAGGGAATACAAGGGTCGTGATTCCCGCCGAAACGAACAATATAGAAAACAGGAGGGTGGGGCAGGTCCTCAAGCTCCTGTCCAGTGGAAGTCAGAGCTGGCTTCTATAAAGGACACTTTGGCCGCCCTATCAAAGGGTATGGTGGCCCTCTCTAAAGTCCCACCAAAGGATGCTGAAAAGCGTTCGGGCAAAGGTGGTGATGGTCCTCCTAGAGAATGACTAGTCGGGGAGCCTTCCTCCACACCCGCGAGAGTCTATCTCATTGGGTGGGGTAAGGAACCCATAGGTGATGCTGTTCGTTCACCAATTAATGAACAGCCTCATAGAACCCCACCGATCACCCTAACTTACCAATTTTTGCAGTTCCTAGGCGACCTCATCCAGAAAGGGAACGCCAAGCGTCTTTATACTACAGTCCTGATTGAAAACGGACTGTACCTTGAAGCTTTATTGGACACTGGATCCGAAGTTAGCCTGATGTGCGCAGACACCTTTGCAGAGGTCACCCAAATGACACTGTCCACTGGGAGACGCCTTCGGATAGAGGCCTGTGACATCAACATCACCAGCTATACCCAAGACCAGGCTCCAATCACTCAGAAAGCCTGGCTGGAATTCACCTTCCAGGAGATGAAAATTGTATACCCCGTGTACATCTCCAAGGTTAACACGGAACGGATGTTGATTGGCCAGGACCTGTTGGACAGACTGGCCCCCCTGATTGACTGTCATCGCAGACAGCTATGGGCGCAAGTCATGCCGAAGCCCATCAATATGGAGACCACTGGACACACGTCATGTGACAGAGTGGCGGTTGAGGAACCACCTAGTGACTCCCCCGCTCCCACAAATCTATGTGCGCAGTTAGCCCCCTCGCTCCAGACACAAGGCCAAGTGCCCCCTAACCAAGACACCCTGAATAGAGCCGGGAACCGTTGGCCACCTGCTCAAGTTCTGAATGGTCATGAAACCTTCCTCTGTGCCTTAAATAACTCAGTCAACACTGTACAGTCCTCTGGTTACCGGTGGCATCCGAGTGGGTGAACAGTCATACCAGATGCACTCGTAGCTTTGTGGTCAGAGAAATCTGCCATAAGGCAGGAGGTGTATGATACAATCTGTCAGAGCGACCCCTGCCTGACCTTTGTGCAAAAGAGCCATCGGTTATTATCAGCGGGGTCTCCCCAGACCTCCATGGTAGCTGTTGGTGTTTGCACACTCTCCTTACGGATTGGAAAGAAGGAATTCAGGCACTACATGAGCGTAGTGCCGAAGTTGTCCCATTCTGTTTACATAGGAGTCGACATCTTGGTCCGGCTTGGGGCCCAGATTGATAGGATCAATCAGGTGCTGTGGTCTCAGGCAAACATAGAGAGGAGACCACTGACGGGCACACCTGAGAATATGCGCTCAAGCCAAACCATCCCTCAGGCATGTCAAATCGCAAGCGAATTTGACGTAGCCATTCCCGCCAGAACAGCTGGTGTATCTATCCGCCTCATGGTTTTAAAGGGACAGGAACCACAGTGCTCCCAAGCCTTCTTTCAACCAGGACCACACTTCTTTCAGCTGAATTTAACAGTCTGTGGCACACCCCTGCTCAAACTGAACAATCGTTCAGCTTATTTGTTAGTGCAAAATCTGACTAACCACGTCACTCAGATAATAGCCCGACACTCTACCTTATCCCTAACCTAGACATGTGTACTCTCACAAAAGACATTCACTGGGTATGTCCTAGCAACCCATTCATTAGGGCTACCACTGAACGCTTGTGTTGCCTTAGAGTCGGTGCGTCTTCAGAAAAATGCAGGGCTAGCATGACTATAAAGGATGATGTCGAGAAACCCGAAAAGAGAGTTGGGGCTCGGTGGCTTGTGAACACCCCTAAGCAGGAGATCACAATGTCCTACGACCACCACGATACAGCCACAAGGATGAAGCTCCCTAACCAAACCATCTTTATTACAGTCCCCCAAGGGACTACAGTCCATATTGAGGACACTGTCCTACACTACCTCAATCCTGAGAGATATGAGACAGAAATAGAGATGGTAGATGCCTTTCGAGGCTACACACTCGATCTTGGTGACACCCTTCAACAGCAACTCCTGCCTGAAGGGACCAAAACGGTCCAATTCAGTTTGGATCAGTCTGGACTCCAAACTACTCTCCTCAGTCCAATAGTCAGAAGGTCATCTGATCCCTGGGGTACCATTAGCGGAGTCGCGTTTGGACTTCTCCTGGGTGGCTGGATCGTTACTGCGGGTGTGGTACTAATTCTCTCTAGACACATTCAAACCTTACACACTAAAATTGACTCCCTCACCAGAATCCCTGACCGATTTAAACGCAAGCCCTGTGGTGTTCTTCCTCTTTCACCCAGGACTGCAGGAGACTGTGTTGAGTGATAGGGACTATAACCCCTACGCACTTCACCCAGCCCTAGAACTGCATGCCTTTGTGTACTAACACATATAATCTCAGGGAATATGTAACCAACAGTCAAAAATGTATTTTGATATGTACCTTTGTTTTGTTTCTTTGCCTAGTATAGCCTACATAAACTACCTCAATTGCCCAGATGTTAGCAGTCTGTAATCTTTGCCCAGATGTTGCAAGCCTGTCATGTACTGTGAATGGACTTTTGACCAACTTTGTGTCCTCAGGACTGATTTGAGCTCGTCCTAAGGCCAAGGGGGGATGTTGAGGCCAACGTAAGAACTTTTTGAAACAGGGAAACGCCTTTGTCTACGCCATTGATGACGCAATCAACGCCGCCTCCCACTGTAATTTTAATGGAAATTTAGCCAATACAGTAACAGCCGGAAATACGCAACTGCTGGACCTCACAAAAGCCTCAGGCGCGAATTTCACGGCCTCTTTCTAACCTACGGCTATCCCATGCTGTTCGTTCCAAAAGAGACTCCCATCTAATTAATTTTAAGAACACTCCCTTTGTGTCTGAACCCTTGATCACGGTTCTATTCATTGGGCCGGCTAGTTCTGAAATTATACACATCCGAATACTTGCAAGGACCCGATATTTTATTGGAGATGGCACATACATTGTGCGGTTTTAATCAACTTTGGAGCTAGAAGACGACCGGCTTCTCTTCCTCCTCCACCCACGCGTGAGACGACGACGCCTTCCCCTGGTCAGGCCAGAGACGCCCTTCCCCCGGGACAACGGTACCTGGGCAGCATTAATTCCCTGGAGCATCACAGATTCTCCAAGCAAGAAACTTTGCCTGCTGACAACGGTCAGCTATTTGAGACTGGTCGAATATCATCAGATATTCGCCTCCAAGTAAGGCTGCGCATCTGGGCATTAGTTTTGTTAATGTTATAATACATTGTATCTTTAGATTAACTTTGTGTAACTTTGTTAAATTGTTTTTCTCGTTTACAACTTCCACATTATCATCCATTACATTGTTCTCTCTCTCTCTCTCTCTCTCTCTCTCTCTCTCTCCTCCGTACAAATAACCCTCCGGGCTTATAGTCAGTGGATTGTAAGTTTATAAATTAATTTAATCAAGCACCGCAAACTCGTGGAAACGCTTCCCAAAGCGCAAGTACTCTTGTTGCGGTGATTTCATTAATTTGTCTCTTTACCACCCAAATTTTACCTAGGTGCACGCGCCATTATGGCCCAACCTACATTCTCCACCAATTCCTTCCCCCATCCTCTTCACCCGCTACGTGTACTCACGTGCACGCACTCTTTCCCTCTTCCTTTGTCTCCTTCCCTCGCTTTCTCGACGCGGGCATACATGTACGCGCATTCCTTTGTCCTCCATCTTTCTTCCCACTTCAATGCGTTTTTCCGTCACACCCTTTTTATTTAGCTGTGTTTATGTGTTTCTTGTGTTCAATAAATACCCTTTATTGTAACCGGTTGTCCGTCAATGTTTTTCCAACACTAAATCAAGCCAACTAGCTATTTAAGAACTACTTATAAGGCTACTTAGAAAATTCGAACTCATATAAGTTGTTGTTGAATTCATAGTATTGATTCAACGGTATGACTGTTGAATGATTTATTAAATCATTACTATTGAGTTCGTTATTAATAACGTAGCTAAATTAAAATAATTATATGAGACTGATTTTAAAATACGATATTATTTATGAGTTCTCATAAACACCAGTTTATATGCCAGATTCCAATAAATACTGTTGGGCAGCACCGCAATGCTCAATATTGACAGGCAACCCACTTTTGATCCACAATAAGTACAGGGCTCCCCAGTGACTCAACACCCCAAGCACCGCAACCAAGGTGACACCAGGTTAACCATAAAAGGCTTGGTCAATACACACCAATCGTAATCACACCACACGGGTAGTCCCCGTAACACATTGAGCATCGAGCCCTGCCCACTAAATATGAGAACCCAAGCAAAGCCAATTAAGATTTAGAATAAGGAGTGTAGTAACAAGTAAAGAGCATGAAGTGCCAAGATAATCAGTTAGATAGACAATTGTCCAAATTACACCTGCCCACTGGCACCTCCCCTTGTCCCAGCCTTGATATTGCACACTGCCCCCATATAATGGTTGATTACAATAGTACAGCCCACCCTTGGTATTGCACACTGCCCAAACACAACAAGTTGCATCAATAGTAAAACATTAATGATTAAAAGAGCTTATTTTCATAGACAGGATATAAATAAATAAACATATACAAACTTCACATGTGGGGAAAACAGTGGCTAGCTGTCCAAACAAAATGGCAAAAACGACGAGTGGCGGGGTTCATTCACAAGCCGGCTCCCAGGCCATCCGCCCCCCTGCACGCAGCAGCAATTAGGCAAGCGCTCTTAACACCAACACGATCTGTTGAAAGACATTAAATATGAACATTCTCAGCGCGCACAGCAGGGCACCGCTTCGATGCTTTGTTTGTCATACATCCCTTACTGCGATTAAGAGGGAATCACTAGCGGAGATTTAAGAATCGTTCTATTTACCTACAAATTCCACGAAACAGACCATAGCAAAATCACTTTACGGCCCATCCCAAGGCTCACATCAAAACCACACACTTTATGGGAAGCATACCTACCCTCGTTAAACCCAACAAAATGCCACCGTACTTCAGTTACCGGTGACTGCACACGCACACCCTTTAACACACGGAACGCCAATGCCCGGATTGTCTTCGTCCGTCGGTAATCTACAAGAACCCACATACTTATAAGCGTCATACTCTATTATAAGGCAGCTAATGCTGGCCTAATATAACAGCATGCCAAACAATTCCAACTTACCGCACTTTCCACTCCGCTCCCCTGGCTAAGCAGCTGACTGATGACGCAAGAATCCTGCCCCGATGCACACCTCGTCATTTAAACCCTTACTATTCGTCCCTGGGTCCTAAAGTCCCACTGGCTACATATATATATATATATATATATATATATATATATATATATATATATATATATATATATATATATAGTTACATAGCCAAATAAGTTCCTTGCTCATAATATGGTTGGTTAGCTAAAGTGAAAGCTTAAAGGACACTACAAAAAGACGGCAGGCTCTGTCACGTTTGTCACTCTCAGCTTTCCAAAACAGTGCACGAGAACAGTGAACTGTATAATAATGCTTTATATTACCCATTATATTCATAGACTGTGGGAAGTATAAACAGTGGTTTATACTTTGTTGCTGTAATTCCTCTCTTGACCGTTAGGAGTCCGAAATTACCTATTGTACCTTTAACTAGTTTGGGCGATCTGCTTGATTTGTTTGTTGAAGTTGTTTGTGGTGAAGTTGCTTACTGTGGATTTTCTAGATTGCTGCAATGTTAATGTCGCTAGCTAGCTAGTAGAGCTTGTTTTATGCACCAATTTTTCTGGTCAGATTACCTGTGACCTGAAGTGGTCTGGACACACTTTAATGTGTGAGGACAGCTGAAAATGTTTAATGTCTAGCAACCCTTTGCCTATGTTTAACTACTCAATGCCTCTGTTTCCGGTACTTCATGTTAGTCAATCTAACAGTTGGTTTACTTTGTGTCTGGTTGTGGTTCAGACTAGTGTTTGTAATTTACGGTATTAATTAAGAGTATAGTGCTTTAGGAAAATGTGGGCGAGTGTGATGTCAACACGGATAGTGGTTCTGATACGAACAGGAAGGCGGCTCAGCCAAAAGTGTTCCTTGTAAAATTGTTCATGTACATACACACATCGTTTTATATAGACAGTTTCGGTTTTTAATTAATGCTAGGATTAACCAGATAAAGATTGAATAGAGATATACTTCTGTAGTGGTTGTGCTTCAGGTGAAAGTCTTGGTTTCAATGTTCTGTAAATTGAAATGTAGTACGGGGGACTGTTTAAATGACACCACTTCTGGGTTATGTCACGCCCACTTCCGAGTACAAGTAACAGATAATTGAATTGCTTTACTGCTTTAATGCATTACTCCATCACCCCTATTGGCTAGCTCTTTGTTTGTGCACTGCATCTTTTCAACAGAAATATTAAAGGCAAACTGTAGCCACTTTTAGTTCCCGAACACGGCACAAGAAAATTTGAATTGCTACTTCTAAGCCTTAATTGACAAGTTGTCTACAAGCTATTATATGCCGTCAATGTGCCCAAACTTTCCGCTTCATGATTAGGTCTACTAACATTTTTTTAAATGACACTAGTGCCCGAACATGTCAAATGCATTCAGAGAATGTAGCCTATTGCCTATTGTATTGTATTGTAGCCTATTTCTAGTATCAGTAGCCTAACGAGGCTTGTTACACTATTAATTAAATAATTTATGGTAAGCTACTTTCAAAATCAGTATTGTCCTCTTTTCTGACATGCAAAGATTTCTTGGAAACTATGAATGTTTTTGCCCAGTATCTATTTTTAATGTGATGATGTAGCTTGTTTTAGCAGTGAAATTCGAACATCAGCTAGTTAAGGAAGATGCCTAATGTTACAGCAGAGGAGTGTGCTACAGCAAAGCAAATTTAAAACAGAAAAACGGAACTCTGGTGAAAACAAACCATAAGAAACTAACCAGGTTATCAAATTCGGATGATATGATTTGTATGCAGGACCTAACCGTGACAAAACTGTGACCACTAACCAGCATTACTGCAGACTAGTGTTGTAACCTTAGCTTTAGTTATGACAGTCGCATCAATAACAATACCTGCTCAACTGCTGTTATTAGAATATGGCCAGGTTAGAGTTTGCAAAAACAAGTTATGGAACAAAGTGTTATGGACAGATCAACTCGTACCAGAGTAATAGAAAGAGGAAAGTGTGGGGGAAAAAAGGAACAGCTCATGATCCAAAGCATAGGCTACCATCTCATCTGTCAAACATGGTGGAGGTAGTTTTAGGGCTTGGGCATGTATGGCAAGTAGAACTGGCTCAATTCATGTTCACTGATGATGTAACTGCCGACAGCAGCAGTAGGGTGAATGCCGAAGCTGCCGAATACAGAAGCATCTGCTCAGATCCAAGCAAATGCATCGGAACTGATTACCAAGGAGTTTTGTCAGGCCAAAAAGTGGAACGTTCTTGATTTTGTCATGGTTCTTGGGACTCAGAAAGGTTTTCCAGATACAACCTTTTTGCGCCGCTAGAGGATGCCATTGTCACATGCCTGCCTATTTTGGTAATTAAATTTGGTAATGAATGGCGATTAGGTAATCAATGCCCTCTGCTGATGACTGATTACAATTGTATGCCATGTGTGGTTTGATTGCTGATCAAGGTCAGCTCTGTGCCTCTCTATTTAAGCCCTTTTTCTCTTTGAATCAGGGCTTGTTTGTTGCATTCCCCATAGGATGTTATTTAATTTTTCCTTTGTGCATTATGTGAGGTGTGACTGAAAATTCTCCGCCATCTAAGGGTTGTGAGGACAGTCTGTCACACCTTCACTTCCACATTTTATCTGGCACACAAATCTTAAGACACAGGACCACAGGATTCCTCTGGGAGTTTGAGACACAGCTTCCTACTGTCTTGGCCAAGTGTTAGAGTTTTCTGCATGCTTGCTCTCATTGGCTGTTCGTCCACATAGTTTATTTCCACCTTGTTTAAAGGAGCTTTAGGCTGAGTTAAGGTGGATCCAGGAGTACTGAGACCCTCTGGTAATTAAGACTGGCTCAGACTCCCTACAGTTTTGATCAAGTGTAAGGGGAAGTCAATATTCCCTAGGTGGAGATTGTTCTTGGTGTCATTGTGTCTCTTTTTCCCGTAGTGTGCAGTTTCCCAGTTTAGCAGTCGTCTGACGTTTACTTTAGTGTAGCGAGGTGTTTCATTTTGTCACTTTTTAAACGCATTGTTTTCGTTATTGTCATTGTCTTTGTCTTTCATTGGATATATAGCACTATGTCGTTGTTCACCACTGTCGGTGGTTATATCCTTATCAGCGAGCTTTGCGCACCTCCGATAGTCTCATGGCAGATTGTGTAGTTAGGTTAGGTCCACATGAGCCTCATACCCAAGGGGATTATGCTTTTCTTAGCGCCAGGCTGTTTTATGTATTCCGCTATGGTTAATGACACGTGTTTGAGTGTTTGCCTTTCTCGGCGGAGAGCTTTGCGAACCTCCGTTTGTCCAGGGCTCTGCTCGTGTTTTTATCTCACATTCTTGTAAGTCTCCTGCACGGTCAGTTGAGCCTAGGTGACTGTCTGGTGAATATCTGTGGTTGCTGACTTTCCTAAAAGTCAAGTGGTGTATATAGTCGTTGGAGTATTGCCCCTCTCATCTTTGCAAACTCACCAATAAACTCGGGGTTCTGTGACTGAGATCAAATTGTAAATGTTGTTAAGACTGCTTCCTCAGTCAAATTAAATTGTAAATGTTTTTGTGCATTCTAGTGTTCCCGCTTTGTCAGTGGAATAGGAGACGGGATGTTGTTTGTCTTTCATGGTCACTTTGCTGTTCCCGTTTTTTAGGTATGCTATAGCGCAGTTGGGAGCCTGCATAGTTTTCCTCCCTGGCATGCTCTGTGTAGGCTACCTGTGTCATATTTGTCTCACCTAACATCCGCCGTAATTAGCAAGACGCAAGGTTGAGTTTACATATCGTTTATCTTTTCCTTGCTGGTTTCAGATTAAACTTGTTGACCGGTTTTAATAGTTTGTTTTCTTTGTTGGCTAACTGCCCTTTATTGTTCACCCCTTCCTCCTCTGGGGTGCATCCCTCATCTCTAGGTATGCCCTCAGAAAAACTCAGTGGTTATCTCACGTCTTGTGAGTAGCTTTTAGAACCCAACTCAGTCGCGTTTGGTCCTCCGACCCCGCTCCCTTACAGATTGGCCATGTCAATCACCTAACCTCAGTCCAATTGAGTATGCATTTCACTTGCTGAAGACCAGAAAATGGGTAAATGGCCCCCAAAACAAGCAGGAGCTGAGAAGTACAGGCCTGGCAGAACATCACCAGGAACATCACCATTGTCATTGATTGCAAAGCTCTTGCAACAAAATATTGAATATGATGAGTTCATTTCAGTTTGTTAATTTGTCCAATTATTTGGTCACTTGAATTTGGGGGGACTACACGAAGGGTTTGCTGGGGTACAGAGTGAAAACAACAAAAATGTGTCACTGTCCAAATACTTACAGACTGCACTGTAAGTTAGTAGGCTAGCTTATGTTAGATAGCCTACTAACATATATCCCTTTGTCACCAAAACAAGGACCCTGGTAAATCCTGCTTTTACCTTTGGGGTGAAAGAATGAACCCACGTTATTCAATCTGGGCACGTGGAAAGTGTGCTTCTATCCATGGTAGACGGCTGAGACTGCGAAACCACAGCCAACAAGAGAGAAAGCTGAGCGACTGGCAGAGTGAGCTGAAAAGCTGTTTGTTTTAGTTTTTAGTTTCTTTCTATCCAAATCCAGTGAGGATGATGGACGAAGCCTGCTTCATTCCTGTAATTGGCTTGCTCTCTCTCTGTAAAAGCATAAATAAATGGCTGTGACCAACATTTTCCATATCTCCCTGTGTCCAGCTCTTATGTCCTCCCAGGGGTGTGTCACGGTGTGTCTCACGGTGAAAATCAAGAAGGGGGCAAATATGTTTTCATGGCACTAAAAGTGCACAGGTGTGTGTGATATTGTGTAAGAATGTGTGGGTGTGTGCGATTTTGCGAACATGTAATTTTGTGTGTGCGCAGTTTTGGATAAGAGTATATGGGTGTGTGATTTTGTTTAAGAATATGTGAGTGATATTGTGTAGGAGTGTGTTGTCGTGAGCCACGGACCCCTTGCCGAGCTCAGACCTCACGTTCCCACGAGCAGTACCTCACCATGAGGTCTCTCGGGGACAAACTCTCTTTTTCTTTAAGTACTCTGAACGTTCTGGAGCCCTGGTAAGTTCTACTGAACTTCCAGCCCAGTCTCGAAGTGAAGGGTGTGATGCAAATCTGGTATATGATGTCCTGTATTCAATGTATTCCTCTAAAAGAACCTTTATCACATATGATTATAGTAAGATATACTTTATTATAATCAATCAAAAGAATAGAGTTATACAGCTTACAGGATATATATCATCTTTCAGTTTGCTGATGACATGCAAGTTACATATAGCCCTTTAGCTCTTTCTAATTTACCTTTCCACCATGATGTTAAAATTCAAGGTACACCCCTAAAATACCCATCCTCTTTGGCCTTAGCCTTATCCTATAGCTCCCCCTTCTGGATTTTTAAAAGAAACTATTCCTAGAATATTATATTTATCTAAACTCTAAAAACTTCTCTACATTTTTCTACCTTATATAGTACCTTAATGAGAAATAAAAGACATAAAAATAAAAGGAAACTTATAAAGTATTACTTCTATGTACTACTTTTCCTAGGTAATATAGATTATAATTACCACTCAAGCTTGATTATAGTTGTTCTGTGTTGCTCTTTCGACATCGGTCCTGTTGCCACAACTCTTGGGCTAAGTCCGCACCGCGTACATCACTCTGTTCTCCATATCCATATCCAGCTTGACTACAGCTGTCTTCCGTTGCTCTCTCTTCAACAGCCCATAGATATCTTCTGAAGCAAAATTCTAAGATGCTTTTTTTCTTTCTTCTCCTTCTTTTTTCCTGCTTTTTTAACGTCTAAAAGATCACTCCTTATATATCCTTAGCTGGTAAAAAAGTGTACCTTTTTTTGATAAGAAATGTCCCCAATATACCGAGTGGGAAGACATTTTTCTCTTATGCAACTTTTTTAATGAACATATTCATCACTATTGTTTGTCTCAATGTCATTTTCTCATACCTCAAAGGAAATTTCCCCAATACTTTATCTCATGTGCCCCTCCTGTTGGGAGTTTCCACCATCTCAGTATACAAGTGGAAAAACACTAGCTCTTATGTAATTTTTAATGAACCTATTCATCACTGGTATTTGTCTCCCTGTCATAATCTCTCCTTGGACTCTCTCCAAACTTTGACTTCATACAAGCCAGAAGTTAGTGCCCTCCACCATCTCAACACACTCTTCAGGTGCCCCTCTCCGCGGCGCCTTAAGGGATCTACAAAGGACATCCAGCTAATAGCTGAGTGTAAATCATCCCCAAACTCCTCTACAGTCAGTCCTTTGAATCGGTCCAATAAATTATCAGATTATAATCAGGAAGGCCCTTAAAGCCTCTTAATATTCTTTCGGTATTGACATCCCTTCCGTTTTCCTTATTATTTTTGCTTTAGCCAGGCATTGTGCTCCTCCCCTGTAGGGTTGGGGTATTCCCCGACTGCTCGCTCAGCATGTTGAATCTCCTCCAAGGTTATGCTGGAACTCATTCTATGCATGGCCTCAGTCAGAACTTTAACCTTGCTCCTTAGTACTCTAAATCTAAGTCCCCCGACTTCAGACTCCTCTTCTGACAAGTAGGGCTGCTCATTATCTCTGAACCACATATTTTTCCTCTTACGGGCGTGCTTACTACCACCTCGATGGCGTGTGCGAGGGGTTAACAATGCATTCCTTCCTAAGCCATCCCTGTCAATCTCTCATCAGGGGGGCCTAGGGCCGGGTCCTCGACAGTGTGTGTGATTTAGTGTCAGAGTATGCAGGTGCGTGTGATTTCTGGACAAGTAATTACTTTTCTCTCGTTCTCCATTGGTTTGTTCCCCTCCAATCAGAGCGGTATTACATGTGGACTTAAATGTGAATATTTAAAAAAATAAAAATAAATAAAGAATAAAATAATGTGGGCATCATAGTGCTTTTGTAGCACGTTTGTGCACTATGACCCACAGTGATTATTAATTAATTTTCACTAATATGTTTTTGTTTGCTGTTTCATTTTGTATAATATCAGTGATATGACAGCAGTGCAACAGTTGACTTGTGACAACAGACAACAGTTATTCCACCAGTTTCAATGACAAGAAAATACATTTATATGGAGTAAAGGAGCTTTATTCCATCTCTGATTTACAAGTATAGTCATTCACACACTGCATATTCATCACCATAGCTACAGAAAATAAACAAAATCCTTGTCTTGCCATCTTCCTGGACCTTCACCATAGAATTTGTAAAATGGATGTAACATTAAACTGTATCTGAGTCCATTTAAAGGGAGTTAACAGCTACATTGTACCCTAGACAATGGCAAAGCGTTCAACATCTACGGTACAGCGGGCTTTGATGTCCCGGAACCGGTCACAGTCGAAATCAGCCACCAGCCTCTTGCGTCCAGATTTGTATGGTGTAAAGGGGACCAGAACAACAAGTCGCGCGCCTGGGTCGAGAGACTCCAACCTGCAGAGAAATGGACACACAGCTAAATCTTACACAAAGCTCAATCTTTGACATTAAATCAACCCTGTTTTCTTACATTCTACCCTGATAGAGTACATTTTACTCTGAGAGCGAATTTTTCACTAATGGAGAACATTTTACACTGAGTGCATTTTCAGTGAACACTGATTCATTCTTGAAAGGAAGTCCTGCATCCTTGGAACATTAGTACAGAGTTATACAACAGGGTAGGAGTCAAAACTGAATTCGGGTGATGATTATTATTCATAATTGCCAACATACTGGGCTTCTTAAAACTGATTTTATCAGTGTTCAATTTTAACATAATCCTTGTAACAATATGCCATTAATATTAAAGTATACATAGTTTAAAGTGATGAATGAAAAAAGGTCATTGCCATTACATGTCATCAGATCCTACACGCCTGGCAGACCTCTTCGTTCCGCCACCACAGGATGCCTGGTGCCTCCCCCTCTCTACACTTCCACCTCCCGCTCACGACTACTGTCTGTTCTGGCTTCACAGTGGTGGAACAAACTCCCCATGGAGGTCAGAACAGCAGAGTCTCTCACCACCTTCAAGCGCAGACTGAAGACTTTTCAAGCACCTCTGCCCACCCCTCCCTACCTCCCTGTAGTCCTTAACTGAATGGTAGTTGTTTTTGTGCGTTATTACTTGTGTTGTAATTTAAGATGATATCGTTGCTAGTTTTGTTTGGCTATGTACACTGTTTATTGTTCATATGGAAGTATACATCATTCTATTGTGTTATGCTGTATAAAAACTATTTTTAGATATATAAATGGTAAAAGGTTGGCATAATCCATGAATCAGATTAATCAAATAGGCCCTAGTCCTTATCTTTGTTGTTCTCTTGAAATTGTACTTCCCTCTAGGGTCTTATAGTGCACCTGTCCCTGGTTATGGGTCTTTACTTTGCACTTTGTTGTATGTCACTCTGGATAAGAGCGTTTGCCAAATTCCAATAATGTAATGCAATGTAATTTAATTAATTTCATTCAAATTATGTATCCTGTGACCATTCAAATTCAAGAACTGAATAGTTATTTATCAGAGATTCTCAATACAATTCAGAATTGACCCCAGCCCTGCTACGTAGGTTAACCACAATGACACCATCTGCTAACAGGGGAAAGCAACAAAAATGGTATAGTATAATTGTTGCCATGGTCATATACATTTTTTTTGGCATTCCAACAGTCATATCAGCAGGATGAAAAACTGCTGCTGTTGGAAACCATGCAGGTGACACTCACTTGGCTTCTGTACTGTGCTTGAATAATCCACTGGCAGTGAGTGTTATGGAGCAGTCATTCAGAGCCACGTCCAAGGGGTTATCAAACGTGATCGTTGCCTGCATGCTTTTGAACTGCATATGCTTTCCAGTGACCTGAAAAGATTTACACAAGAAGCCCTATGAATGTCAGTCAATGGGAGAAATAGTGAGAAAATAAGTGTGAAGGCATGGTGCTGTTTTCCATTTCCCAAGTTAAAATTCTATTTTTCAGAAATATCAGGAGTGGATTTGGATGTTATGTGGGAAACCTCATCACCAAAGAACACTGTTACCGAGGTGGCCTAAGTCTATCCAGAACTATTTAGCTGAAGCCACATTTAATTTATTAATTTCATGCCTCCCACTTGACAGCTTATTTAATTCCCTAAAACTACACTATAAGCTCAACGGCTAATGTTCGTTAACATTAGCCTCTCGATCGGTAATATTGCTAGAAGCTTTAGGCTTACTTTAGCTAATGTTTACAATTTTCCGCGGTATTTGGCACTGCTTGTTTGATAACTTACTCGTCTCGGTAAAAGTGATTCCTGAAACTATTCCTGAAACAGTATGCTGTTTTGTGATGAAATGATAATGCAATACACACCGTTGCGTGTGGCTCTGTGGCCACTGGGTGCCATACGGAACGTGGCAGAATTAAAAGCAATCCTTGTCATTGCATTTCTGCAACGCCCACGTATCGACTGATCACACTACCTCAAACCAGTCGGACAAGGCAATTGTCCCAGATTGCCTCTGAATCATGGTCCAGGGCTAGAGGGGCAGGGTTGCAACAGTATCTCCTCAATAGCACACGGGAATTGACGATAAACAGGGAACAATTGACCACCAAATTGGGAGAAAAATGCAAAAAAATCTGAAACAAATAATAAAAATAAATAAATCCACCCTAACCAATGTGCAACGGGTGAAAATGATCAAGTTGGGAAAAGGGGAAATCCTCCCATCGTGCCATTTTCTCCTATGTGATGTGAATGCAGCATCTCAGTCCTGATGGATCATATGCTGTCCCTGCTAGGTAATCACACACCATGTTTTCTGTTCAATGAACGTTTCCAGTAACTCCCAGACCAGGTTCGGCTAAACCTAGCCAATTCTATGATTTCCATTGGCTAGCCAAGGAAGCAGATAATGTTCTACGGCTGCAAGCAAGCCAGGAAGAACATGGAGTGGGGCATTACATCTATGCAGCAAGACCACCTGTGCACACCCAAGCCCGGTGCCTCGACCCACACAAACTCGTCATTGCAAGGGCTTGAATTGACTCAATGGAGCACCTTGGCATCATCCGCCAGTCAACTAGTTGGTTTACGACCTCATGCCCAAGCCCAACAATGACTGGTGCCCGTATGATGACTTCTGGCACCTGAATGACATGAGTACACCAGATCGCTACCCCGTTTTGCACATTCAAGGTTTTTCGGCCCGCCTATGAAAACAAATAGCCCGTGCTATTTTCAAAAAGTGGACCTGGTCTGGAGCTGGCATCAGGTGCCCATTCACCCTCAGGCGACATTCATCAAATGCCATCTGGCCCCAAAAATGCAGCACAGACTTCAGCAGTTGATTGACACTGTGCTGTGTGACCTGCCCTTCATATTAGTCTACCTGGATGACATCGTGGTATCCAGCACTTACAAGGCTGACCACCTGTCACACCTCTGCTTTCTCTGCAGTTGCTTTAATCATGAAATCATGAGACATACAAGAATGCCAGTTTGGACTTCAGTGAATTGTGGAGTGACATGTGAGGTGGCTACTCACTGAAAAGCAGTTATAATTCACGGTGTTATACATTTCTCTCTCTGTGCATGCCTCCTGCCCATCTCACACAGTCTATTTTATCATCCATGCGTCACTATAGCATGGATGATAAAATGCATGACCACAGGTTATTATTTTTGTTCAGTCCAGTGCTCGAACTGGGCCGGTCCAACCTGCTGATGCGCTCAGAATCCTACATTTTGTAAACATGTCAGAAGATGTCAGCTGTTTACCGGTATCGGTACAACTACTTCTTTTTAAAGATTTTCTGAATATTTTAGCTATATCGTGATAACAGCTTAAATCAAGAATTTTTGCAAGGATGATCATGGCATGCAATTTTCATACCGCCCCATCCCTAATACCTAATTATTATTATTTGTGTTGATCTAGTACAGTGATGCATCCTGCTTGTATCTGAATAGCCCAGGATGAAGTGTCAGACAGAGAGTGTGCAGGACTCACAGAAATGCTGATGGGAGGATTTTCAGGCACAATGTTCCTCTCTGCCATGTAGACCTCCTCAGTGTTCTCCTTGTCATTGACTACTGCTGACACTTTGATGCTGTTGGTTCCCTGTATGTGACTCCCATACTTGGAGAAGGGAATCTGGAAAGGGACCTTTAGCTCTGCCAAATACAAACAAGACATTTTTGGCCCTTTAATCACATTTTCAGACATTTGTGATGTATCTGCTCACTGAAATGCTACACTAGCATTGTGTGTGTAAGGTTACTGAAATACTACACTGGCATCGTGTGTGTAGGGTTACTGAAATAGTACACTGGTGCCGTGCCCATTGACTGAGGGCATGCGCCTGCCTGCCCAAACCTGGGCTATAAAAAAGAGGGAGCAATTGAAGAAAAACAGTAAAAGAAATGAACAAAACAAACGACTACACAAAAATCAATTCAATCAATTTGCTGACACATGAGACTGTCTGAGCTCCCCCCTCCCTGCTTCATCCTTCAAGGCTTTCTCCTCTGCAATCACTCTACCCAACACCAGCAGTAGCCTAGAAGTGAATGAAGAGTTAACTACAGTCTTCTGCTGGTTAATTTGAAAAAAAGAAAAGAAATTGTGCCACCCCTAAATTCTTGTTTGCATAATGCCCCTGAATGCTATGCTAGATGTGTGTGTGCATGTGTTTGCATAAGGCAACCATGTTCAGTACAGCAGAAGAGCAGGAGAGAATGCCATTTCACCTTTGTTGGCCAGTAACTTTACTGGTATTTCTTCACTCCAGATGTTGGATTCCAGCATGCCGTTGTAGAGCATGACCTGGGCATTGGCATGGACTAACAGATTTTGCGGTGTGGGGCTCTGCAGTCGGATCACCAGGTCGATGTCCTTGCCGTTCATTGGCTTGCTCTTCTCTTCGATCTTCACTGAGATTTCGGGAGGGGGTTCGTCTGACTCCAGCTTCCTGCGCTTTTCCGTTCTCCTCACCGCTTCTTTGAACGCCTTCCTTTCCTTCTTTGAACCTAATTTTGACAGGAAATTTGATTTGGTTTTAGTGATAGGCTGTGTCCAAAATGGGTCCTTATTTACTATAAAGTGTTCTATTATTGTTTTCAGAACTTTGTGACACTTTGTGACACTTGTTCACTTTTGCCAAGAGAGCCTTGTCAAAAAACTTACATTGCATTAATGGAATTTTACCAGACGGTCTTATCCAGAGCAACGTACAGTTGATTCTCCCCTGGAGCAATGCAGGGTTAACGGCTATGCAGATCTTATTGTGGCTACACCGGGGATTGGACCACCGACCTTGCGGGTCCCAGTCATGTACCTTAACCACTATGCTACAGGCCGGAACTTCCGTCATACAGTCCCACCGACGGGGCTAGTGGCAAGTAACTTCCACAGTGAAGAATCAAGAATTTTCTCAGGCTTACCTTCTGCATGCTTGTAGTGTCCAGTGATGTCTTCTCGTTCGTCACTGCCCACTGCTTTAGTGCTGATGTTCCAACCCACTGCCTTTGTTTCCGAGTGCATCTTCTTCTGTGACCCATCTGCCTTGAGTTGCCAGGTGACCCGGTCCGCATTGACCTCAGCAAAGACGAAAGGCAGGTCGTACTTCAGGTCTGTGTGACCCTCATGTACAGCCTTCACTGGAGCTGGCCCACAGCAGTGTACCCCTGGGGTACAGAGAGAGAGAGAGAGAGGGATTGAGCCAGTGTACCACCAGGATACAGAGAGAGGGATTTTATCTGCTGCACAGCCACAATAGTGCAGGAAATGCATTAGCAAAGTACCTACTGGGTTTGGTTAGCCAGTAGCATAGCTAAGTACCTACTGGGTCTGGTACGCATTAGCATAGCTAAGTACCTACTGGGTCTGGTAATGTATTAGTACAGCTAAGTACCTACTGGGTCTGGTTAACCATTAGCATAGCTAAGTACCCTACTGGGTCTGGTATGCATTAGCATAGCTAGACTGATCAGGATGGGAAAAGGGCCGTACCATCACTCAGCTCCTGAGGGGTGGGATCCAGAACCTGCCAGCCATCATAAAATGGTTCTCCAGGGAGATCAGGGCGTCTCATCCAGGCTTCTACCCACACATGGTAGTTCCTGTGTGCATACAGAATCGAGATCAGAAAAGGATGGTTCAATCAATCAATCAAACAATCAGTCAATCAATCCACATTCATCAAAAGCACCACTTATACCAACTCAAGTTAGGTATAGATTTGGAATATAGGGGTTGGGTGTTTTATTTACGCAATTTTTGCATCTTGATTTACTACAGTGACAATCTACGATTTCCTCGGCTTTGGAGGATTTAGCGGCCACCCATGGTGGCTGGTGGTCATAACAAGTCTATTTTACAGTTCCATTCCCACAGTTCCTTGCAAAATACAGCCTTCTTCTTCTGATTATCGGTGTGGTTTACATTTTTTGGTCACTTCATTACTTGTACTTTCATCCATTGTTGTAAAGTTATGGAAAACAGAGACAACTGTGCTCCTCTTGTATTTAGGCTGCTCAAACTGTGATGCGTTATTGCCGGAGGTTTGTGGCACGCAGACTACGCATCTCTGCACTCACAACACTCATTTCTGGGTTTATTCCGGAGGTTTCCCTGCAATGATTTACATACGGAAGGCAGGAGAGGAGGGCGGGCCTGCCACAAAGTCAAAATTTTAATATATGGAAATGAAATGAAACAATGCAAATGGTCTCAATTGTCATTTCTGTACAACTTTCTTGACTTTCATTGGCGCCACTCTGGTCCTCATGTTGACAGAAGAAGACTAGATACTCAAGGCTTTCTTATACCTGCACTAAGGAACTGACTGAACGCACGTGACTAATCAGAAACGGCTGAAAATCCAATGAATGTTGGTTCCCTAAAACGGAAGGAATGCACTTCTTATAAGGATCCTATAAGGGTCATTGCTTTATTTAAAATCCAATGTGCTGGAGTATAGAGCCAAAAGAACAGAAATTGTACCACTGTCCAAATACTTACGGACTGCACTGGGTATTACTTATTTTATTTATGAAGCTGTGCACTTGCTATGTTGTATAAGCAATTACAGTTCTGTTCTGATGAATTCCCATCTTTTCTCTAATATCAAAACATATCAATGGTGTCATAAATGGTGTCAGTAAAGTATTAAAATTGTGCTTGTTGCATGTCACAAATCAGAAAATACCTCCCTCCAGGAAAGAAAGCAAGGGTAGTGGAATCAAACCAAGCCAAGATCATCCTTGTTAGATGAATTGAGACAGAACCCTTCTTAAGAATTTGTCATTGAGTAATCATTGAAAAATGGTGGAACTCACCATATACTGTCTTCACACTCCTTGGGTTCGACACCGTGGTCAGAGTAGTAGTCATCAATTATTAGATTTCCATGAGTATCATGAGCAGACTCAAAATTTGTCACCGGGCGACAGGGAATTCCCAAGCACCTCAGGACTAAGGAAATAGATCATAGTTATTACTCTTGTTTGTGATGTTATGCAGGCATAATAAGCTACATTCAGCCAACCAGTTTTAGGTACAATAGGTAAGATTTGTGTTAAAACATTGTTACAAGACCATTGTAAATCCCTTCCTATCACTGAAAAATGGTTTGAGGGTGTTTATTGCCGCAATTCATCTCTTGACCATTAGAAGTCTGGAATTACCTATTACAGCTTTACAGTGAAAAATCCATTGCCGGTTCTCTAACATTTTCATTCCATGACAGACAGCCCACCATCCTTAGAGTGAAAGGTGCCTTTAATAGTGGAATTAAATCTTTACAGTTTGTAGGTTTTATAGTGCTGTCTATTTTTATAGAGTATGTCTGATGGGGCTGGTGTAGTGTGATGGGGCTGGTGGCGCATCATGTCCTCCAGTTAAAAAGGTGAAAAGCATATTGAGAGTGACAGCATGTTGACAGTTTGCCTTACCTGTGCACATGACCCCACCAAACACCCAGCACTGGCCATATTTCACGGGGCGGTATTCACTCTCCTTCCACGTCCTCAGGATGTCCACGCTGCCGTTCCAGTGTAACGGAGACATTCCGGAAAAATAACAACCGCTCCAATTTCCCTGTAGCACGCCGCTGTCGTCATTACAGTTAATCTGATGGAAAGAAGCAAGCAGGTTTATTTCACATTCGTATTCACACTCGCAGAGACAAAGATGCTTTTTTCAAATCTGTGAACCATCCATCCATCCATCCATCCATTATCTGAACCCGCTTATCCTGATCAGGGTCGCAGGGGGGCTGGAGCCTATCCCAGCATACATTGGGCGAAAGGCGGGAATACACCCTGGACGGGTCGCCAGTCCATCGCAGGGCACACGCACCATTCACTCACACACTCACACACTCACACCTACGGGCAATTTAGACTCTCCAATCAGCCTAACCTGCATGCCTTTGGACTGTGGGAGGAAACCGGAGTACCCGGAGGAAACCCACGCAGACACGGGGAGAACATGCAAACTCCGCACAGAGAGGCCCCGGCCGACGGGGATTCGAACCCAGGACCTCCTTGCTGTGAGGCGGCAGTGCTACCCACTGCACCATACGTGCCGCCTATCTGTGAACCAAATCTCTTATTTTTAATTCCAAGCAATTGTTACTGTTGCAGTAGCACATGTTTTTTAAATTCCCTTGTGTGCATTAGACCTGTTGTTAATTTAATGTTATAAAATGATATTATTAACTTCTTTAAACTTATTTTAACTTTTTTATTTCTTTAGCCAATATTTTCTGTGACAAACTTCCGGCATACTGATGTTATTATGACTACAAGTAACATTTACTAGAAGAAAACATGCCCTTGTAATACCTGCAGGGGCAAACATTCCCCCTCATGCCCGTCTGCAGCTATAAACACACTGCCTGCACCCCCGACATCTGTTGCAGGAATGCAGGTGCCAATACAATATTATTGTATCTATTTCTATTTCTGAGTTTATTCATTTATTTGCATGTACAACTGTTGCCATTCACAGCTCTACCAAAATCTGTTGACTATCTAGTTTTTAGATCATTGTGTTTGAGAGAGGCTCAATATAATTTGATATGGTACAGTAAGCCATAGGAATGCATCCTGTTGGCAACATGATAGCTGGCCTGCCTGACAAGCTTGTGATGTTAGGCGGGAGCTTTCTAACTTTGTAACTGTGTCTACCCTGTAAGATTGAAAAATTAAGAAAGGAAGATGGAGTACACATTATTTGGTAATTGAGGTATAAATTACCAAAGGACAAAAAAAATCACCTAATTTGGTATTTATTCATTTTTTACCAAAAGTATTGAAATTGTGGATGTGTTTGTAAGCTATCGATTAATAAGAGAACCATATGGTCATATTTATTTTTGAAGAACATGTCTGTGTTTAGGAAGGGTCAACTGTCTGGTTCATCAAACCACATTATAATGCATTCTAATATTGCTTGGTTAATGTACAAAAAATGCTTTGTGTGAGGGCGTTGGTATATGTGTGTAAGGGTGTAGGGCAGTGTGACTTAGGATGCAGGTGTGGTAGGAACACTGGTTTCCACATCAATGTAGTAGTCTTGACACACCCACACAGCCTTCCTGGTCCCGCCCTCTAAGTAGCTCGTTAGGGCATTTAAGGCAGCTGTGGCAGCATGGCTGCTTCTGCTTTTCTCTGGCTGTTTGGCTAGTTGCTAATATTGGCTCCTCTCTGTGACTGGGGTAGGTGATGCAGGCATGCGTTTGGTTTTTTAAGATTCTTTTTACATACTCGATGACTGAGTTTTAATTTATTTGATAGTGTCCTGTTTACCTGGTCTGCTGCTAACCGATTGGTGATTTAAGTCCCGGCCTGCCCTTCGGTGCTGGGGATTGTTACCCTGAGGCTGCTTGGCCAACGTACATTTTACCCAAGGTACAACCCAATGTTCAGGGGTAAGTAGGGTTTGAGCAATACCTGAGGTAATTTATGTACTGATGTGCCTTTTTGATTGTAGGTCTATTGGCTGCCGTTTTGCCAAGATAGATTTTATATTCAAGGTGTATGTGTTTTATCTAGCCAGTTGTCTGGTATTTTTATTGTGAGCTGACTGGTGTACTTGTGACCCTTTTCTGATTGTTAACATTTCTTTAATTTCTTTGAAGTGGAACTGAGTGTTGGCTTGGTTGCGAGGCTAGACACCCTGGTGCGGTTCCCCTCACTGGTTGGTAGTTAAAAAAGCACTGGGACACTTGTTTTTCACCCGTTTGCCGTGGTAGCCATTTTGTAGTGAATACACATGTGGTAGGTAAGTGGTTGCATGTGCAAGTGTAGGGGTATAGGGTTGTGTGTGAGGATGGTCTGTGTCCAGATGTAAGTGCAGGGAGTGTCTGTTATGGTGTAGGGAGTGTGTTAGTGTGTCAGGGGGTGTGTCTCAGAGTGTGTTTGGGGTATAGGTCTATGAGGGTGGTGAGTGTTAGGATGTAGGGGGGGGAGGGGGGGTTGTGTGAGGGTGTATGGTTGTGTGTGAGGGTGCAGGGGGGAGAATGTTTTAGCGTGTAGAGATGGGTGTACCATAGCGCTGACCACCCTGCCGACATAGATGGGGTTGCAGCGTGCAGAGAAATCTTCGGCTGCGTTGTCTAAACATTTTGGGTTGAGGTCCAGGATTTTCAGGCAAATGTCAAGGATGTCCTCTTCAAACTGAAAGCAACAGAAAGGCTCCTTATCACAGAGTACCCTGGACACATTTACTGGCTTCTAAAACAACAGCTAGCAGTTATGTAAATGTACATCGAAAAGAAGCAAAAACAGGAGAACTGTGGATATCCACAATCTTGTGAATCGGCAGTGGGATTCCAACATGAACGGGGCTGCAGTGGATAGTGAGCCACCCAGCTGCCCTTCAACAACTATTGTGATGTGTCAGCAGGCATGAGTGCCCATGAGATGATCTTAATTCTGGAGGTTTTGTGTTTTCAGGCTCCATGTACCTGTCCAAAATCCCAGGGCATATCCCCAATATAGTCGCATGTCCCTTGGTAAAGCAGGCCCTGTTCATTAATGACATACTCCTCTCTCTCCTTTTCATTGTCCAGGTACACCCAGTCCTCTGATGATACACACAGGTGTTAATAAGCACTTACACACTGTAGGGCTTTAATAAGCACTCATACACACTAGGGCTTTAATAAGCACTTTGAAAATGAAAGCAAGGTAGGTGGTTATAAAAATACGCATAAGTGTTCATCCCTTCATGTGTTTCTGGAAAATTTCTGGAAAGAGTGCACTCACTTTTACACCAAGGATTAAACAGGAGAACAAAGGTCCCAACGCTGTCTCCCTCAGTCATATCAGGGTGTGTCTTCACCGAGAGGCTGTACTCCCCAATGCTGGCAAAGTCATGGCTAATGATGTACAGGGTGACTGATGTAGGGGAAGTGTCTTTGACTTTAGCAACCCAGGGCTTCTTTGACTGACTTTTCCCGGTGACACCAAACACAGACTTGGTCCCTAAGTCTTCAGAGGGCTCCGGTCCTAGATCATAGAAGCATAACATTAGTTTTGTTTCTTTGGTTTTGCTCTTGCTAGATTTTCAGGCAGGTGCCCGATTGTCTATTGGTGAGTATGGGAGGGGCTGTATAAAGCTCCAACCTTACCCGTTTAGGCGTTGCTCATTTTGCGCCCTCTGCCATGCTATGATGCCTGTGAGCTGCTGCCGCATCTACCCTGATGCAATCATACAAAGCTGCCCTGCTGCCTGGTTCATCCTGCACGCTGAAGCCATTGCGCTGCCTGGCTCTTTCTGCTGCTGAAGCCATTGCACTGCCTGGCTCTTTCTGCTGCTGAAGCCATTGCACTGCCTGGCTCTTTCTGCTGCACTTGCCCGTTTTGGAATGCTGCCATTGCCCATATTGCATGCTATTGATACTTTTGCTGGCTGCTATTCCTAATTCATGCATTTTTTGCGCTTCCACCCAGCATCCACCGTTGAGCTCCGTTGCGTGGAAATAAAATTGCATGGTTGTAAAGCTTGATTTGTGCTTTTATTATTCAATTTTTTCTTATTTTATTTTGATTTAGAGTGGCACAATTATTTTAATAAGCCATAATTCATATAATATAACAACAGAATTCAAGATTAAAATGGGTGATGTTTAATTCCGGTAATTAGTTGATGTTTAAGTGGAGTTGAATATAAATTCCAAGAAACACGTAAACAAAGTTTGCTATGGATAGGGTGTAAGTGATGTCTTAGACATTTGTTTCTATGGCTTTATTAGAAGATTTGGGCCATGGTGTAGCCGACTTAGTATAGAGTGCACGTTCAAAGACCAAGCCGATTTCTTTGGTGAGGCTCACGAGTCAGTCTTATAAGGTATTGTAGGGGCGTCGATTTATGCTAATCATAAGATTTGAGCATGCATTTCTTGTTCACGGTTGATTGGTGTTTATCAACAAACACACGTGGATACAAAAAAAGCTGTGTCTGCTCCCATTTCATAAATCCTGCGGAATTTGTTAGTTTGTTTCCATACATACATTTGCACACAGTTACAAACCTATTGATAAATGTTCTCAGCATTAATGATCCTCTCTCTGCTGTTCAAATGTATTTTACATCCACTGTCCAGATTTCAGATAACCGTACAACCCTTCAGTGGAGTATTTCTGGCTTCTCCATCGATGTCACAATATACAGCAATATTTCATACTTTTATACAGAGAAGGTTTTCTACTTCAGTCTTTACATGACACAGGATCAGGAAACATTCCCTCTTTCCTGGAAGCATTTCTTGGATGAGCAGCAGCCTTGCATTCACTAACAAATCACTCTTTCAAAACCATAATGGATCCTCGCTTCCGTTACGACTAGGCGAATGGGGCTTTGCAAAATGTTGTTGCAGTATATCATCAATACCCCTGTATTATATATTTCTAGCTTGCTCGTCTCTAAAGAGCAGAGTGATTACGCACCTGTTTGGACGGTGAGTTCCAAGTTGTTAGCATTGAGGCTTTGGTCATTGCTGGAGTGGATAGTGAGGCGGAATCTCTCCCCTCGCCTGACGATCAGCCGCTCTGTAGAGATTTCATTCGTCTTGTGGGCCTCATTGTTCTTCTCACAGTGGAAATCCACTTCAGAGATTGCTAAAATACACAGTGCAACTCCTCATTATAACCATAGATCACTCTAAACACATAGTACAACTAGTCATTACAGTCACAGACCATTCTAAAGCGCAATAGCAATACAAATTTTATGATAATTTGTGTCACCGATCATCTTTATGGAAAATTGAGGGGTCGTGTTCGAGCAGGGTTCTGTTTTTTTTTTTTTTTTTTTATGAAAAAGGCAGCAAAAATGCTGGAGAAAAATACAAACACAGACATTCCTAGAGTTTTGGCAAATGGATGATGCCATCAGTTTCCGACATTTGTGCTGCCGGATCATAGTATTTACACTGTCAATGGTAGCATTGTGAGATTCAAATAGAATGGCTTTTATTTGAATGAAAAGTCAAATAGGATTGGCAGTGCAGATGGGAGATTGCTTTGGACGCTTGCGAGCAGAAAGGCTTTCTGACCAATCCCGCCCCTTTATTTCAGCAGCCAATAGAATCACATTAAGCTTATAAAGGCTTTGAAAAACCAGTAGTGCTAGCTGGCTCTTACTGGTTAAACACCTGCTAAAGAAGTGTTTTTAGAGTACAATACTGATATGGATGTCTTATTCTAATATGACTGAAAGCAGGTTAACAACAACAACAATAACGACAATAATAATGATAATACATTGTACTCGCATTAGTTTAAATCTGTCATAATGGTAATCATGCATTTGTTAATTCTGACGGTTTTTGAAAAGACTTACTAGAAATAGTTATTTTAAACAATGCTTTGTCTGGAAGCTGCATATAGCTGTTCACTCACCAGAAGTCATCTTAAGGCAGCAGTAACGGAGTCAGTGTTCTCCCTGTAAAGGCAGTTTTCACTGTGGGATGTCTGAGGGACTCGGTAAAGATTGTGCGTGCAACCCTGCCCCTTTTAGGGTTGGCTGACACACTTCAATGACTGTCAAACAGGTTTTATTGTGTAGTATCTCCGGAATAGCTGTACTTATCTTAAGCCTGACGGACAAAATCTACTCGTGTCCTTGAATGAAAAATTGATATCCTGCCGCTGCTCTGTTTATCTATAAATTATTTGTTTTGATACAATATTTAACAGATGGCATCAGTTTAGTGCTTGCAAATGAAGTATGGCAACTTTTAACATAACTTACTGCCTTCTAAATGCAAATGAAGGTGTTTGCTCAAAACCATGATTACTGCATTTGAGTCTGCGGTGGACAAAGATATCAAAGATATACTAAAATGTATTTTATCCGGGGTAATTAATCTGTAAATATTTTACCGCATACTTTACTCTAAAATGTGCTGTGCTCTTAATGTAATGAAGCCCCTGTTCTTAGGACATTGGAGGGTTTATTTGTCTATGTGAGACTAGGCCAGGCATTCTGTGCATGATGAGTTCTGTGCGTGTGGCACATTACTTTGACCATTAACTGAAATTGAGTTGGATATTTGGCACAGAAACAACACCATATTCTGTGTACTAATAAATTCTACAGTGACAATTCTACAATTTGTCTTTGTTTACTTTTTCCTGGGGCACCTGCCCCCTTCTCCCTGAGCTCCTGGGCCACTACAACCACACCCTTACCCCAAGGTCCTGGACTGCTGCAGCCTTGTTCCTCCCCCGGTTCATGCCCACACTTCAACACATCCTGGAGCTACATAATCCCCCCCCTCCCCGCTGAACTGCATACTTGACATCCCTCCATGTGGGCTTTCGAGTTTACCTGCTAGTTTAGTACCTCAACTGTTACCATCTCACCATCTCTTACCATTGGCCAGTGGAGGATGGCCCTGTAGCTGGGTTCCTCCCCACTAGGGAGTTTTTTAACTTGTGATATTTTTTACCTTGTGATATTTCCCCCTTGTGAAATGCACTTTACAAATAAAATTGAATGTTCATTGAAATCTGTCTATGCACTCATATCTTAGCATTCTGCTTTTGAAATTATGCAGAATAAAAAGGACTGCTCATTCCAAGTACTGCCTCAGTTACTCATGCACATCAGTGTTAGGTTTCTTGTTTTCAATGTATTGCATTCTGTCTACGTGGTTAGCGTTTCCGTGTTTTTGTTTCCCACACCGGATTTCCATTCCCTCTCCTTACCGGTGTTATTTAGACCCCATTGTTTGTTCAGTTCCCTGCCAAGACCATACTCTCCAGCATTTTCTGATTGATCTCTGTTGCAACCTGTTTTGTCCCCGACTTCCATGTTTTTATTTTCCCGTTTGTTTAATATTAAACCGTAGTTTATCAACCTGTTTTTGCATATTGACTTTTGTTTTCGGATTCTGTTTTTGTCTGCTTAGCGCACCTGTTATCGACCCTTCGCCTGTGACCATGACTACATTCTGGATTATCCGTATTGTACCTCTTTGCTGGAGAGTTGACTCATTGTCTGGACTATTAACCACAAACTTCCTTACTCCTGCTGATTCCATTTGCTGGCTCTTGATCTTCCCCTGTTTGACCTACCTATTTTATAATAAAGACTTTTATTATAAAATCCACGTCCTGGTCTCGCATCTGGGCTGCTTGTTCTACAGACCTGATACATCAGCAAAGGTCAAAATGGAACATTTTAATCAAGAACTCTTAATTTAATTTATTTCAGGAATTCACCAACTGTGTCCAATAAAGTAGATGCTTCCACCACAGCACACCAGTATTCTGGTTATTGATATACATTATAGGCTGAGGGAACCTATATGTTCTATAGGAGAAGAGAAAATGTATTATGGCATATAAAGATTAGAACATTGACAAGAATGTCGGTCAGTGTTCTGGACCTCAATAATCTGAATATGAGCTAGAGGTTATTTAGCTCGTTAAGCAATCTCTAAATCTGGTCAGTTTCATAATCTCAGTTGTACAATATGATGGTTAGGTAAGACATGGGCTGCGTCCCATCATCTTTAACTCCACCCTCCTTCACTCCACACCTCCACGACCGCTCCTCCACTGCACCAAAAGAATGTGGAGCAAAGGATCGGAGTTAAGGAGGAGCTTGTGAGCAGTGTCACGTGGATTGCAACAGCCTATGCAATGGCGTCCCTGGGTGAGTGAATTAGTGAATACCTGAGTGAGTGAGCCACGCTGAATTTGTGGCAGCCTGGCCGCATGGTGCCACCTTGGAAATTATCCTCTCCAGGTCTTTCCACCTTGTCTCAGGCTACTAAACCGAAGCAACAATCTGCAGGCAAGTCTGTCGAAACAGAAAGTGATCTTCGGCTGAACAGAACCAGAATTAAGCGGATATGGAATGGATATTGTTTTGATCAATGGATTTTTACATGCCTATAAACTGCCGATAAGCTATGAGCACCTTGAGAAAGACATCACAATTTTGCAGTACAAATGAATTGTGCGCACAAAGTTGTTGAACAATGACATTCAGCAGGTCCATCTCATATAATTTGGACATCAATAGAGTGATAGCTACTGCTGGGGGGCGGGGGCGGCTGTCCCGTGCTTGGTCTGATATCAACCGTTAGTCGCTTTGGATGAGAGCTGCAGGACCATATGCTGCAGGCCTTCTTGATTGCTATGGCCAGCATCTTTTCCACCTCCTCCATTTTAGCCTTTCGCTGTGCCTCTGGTATGCAGTTGGGCCCCATGTTCGAAATATTTGGATAAATATTTAACTAAATGTATGAAACATCATCAATAGGATTTACAAATAATAAACGTTTTATACATTTAGTTAAATATTTAACTAAATGTTTTATACAACTAAACTAACTATTTTTTTTAAATTAACTTGAGTTCATTTCTCTCGCATTGCAAGGAGAGATGGAAGATAAAAAATCAGGCTTCCTCCAGGCCAGAACAAGCCGAACAAGCAGATCAACTTCCTCACCCCATCCACCGCTTCCGCCACCCCCGCTTGACATCGCGCAAACCTCTAAACACGAGCAACTGGGTGGAATCCGGAATGGTATACGAACAAAAAATAATCTGGCTGTCTTTACAAAATGGAACGTAGTGAGTAGAACGTTATTTATTTTCACATAATATGATCATGAATGGGAATCGATGGGCTACATTATAGATCATACACACAAAGACCCGTTCAAAAATCTTATTTGCATGCCCGCCTATCATCCGTCCCGCCCAGCCAGCCACTACCTTAACTGAAGATTTTGCATTAAACACTGTGGAAACCCTTCAGACCAGCTTTAAACCAACATCAAAAACCACACAAATCGTGACACCAAAATATATAGTAATTTATTGGCAGAAGTCTGAACTTACTCAGCAGGTACACCCAAACATATGTGGTTTAAGGTGCACAGTATTGACATTTCTATAACACTGCCACAGGGCACCCCATTATCTGGCATTCATCTGAGTGCTGTATGTACTTTATGTTAAACAGAGATACAGTACGGCAGCCAGAATTGAAACAGGTTTGTGCTATGCATAACTTAACGGGTACTTTTTAAACCTGCTGTTTTCTGCTCATCTGAAATGCTTTGGGCAGGTGACACTTGGAAACATACAGCCTGAACAAAATACACTGAGAGAAAATGTTTTTTTTTTTTAAAGATCAGACTTATCTGCACTAGAACACAGTTATAGTTTTTCTCAATAGTTCAATGAAACTGAACCTCATTTTCTCGACTCTAACTCTAAAAAATCTTGAAAAAAGAAGCATTGCATTCAAAACCATGTTATGTCTTGTCACAATATGATACACATACACCATCCTATTAAAAGATATGAACCATTTGCACACTGAGATTCCTGGTTAAAAATTCTACTATGATTGGAAAAAATGACAATGAATATCATCTTAGTTGGCTTATGCTTTTTACAATTTTTGCTTTGTCTGCACAGGATTTCTGAAAGTATGCCTCATTTTTTCGCAAAACTCCACAAATCTCTAGCAAAACAAAACATTGCATTCAAAACCAAGCCTTTTCAAATGGAATTTTGTGTTCCAATGATACATGGAAAATATCACTGTGAATATGGTTTGTTGTTTGGGGTGCACAACATCATGATGATGAACACGGTGATGCTTTGGATTAAAAGCATCTGCTAAATGACTAAAATGTAATAATGTAAAATGGTGATGAACAACAACAGAGACATTTGTTGTAAATTGTTTGCTAAAAAAGTCTCTCAAACTACACACAATATTGGGGTATATGCAGTTCTCTCTCACTGCCTCTGTGGCTCAGTATTTCTGTCTCCAGTTTCACTGCAGGCAGAGCAGACAAAGATTAGATGTGATTATCATGTTGCCTGTAGCAGTGGCTCAAGGCCAACTTAACCACTCCTCCATCTCTCCACCTGCAACCGGTGCTGCAACCTCTTCCACAGAATGGAGAGGACAACTATCTATATCTTATCATTAGGCTAATGCCTTTCGTATTTTCAACTTCATATGCTATTTTCAAAGCCCAAAGAGACTCAGGCCAAACTGTCACTTTGGTGGTTCCAGGACCTTTCTGGACTGAAATATTAAAATCATTTTCAGATACAGCTTGGTATGGTGCTAGTGGTTTGCAATGTTGTACTTATAGGCTCCATATCAGCACTATAACAGACTTTTAATGTTAGGTAGATCTGCACCCAATAAAGGTTGGGCCCTCATAAAATGTATGGCAAATGGTCAAAATACTGTTTTATGCAGTAGTTGGACATTATCGTATTTTCAGATAACAGGCCATGGAAGTATAACCTGTTTTGGACATTCCCATTTTGGATGGTAAGGTGTACTGTTTCTGAATATTTGCTTGGCTGTACCAAGGGTGTGTATGCAGGCCTTTGTTTCCACCAATTACCCAATGGATAATTGATGAGATTTACTTTATACGCCTTCACTGCTTCACTCAGAGAGACTCAGTCAAACGTTTCATAAAGGGACAAAAGAATGGTCTTTAGCTGTAATTCATTCACTTATCCAGAAATTCAGATGGGGTAAATTAGCTAATAGGCTAATTAAGTCATTAAGTCATTAAGTCATTAAGGCAAGAAGTTGGCATAACGGAAACGGATATGGCCCTTGTTGCCCCCCTCTGGGATATAGTATACCAGGGCTTATATTTTGAATTTTGACATCAATATTATGTAAGGGAGCAGGGGCGGGAGACCAAGAGCGACCGGGAAGGGATCACAAAGTTACTAACGATAAGTTGGATAAGCACTAAAATAGGCGAGGAATATAACAGAAAATGGGAGAGACTCCCTGGCGAACTACCCACTGAAACAAAACTACAAAAAGTACAAACTAGCACAAAATCTCTAAAGAAGTGGGCGAGTTTTGAGAGAAAAGAACGGGAAAAGGGAACCAAACTCCACGGCGATACGCCAACCGAAAATCTGACCTGAACTATAATGGTCAGGAAACCAGCAGTCTCGAACGGGCTAAACCTTAAGCGCCGAACTCTGGGTGTGTGAGTAGCTGGTGGTTGCCTGGGGTGATTATGGGAAGAATGAGGTCAGGTGGAAAACTGTTGACTGTGCACATTGTGAAACAATGCGGGCGTTATTTGGCAGACAAATTGCATACGTTATTTATTTCCCAACATGTTCCTCAAAATAAGTGAGCCACCTCACACGCGCACGCCATCCTGAACAAATAAAAATAGTTTTACAAAGATTTTTATTTTCTCCCTGCGGTATGCTCTGCATGCAGTCAGAAGCTCTTCACAGTGTTGTAAGCATCCAGGTGTCGTCCATCCGGGATCCTCTTGGCTCCATGTTAAGAGAAGCCCAGAGAGAAGGCCCCTACAACTGTCCCTCCCTGCATGGCCCCTATAACTGTCCCTTCCTGGCCGGGCCCCTGGGTCGGCCCCTGCCCTGTAGGTCAGCTCTGTACTGCTGAGCCTCAGGGCCACACAGCCAGGTCTTCAGGCAGGAGTCGAAACGCTGATGGGGAAACAGTTCTCCCTCCTGCGGGGGGGGGATGGGCCGGAGCCCCTTGGCCCTCTGCTGCCAGTCCCACAGGAAGAGCTGGCCCACGCTCCGGCCTTGTCCCAGGCACCTGGCCACTCCCACGGCCGTCAGCCCCTCCCCGTCCTGCAGCTGCAGCTCGGCGCCCTGGGCCAGCAGCTCCCGCATGCAGCCCGCCTGGCCCCGCGCCGCCGCCGCGTGCAGCGCAGCTCGCCCCCGAGAGGTCTGGGAGTGAACGTCCGCACCTGGCAGACACACGCACACACACACACAGACACACACACACAGACACACACACACGCACACACACACACAGACACACACACACACACACGCACAGACACACACACACGCACACACAGACACACACACACACACAGACACACACACACGCACAGACACACAGACACACACACACAGACACACACACACACACAGACACACACACACACACACAGACACACACACACACGCACAGACACACACACACACACACACACACACACAGACACACACACACACAGACACACACACACACAGACACACGCACACACACAGACAGACACACACACACACACACACACAGACACACACACACGCACAGACACACACAGACACACACACACACAGACACACACACACGCACAGACACACACACACACACAGACACACACACACACACAGACACACACACACACGCACAGACACACACACACACACACACAGACACAGACACACACACACACAGACACACGCACACACACAGACAGACACACACACACACACACACACAGACACACACACACGCACAGACACACACAGACACACACACACACAGACACACACACACAGACACACACACACACACAGACACACACACACACAGACACACGCACACACACAGACAGACACACACACACACACAGACAGACACACACACACACACACGCACAGACACACACAGACACACACACACACACAGACACACACACACGCACAGACACACACACACGCACAGACACACACACACACACATACACACACACGCACAGACACACACACGCACACACACGCACAGACACACACACACACACAGACACACACACACGCACAGACACACACATACACACAGACACACACACACAGACACACACACACACATACACACAGACACACACACACACAGACACACACACACACACACATACACACACACGCACAGACACACACACACGCACAGACACACACACACAGACACACACACACACAGACACACACACACGCACAGACACACAGACACACACACACACACATACACAGACACACACACGCACACACACGCACAGACACACACACACGTACAGACACACACATGCACAGACATGCACACACACAGACAGACAAACACACACAAACATACACAGAGTCAAAATCACCGTCAGCCTGCATCCGCTCTCACCTGGTCAACACTGTCATGCTGCTGATGTTAAGAATAACAACAAAAAAAGGCTGCATATAATAAACAATATGGATAATCATATTTTATGTTCAAACATATGGGAAAACAGCATATTTTTAATGCATTCATTTAATGTTATTATTGCTTAATGTGGCCCATTGGCACAAGTACAAAAATGGATCATATGGTTTTATTTGTTTGTTCATACCGTGTAATTATGCGTATCACGGCTTGCCATACTCCGGGTGCACCCTGTGTTGCGTATTCGCTCTAAACACTAAAGCCGTTTCATGAGCTCTGAATTTGGTGCCAGTATTCCTCATACCTGTTGGACTGATTAATGGACAACAGCAAACCAACTGCGTACCCAAGCCGTAGCTGTAACCACTAGGAAGCACGGCTCATTCTGGGTGTGTTGTGAGGATGGGTGGTGGATAGCTGATGACAGCATGTTGGCTCCATCTGTTGGCCAAGCAGGAAACCTACAAACTGGCTTCCCTGCAAACCTGAAGCCAGGAATTGGCCCTCACACCTGGCCCCACTTCAATAAGGGTCGAGGTTGAGGTACTGTGTGGTGTGTGCACTCTTTTTCATTCATTTGCTATGGAAATAAAATGACAAGAATCTCATTGACAACTTCCACTGTTTTGTAACAGGAAGTGGATGTCAGAAAGGAGGCGTATAGTAGGAGGGTCTACCGTTCCGGAACAGGAATCGTATAGTAGGAAGGGGTATCATTTTGTAACAGGAAGCGGACAGCAGGAAGGTGTACCGTTATGTAACAGGAAGTGTATCGTCGGAAGATCTACTGTTCCATAACGGGAAGCAAACAGCAGGAAGGTGTACTGCTATGTAACAGGAAGTGTATAGTAGGACAGGGTACCATTTTGTAGCAGGAAACGGACAGCAGGCAGGTGTCCTCTGTGAGCACTAATGAAGAGGGCAGAGAAGAGGCGGTGGACGAGCCAGGATGCTGCCAAATTGTCAGTCGCTCTGGGCATAGAGGAACGGAAGGGTGGCAGCTTGAACACCGAACTCTTCAGCTGTGTGAGGAAGAATAGATAAAGGCCACAACCTGCACCCAGAAAAGAGCTTTCAGATATTAGAAACCTGTTTTCAGTTTGTGATCTTAACATTAATCAGTTTAGACTAAATAGACTTGATACCTGTAATATTTTTAATTTTGAAGTTCAAATCGATGCATATTTTTAATTAACCACTAGCTTGCGCTAGATTCTTTTATTTCCGTCACACTGCTCTAATTCTATTATGTCCTGGAGAGAAGGTTCAATGCTGACACCACATGGCACAAACTTCTCACTGCATATCCATTGAGTTTATGAATAAACATTTATCCCAGTGTACCACCACAGCTTCCAGAGCTTTACCGTATTCACGCTCCCTGTGGCTGCAGCCTTGACCAGCTCTGGCCAGCCATTGTAGGGCCATATTGTCATGGAGAGTGTGCTTCCAGGAATAATGCCATTAAACCGGAATGAGGTTTCATCCATCAAGACACCTGGTGAAATTAAATGCACGCACACACAAAAACACACATGCACACACAGACACAAACATGCACAAATGCGTACGCAAACACACACACAAACGCATTGCACACGCACGCACACAAATATGCGCAATATTACAAAAAAAGGACATTTGCTGCATCTATGTTTACTGTCTATATCTTCAGTACCTACCATTGTCCAGGTAGCACAGTCTTTGGAAATCTGTAGGTATTCCAGCAACCAGTTCAAGGACACTTTTCAGTTCCCTAATCTTCATGCTGAAGCCACACTTTGGAATGAGGAACGCCTCTCCTGTATCCTGCAAGCTGACCCTGATGTTAAATCGGATCTGTCTTGAGCGTGAGCCTGATGGTTTAATAGTTGACGTGTGAAGTGATAGTGATCTTGACGATGTTCTCGCAGAAGGCATTGACTTGGTCAAATTAAAATACCCGTTCATGTTAGCAGCTTGCTTCTTTTAACATCTTGTGAATACTGTTGTGTGAGCAGTGTTAGCTGTTCTGTTTGGGAGCTCCAAGGTAACCATAGTTGCCTTTTGTTTTGTTGTAAGGGCTGCTTCACAACCCGTCTGAAAAAAAAACCCTTAGAAAAGATAATACAATTGTTTTATGTGTGTGTTTGTGTAAATCCATCCTGAACACGCAGATTCTCTCAGTACTCACACATAATGTTTTGGACAGACATATTTTTTCTTGATTTGGCTCTGTTTAACTTATAATCAAACAATTAGCAAAACATTTTGATTTTCAGATTTTATTAAAGGGTATTTTTATACATTTTGGTTTCACCATGGAGAAATTACATAACTTCTTATACATACCCCCACTCCCATTTTCAGATACCATAATGTTTGGGACATATTAATGGTATGTAAATGAAATTTGTCATGTTTAGTACTTGGTTGCATATCCTTTGCATGCAATGATGGCTTGAGGTCTGTGGCACAAAGACATCAACAGCATAGATACAAGTACTAGTAACAATTAAAAGAAGGGAAAAAACAAAACTGGCTCACAGATAAAGACATTTCATTTTCATAATACACTGGGCTTTGGTGGCTGCTATGAAGAATTCATAATTTATCTAACTGGTATAATCAATTAGCAGAACACTTTCAATCGGTCAGCCTTCTTCAGTTTCAAACAAAATCTAACAAGGAACATTCTGTATCTTGTATGCACACAGAATCCTTCCATAAGGAGTTGGAAAGTCCTGGCCATCCTTACTGATGTATGTGTGATGATGGGTTGAAATGGAGGAGTAGGTGCCAGACTGAAGGTGACATAAGTTATGATAAGAAGTCACTGTACTAATCATAGGCTAGCACTGAGATGGCTTGTTTCAGTAACTCTCTTTTTTCTTTTCTATGCTTGTGAATCGGAAATTGATCAAGGTCCAACATCTTTAAAGACATTCCAACCTGCTAAATATTCCTTCTAGAAGTAGAAGTTAGGAACTCCCAAACTTTCACTTAGATTTTTCATTTGATGGGGCTTCGAACTGACGTTTGAAGGAGCAAGGTCATTCCATTTGCCTAGTTAATGTTTTCTCGATTACCCTGTCTTCACTTAGGCGACTGGAAAGACCCCCTTGTGAAGTACATAGAAATGACTGAGGTTACATTAAGGCAAGTCTGAAAGTATCAAAGCACTCAGCAACATTTGGCAAGTCTTGGGAAGAAATTGGCAAGATCATGACCAAAACTATGTCCTACAAGGTCGGGAAGGCATGCAGGACACATTGGCTGCCAACTGGTAAAGTTGTGGCCAGGGTAAGTCAAAATCGGATGCCTCTGCTACAGACTCTAATGCAGTTCAGAGAAATGGATGCGGTTGCATGAGACCTTCTCCAGTGGATGAACAATGCAAAGTTGGTATGTGGACTGCAAATTTTAAGTCCTGTCTTATCTGAATAATCTGTGTAAACTGTTTTAAAGAAATGTCACCTGCTAAACATGTCCCAAGCCTGCCTTTGACTCTACGAAGGCTAAACTGAAGGATTTCAAATTAAGAACTTTTTTCAGTGGCCTGGCTGAGCACACAGGTGCTGATGGTGAGTACAGTGACCTGGAGTTCCACGATGAGGGTGATCCTAAAACATCCAAGCTCCTGGAAACATCGGGTTACACTTAAGCACTAGAAAATAACCTGAACAATAGGCTTACCGTGTGCCCAAGGCTTTTTCAGTATTTGATCCAACTTGCCCTTCTCATTTTTTTGGATTAAGGAGACAGATACATAGGAGTGCTTTCCGAAAAGCCGAGTTTGGATAAGGACAAAGCCCTTGCTGAGTGGAAGAGCTTTACATACATGCTGGCAGATTGGGAGCTGCCAGCTGACATTCTTAAAGGTAATTTCACCAACAGCTTATATTTTGAAGAAGATTTTCAGGGAACACCCTGTTTTTAATCAATTTCTGTTACATTTGTCTATGTCAGCCACTCTCAAGTACAGTGGGAGTGTGTGGTAGTGGGGGTTCAGTATGAGAGTGTGTGGTAGTGGGGGCTCAGTATTAGAGTGTGTGGTAGTGGGGGTCAGTATGGGAGTGTGTGGTAGTGGGGGTCAGTATGGGAGTGTGTGGTAGTGGGGGCTCAGTATTAGAGTGTGTGGTAGTGGGGGTCAGTATGGGAGTGTGTGGTAGTGGGGGCTCAGTATTAGAGTATGTGGTAGTGGGGGCTCAGTATTGGAGTGTGTGCGGTAGTGGGGAGTACAGTAAATCACAGTATACAGTAAGAAAAGGAGACTTGTGATGGAGGCAATGTGATTGAGGCTTTTAAATTCATAAAAGGGATTAACAAAGAGAACTATAGGTGATTTTTCAGGTTGGGTTCAATTGGCAGAACAATGGAAATTGGCTAATTAATAAATTCCGTACACACATTAGGAAGTATATTCAGTAAGTCAGGTCATCTAGTAAAGTCAGAAACTGGGGGTATGTCGTGTCTAGGAAACGACAGAGTCCAAATCTTTGTCAAAAATCAATTTGTCAAAAAACATCTTTGCGAGGGAAAAGACGACACCATGGCAGCAAGTTCTTCAGGAAAATCAGACTATTAGCAGCAGCACATAAAGCTGGATCAGTTCTCCAGAACTGAACCCCGACTGTCATTTTTACACCCATTTTATACACAGTTACTCCACCTACAACCCCTCCTCAAACCTCATTCTGGCAAATCACCCACACTGTTCTTATCGTAACTCCTCCCAACGCTCCTCCCACAACGTCATTGTGGCAAATTGCCAATGGTCCTTATGCTCTGCCAACTCTGTACAAAGTTCAGGGCATCCTGCCAACTAGAACAAAGTTCAGGACTCCCCCTGTCCTCACTTCACCCTGCACCTGCTCTTGGCAAACTACCAGACCTCATAAAGTTCTGGATGGCCCCCCTCTGACACACACGTCATCCATACACGTCACTCTGTATCTTTTGCTTTCATAAGACGAACTAAGCAGCAGTAATCATTGAAAATATACAGACAAACTAAACATTTAATTCATATTCACTTCTAATATACTTTTCTAATATACAGACATACTAAACATTTAATTAATTATTCTCTTCTAAGGGAGTTTCATTCTTTGCATTCTTTGCTCTCATTTCAACAGTTTTCACTGTGGTTTCTTGCGTTTTCATAAGGTATGTTTTATTACCTTAGCACAGCTACAGTGTTCTACAGGCATATGGTTTAATATCAATGTTGCAGCTGGTTTTTATGTCCCGGAACTGGTCACAGTCGAAATCAGCCACCAGTTTCTTGCTTCCATGCCTGTATGGTGTAATGGGCAGCTGGACCCGAATTAGCTTCCCTGGGGGCAGAGAATCCAACCTGCAGAGAAATGCACATACCACAAAGCCTTTAGTGCTAAATGAATACCTGTTTTAATAGAGTTTACACTGATACAGGTATATTTCACACTGATTACTACAGTATATTTTGAATTTACACTGAATTATTAATCAAAGGCAGTAATCTGGGACTGTAATGCAGATCAAGGCAGCAGGATATGACTCAAAATGGAATTCAGGATTTTTTTATAATTCATAATTAGCAACATACCGTGCTTCTTGAACTGATTTTATCAGTGATAAATTGACATATAAACTTTGTAACAATCTGCCATTAATAGTATACATCGTCTAAAGTGATGAATGAAAAATAAATTGCATTTGCCATTACATTTAACTCTGCCATTACATAGACATGGAACTCATTTGTAATTTCTCAGCAGCTCGCAATGCAATTCTGAATTGAGCCCAGCGCTGCTAAATCACAACGACGCAAACTTGACAGAAGGCAACAAAATAGTCTGTTTTTCATTTTCAGTATAACTTGCCAATGTCATAACATTTTCAATTCCAACATTTATATCAGTCAGATGAAAAACTATGCAGGTGACACTCACTTGGCTTCTTCAGTGTGCCTGAATAATCCACTGGCAGTGAGTGTTATGGAGCAGTTAGTCAGAGCCACGTCCAAGGGGTTATCAAACTTGATCTCTACCACCAAGCGGTGGTACTGCACATGATCTCCAGTGACCTGAAAAGATTCACACAAGAAGCCCTCTGTGTGTCAGTGAAGACCCTGGATTATGAACAGAATTCTGGGTTACTGTAATGAATAAGCATTAAAAAGAAATGACGGTTAGGTATGGGTCCACCTTCAGTAGTTGGGTCAGTGGAGTGAATATATTCATACCCCCAAATATCAGAGAGGCTTCCTACAGCCACACTGTTCACATTTATTCTACCGTACTGAAGACCTGGGGCCTCATTTATAAACGTTGCGTAGGCACAAAAGAATGCGTACGCCACTTTCTAAGCAAACTTTGGCATTTATAAAAAACGAACTTGACGGGAAAATGTGCGGTCCTCCACGGAAACTCTGACCCATGCGTACGCACATTAACTGGAGAAATGAGAAGCTGTGCCTTTAATGCTCGTGACGTAAGACCAGGAAAACGGGAAGTGAAACAGGATGTAAAAAGGTATAAAGATTTGCCAGGAGTTGTGGCTGGGTATGGCTGCTGTAAGGACGTGCTTCGTCCCTGTTATACTTATTAAAGTGTTGTGTTGTTGAATCTCGCTATACGGGTTCTCTCCCTTCCTAAGTGCAACACAACATTTGGCGACGAGAGAAGTCGAAAATGATATACAACAGATACCACTGTGTAAAATAAATCGAAATTGATTGTTGTTGATTGTACTCTTAAAGGGTTCTGATTTTCTGCATGTTTACACTAGGACTCGGAACTATACTGTCCTCTCAGGTCCTCTTTGCACTTGTTCTTGTGTTTAATTTGCACTTTGTTGTACGTCGCTCTGGATAAGAGCATCTGCTAAATGCCATGCAATGTAATGTAATGTAATGTAATGAAATAAACAGCTGTTTGATTGATGCTCCCTGGAGTGCCCAAAAAATATGATTTAGGATGATAAATATAAACGGAGATGTTGTTGTAAAATAATCCCTCAAATATGTAGACGAATTGTTAAACAATACTTCATGTTATTAAATGTATTCTCATAAATAATATGGTGAACAGTCGGACAAATTGCGCTGCACTGATGCCGTTTACAATGCGTCAGTCGGGCAGATACGAGCATAGTTTCACATATTGTTATCATATTCATATATTATGTTTTATAATGTGTTTATTGTTATACATTTTTGTTCGTTTTATCTCTTAATTTTTTTACTGTGTTTTCAATGGTGCTAGACAAATAACGTGTATTATTATCAATATTATTATTATTATTATTATTATTATTATTATTATCATCAGAACTTTATTAACATTATTGCAGAACTGTTCGTCATTTACAATCAATCAGGATAATTCCCACACCTGTAGCTTTTCAGAGGCAATCAAATGGCTGAAATCGCTTTTCTTGGCCTTGTCGTCTTCGTGAAATGCATATTCATTAGGGGTGTTTCACTGCCTTTATAGGCAAATGTGGGCGGGACATGAAGCTGGCAAAGTTGCGCCACATTTAGAGTTGATTGTGATTTATAAAGGAAAACTGGCGTGGGACGTGTGTATGCACTGTTTTATAAATCAGAATAGGTTTCATGCTTACGCAACCTTTTGACGTGAATCCTAAGCACAGTTTTATAAATGAGGCCCCAGGTCACCGGGGAAACGGTGCAACTAGGCTTTGTTTGGTTGCTTTCGGGTAACTATGTCACATTATTGGCATTTGGCAGACGCTCTTATCCAGAGTGATGTACAACAAAGTGCAAAGTGCATTCCCATAACCAGGGATAAGTGCGCTGAAAGACCCTAGAGGAAAGTACAATTTCAACTGCTACCTGTACAACAAAGATAAGGACACAAAATGTTACCTTTATTGCCATTTTCTCGCAGTTTATTCTGTTTATTCTGTTTTATTTACGTTCATGGAGCTAAGGTACACTGATAAATGAAAAGCAATTTGGTTCAATTTAGGTACTTGAAAAGGTCCTTTCCCTCACTCCTATTCGGAGGTATGGGGGGAGGACACTTGTGGGGGAAAGGAAAGGAGGATGCATTTTTTGAGTATTGGGACACACCCCTCGATGCCAGGGTGGGGCAGACGGAAAAGTACAGGTACAAGAACCAGCTCAAGACTTTCATTTTCAAACTTGGAACATGCTGCCTTAGACCGATCTGGCTGGGTACAGCTTTGCCCTGAAGGGGTAAAACATTATGAATAAGATAGGACTAAGGCCCCGCAAATGAGGCACAAGAGGTGAATCACGCCCATGGCTGCTCCACCAAGAACAGATTACACATGCCCTACCTGCAAAAAAATGTGTGGTTCCCATATTAGATATCTAACCAAAATAACCAAAATTAAACTTAATTGTTTCAAATATAATATGCAGTAGTATATAAAAGAGAAATTGTTGTCAAATATAACATTTGCATTTTTCTTTTAAGAAATAAACGTGTAAACATTATTCTAGTTAGTGCTGATCTAGTACAGTGATGCATGTTCCTCGTAGCTGAATAGCCCAGGATGAAGTGTCAGACAGAGAGTGTGCAGGACTCACAGCAATGCTGATGGGAGGATTTTCAGGCACAATGTTCCTCTCTGCCATGTAGACCTCCTCAGTGTTCTCCTTGTCATTGACTAATGCTGTCACTTTGATGCTGTTGTTTCCCTGTAAGTGACTCCCATATTTGGAGAAGGGAATCTTGACAGGGACTGCCAGCTCTGCCAAAGAAACAAAATATTTGGGGCCTTTTAATCATGTTTGTGATGTAACTGCTAAACAGCAAGCCTGAAATCCAATGCAGGTATGTTAGTGTATGTAAGGTCACATAAATGCTAGACTAGTATGAGAGTATATGTAAATAAGGCTACACAGTTTTTTAAGCGTAATACGAAGAACTTCCGTGTATAGGTGTTCTTTCCTTATTTTTATCCTGTCTGTCCCTACTGGCCCTTGACCTGGAAGCCTCATCAGTGGTCAGTGCCAACTACCACACACATCTGCCGAATATATCAAACCCTTTTCATTAGCCAATCATGTGGCAGCAACTAAAGGCCTAAAAGCATGCAGATATGTTCAGGAGGTTCAGCTGTTTTTCACACCATATGACCGAGGAATGATTGTTGGTGCCAGACAGGGTGGTTCTCTAGAGTTTGCAGAGAATGGTGTGAAAAACCAAAAGAATCCAGTGAGCAGAATTTTTGTGGGCAAAAATACCTTGTTCATGAGAGAGGTCAGAGGGGAATGGCCAGACTGGTCAAAGCTGACAAGAAGGTGACAGTAATACAAATAACCACACATTACAGCAGTGGTGCGCAAAAGAGCATCTCTGAACACACGCGTGTCAAACCTCTTAAGTGGATGGGCTACAGCAGCAGAAGACCAGTAACAACAAAAAAAAAAAGTCTAATATAAACCAAATAAAGCGCTCACTGAGTGTATGTATCAGTGGTTTTCCCCAGAAGTGTTTTTAATATGGCCTCTGATAATTCTTGGTTGTCTACTACTGCATCAAGTGTAATTAAAGGATAAAGGAAAAAAAAAATATAGGCGACAGTTATTCCTGTTGCGCCTAAACCGCGATTCAATATCTTGTGCAGCACTTGTGCAAAGTTACTGAAATTCTACATGGATATGTTTGGATGTGTGTTACTGAAATTTTACACTCACATGAAAGTGTAAAGTCACTGAAATTATATGCTAGCATAATGGGCGACATTGGCTCAGGCAGTAAAGCAGTCGCAGGGTTGGTGGTTCGATTCCCACCCTGGGTGTGTCGAAGTGTCCCTGAGCCAGACACCTAACCCCTCCTGGTTAGTGTCTTGCATGGCAGCCAATAGCCGTTGGTTTCTTGTGTGTGTATGAATAGGTGAATAAGAAGCATGAATTGTACAGTGCTTTAATTAATTAATTTAAATAAATAAATAAATAAAAAATTGTATAGTGCTTTGGATTAAGGCACGATATAAATGCCAACCATTTTCCATTTACCAGAATGCGTGTTACTGAAATGGTATGTTTCTATGTGTGTGTAATGTTATAGAATTGCAGCAGTAGCATGAGTGTGTGTAAGGTAGCTGAAATGCTATGAAATTGTGTGTGTGCAAAAGGCAACCACATTCAATACAGCAGAAGAGAGTAAATATTTCACCTTTGTTGGCCAGTAACTTTACTGGTATTTCTTCACTCCAGATGTTGGATTCCAGCTTGCCGTTGTAGAGCATGACCTGGGCGTTGGCATGGAGTAACAGATTTCGCGCCGTGGGGTTCTGCAGTCGGATCACCAGCTCCATGTCCTTGCCGTTCATTGGCTTGCTCTTCTCTTCGATCTTGACTGAGATTTTGGGAGGGGCAGGGGCAGGGGTAGGGGTAGGGGCAGAGGCAGGGGGAGGGGGAGGGGGAGGGGCAGGCTCCGGCTTGCTCAGTTTATCTGTTCTCCTCACCGCTTCTTCAAAGACCTCCCTTTCCTCCTTTGTACCTGTGAGTGCCATGGACACACGTGCATTAGCACTGAGATGCATTATTGTGTTTCTTTGGCTACAGACTCTGGTACCTCTATGGTTACACACCCACGCTGGTAGTATATCTACCACTACAGACCCATATTGGTACTGGGTATGCTCGCAGACAATAGATTGACGAAAAAGTCTGCAAGCCCTTCCTTCCCATTTCTTATACATGGATGCCGTCTACTGGCAAAAAGTCGTAAAGTTATTTTGCCATTCATTGATGATCAATTCTTGGGTGTTGTCAACCAAAAGTTTTGTTTTTTATAGCTAGCATTATTTATAAATACAGTTAGCATGATTCTTTTCCATTTCAACAATAATTCTGCTGTCTGAAACTCATTTCTTCTGTCAAATCTTAAGGAGACATCAACTCTCTGCCATCAACATGGTATTTGCATATTAAGTTACAGTTTGCTTGTGAGACTGTATGTTCTCACATGTGTAATGATAAATATCCCATATCAGCATATCAGGCTAGCTAGCTAGTTATCTTGCTGGCATTAACACTCATTTTCCGTATAGTTAGAGCTAACTGGCTAGCCCAGTGAACTCACTTTGTTGATGTTTATGACTAGCCTAATAAACTAGGTTGCTAAAATAGCTACCAATTTAGCTGTACGTTTTCTGCTTATGTACACCGACGTAGCTGTTCTCATTTTGGCTGCCCTCGCTTTACTGTATCGAACACTTTTTCACAAATTGAATGCTTACCACTTTTGACAGTCAGGCTGCTTGCCTGTCAGTGTGCTATGTAATGTCATCCAGCTACTACCTGCACGCAATAACGTTTCATGTTCTTTTAGAACTTCAAATTAGTCCGATCAGAAATGAGAGGTGAATCCTTCTAAAGGAAAAATACTGATATTTGGCTGGCTGATCATTTTCATGCAGAGTGACAGAACATCTGCAGTGAGGAAGGAGTCCAATTTCCACAGGCTTACCTTCTGCATACTTGTAGTTTGCGGTGATGTTTAAGCGTTTGTCACTGCCCACTGATTTAGTGCTGATGTTCTGACCCACTGATGCTGTGTCCCATATGATCCTCTTCTTTGACCCATTGGCCATGAGTAGCCAGGTGACCTGGTCCGCATTGACCTCAGTAAAGACGAAAGGCAGGTCGTACTTCAGGTCTGTGTGTCCATCATGTACAGCCTTCACTGGAGCTGGCCCACAGCAGTGTACCCCTGGGGTACAGAGAGAGAGGGACTTTAATCTGTTGCCTGCTTCAAGCATGTTTTCTCCCACAGAAGGTTGGTAAGTGGTAATTACTGGTCTGGTAAGGTGCTAGCATCGCCAAGTACCTAGTGGTCTGGTATTTAACTAGTACCAGCTCTGGTGATGCATTAGCATAGCTGAGTACTTACGGGGTCTGGCAGTGTGTTAGTTAAGTACCTACTGCAACAGTATTGGCTGACACTGATACCCTGTCTACTGAGTAGTATGGCTTGAATCACCTTAAACAGTCTGAGAATATTCATGGAAAAGATATGCAATAGGCAGATTTGGTCATTTAAATGATCTTGAAAGGGGAGTTTTTTGCCTTTACTAAAACTGATGTGGTAGCCTAGTTACCGAGTGGTGTTTTTGTTAATGAAGTGGAGATCAATAACTAAAACTTCATCATTTCATTTCCCTGACATGACATGACATGAAAGATAATGTCTTTGCCTGCCAATTGATTAGAAAGAAGTAAGGCTGGGTTTTTGTCACAGAAAATATGACTGAAGTCACAGAGCATTCATGGAAAAGTTATTGAAAAGCCCACCCCGCCTAATAAGAGGGACAGCTTCACAGCCCTCAGGAGTGTCGATGGCCTCCTGGGCATGTTTTAAACCCAAGCACACGACATAAAGAGGTGGCTGTTGCTTGCCGCAATGAGAGCACCACACGCGGGGCTAGCTACTCAGATAAGTCAAGGGAAGCGGTGGGCTTAGAACGAGCCGTGTAGCAGATAGCGGACGGGTCATGACGGGTGTCGCTCCCCATAGCTGGATCTCCAGATGAAAGAGAGCTCTGTGGATGCAGCATGTTGAGAGCCAAAACTGTGAATGTAGCCAACTGATTTCAAGGCTGAGCAGGATGGGGAAAAAAAGGACCGTACCATCACTCAGCTCCTGGGGGGTGGGGTCCAGAACCTGCCAGCCGTCATAAAGTGGTTGTTCAGGGAGATCAGGGCGTCTCATCCAGGCTTCTATCCACACATGGTAGTTCCTGTGTCCATACAGGACAGAAATGGTTCAATCAATCAATCAATCAATCAATCCTTGTTTATCTAAAGCACCATTTATACCAGCCAACATATAATATATACAGATTTTAAATATATTACATTGGATGGGTGTTTACCAGGAGGCTAAAAAGTAATTTATGAGTCTCAACTTGCATCAGGGTGTAACAGATAGCGGACAAGTTAGAATTGAATTTTCCTTAGACCTACAGTTGGAGAGCTTTTGACGTATAATAAGTGTATCATCTTGGAAATGAGAGTTGTTCTTCACAGCCAAGGCCAAATAATTCATTCAAACTTGTGTATACAAAACAAGCCCAGCCAGTTTGTCAGTTGAATAGTGACAGGATCTAGCAACCCTAATAAAGAATTTGTGATTGAGTAATCTGGCAGGAAATGCCGGTACTCACCATATAGAGTCATTGCTCGTCTTGGGTCTGACACCATAGTCAGAGTAGTATTCATCAATTATTAGATTTCCATGGGTGTCGTGAGCAGACTCAAAATTTGTGACCACACGACAGGGAATTCCCAAGCACCTCAGGACTAAGACAAAAGAGTCAGAAAACAGATCATAGTTTAATCTTGTTTGCTTGTGATTTTATATCTTGTGAATTCTCTCACCAAGTTTTACGCTCATATCCACAGTCATAAGATCCAGAGGTATAGGACCGTGTTACATCCTATCACTGAAAAAGGCTCACTGACATGCTGACTTGCCCTCTGCCTGTGTTTATAGTTCTAAAATTCGGGTTTCAAAATATACAGTTGACAGACCGACACTCGGTACCAAAGCAATTCCATAGCATTGCTGTACAATATTTCATGCTCATTGGTTGAAAATTGGTTCTAATTGCCAGAGCCAACGGCAGCGCGTTCACATAGAAGAGGGAGGGATAAACAGTGTTGTGGTTTGAGGGTGTTTCTTGCTGCATTTCCTCTCTTGACCGTTAGAAGTCCGGAATTACCTACTGTACCTGAATGAAAGGGGGAATGACATCACTTTGACAGCACGCCTTACCTGTGCACATGACCCCAGCAAACACCCAGCACTGGCCAAATTTGACGGGGTGGGAGTCGTACTTCTTCCACTTCCTCAGGATGTCCACACTGCCGTTCCAGTGCGATGGAGCCACTCCACCAACGTAGGTCCTGCCCCAATTGCCCTGTAGCACGCCCCTGTCATCGTTACAGTTAATCTGACGGAGAGACGCAAACGGGTTTGTTTCACATTCAGACCGAGTGACATTTTACATCACCAGTCAACTAATCGTCAGCTGTGCATTGTATGCGAGCAACTACGAACTACTGCTTTTCAATTCTTGAGACATGTGGCATCTGTGCGGACGTGTTTTGCAACCTTCTTACATTCCGCACAACTGCTACACAGACCCATTTTTACCTGTACCCTGCAGTATAAAACAGCCTTGACTCATTAGTCAGGTTCTCAGAGAGGTGGTACATGGAAGTGTGACATTTGACACCCACTTCACCTCCAATTTCATGACTATCTTCACCCCATATTAAAGCACTACATTTCCACAGAGAGGAGTGTTGCAATATTACAATGCCCCTGTCGACAGAGGTTTGAGTAGTATAAGACATTTGGAGGCATGTGTAGGGTGGTGTATACAGGGTGTAGTATGTGTATGAAGGCGGTGTGTGTTAAAGTGTAGTATGGTGTGTGTGTATTAGGGTGTAGGGGGTATGTTCGTGTGTAGGGAGGTGTGTGTCAGGGTTCAGGGATATATGATTGTCTGTGAGGGGTGGTGCGTGTTTGGGAGTGTGTGTGTGTGTGTGTGTGTAGGGTTGTGTGTGAGGGTGTAGAGATGGTCATACCATAGCGCTGACCACCCTGCTGACATAGATGGGGTTGCATCGTGCAGAGAAGTCCTCGGCTGTGTTCTTTTTACATTTGGGGTTGAGGTCCATCAGTTCCAAGCAAATGTCAAGGATGTCCTCTTCAAACTGAAAGCATGGGAAAGACCTCTCACCATAAGGTACAAGAGACAAATATTAAATGGCTTCTAAAAGACGTTACAGACCGTTATGTAAATCTATAACATGATATACAAAAAATGTATCACTGTCCAAATATTTACAGACTGCACTGTATATCAGTAGCAGCCATACTATCATGCACCCTGCTTCTGCTGAATGGCTGAAGCTAAGCTGGTGTGGACTTGGTTAATACTTGGATGGGAGACCTCCTGGGAAAACTAAGTTGCCGCTGGAAGTGGTGTTGCTGGGCCAGTCAGAGACGATCTTCCCAAAGCCCAAATGATCCCCAATGCCCCAGTGCAGTGATGTGGACACCGTGCAGTAGGAGACGCCATCTTTTGGATGAGACGTTAAACCGAGGTATGTTTTAAACCCAAGCACTCACTGTGGTCATTAAAGACTCTTCACAAAGAGTCCCCGGTGTCCTAGCTAATTCTTTCAGTCTACCACCTGATCATCCCCTGATTTAATTGGCAAAAGTCTCCTCACCTGGTGGGTGATAAGCATTCTGGTGCAAAATTGCAGCCGTGCATCACCTAGGTAGGTGTTACACGTTGGTGGAGGTGAGTTTCCCCCTTATCACTGCAAAGCACTTTGAGTGTCTAGAAAAATGTTATATAAATGCAATGATCTATCTTCCAATAACTATAATTTCATTCCCACTGTGGGGCTGGTCTAATTCCCACCCTAATTTGGAATTTCCAGTTTGCAACTGCAGCTGCATTCATGCACTATTCCCACTGGCAAGTCAAGTGTAGACAGTTCAGTTCCCCTGTTTTTACTTCTTTTCACATTGGAGACTGCAGCCAAGCTTGCATAGGGGGGAGTCAGAGAAAGACCTTTCATCAACGCATGAGATCTTAATTCAGGAAGTCTTTATGTATTCAGGCTCCATGTACCTGTCCAAAATCCCAAGCCAAAGTAGTAATATAGCCACATGTCCCTCTGTAAAGCAAGCCCTGTTCATTCATGACATACTCCTGCTTCTCCTCTTCATTGGCCAGGTGCACCCAGTCCTCTGAGAATACACACAGAATGGCATTAATAAGCTCTCATACACACTGCACACACTGCACAGCTTTGTACATGTTGGATCTAACAACATTTGCCTTAGTAGCACGGAGAAGCTAAAAGCGGATTTGAAACGGCTGATCTCCACCCTCGTTGACTCGGGTTAGCATGTTGTAATATCTAGTCCCTTGTGCTCACTGAGTCAAGGCTGCAGCAGGTCCTAGCTCTCCATGGCTTGCTTTATTGTAGCTTCATGGCTTTACCAGTCATGCATAACGTATTTTATAAGGCCGGTGTCCTACAAATGGGACAGAATTGACCCAAATAAAGGAGTTACTGTGCTGTAAATCCTGACAATCCCTGCTATAAACTCCAGCTATACCAGTTTGACCAGCTTGAAAATTGAGCTGGTCAAGCTGATAATGAGCTGGTCTAGCTGGCTATGAGCTGGTCAACCAGCATGGCCAAACTGGTCATAAAGCTGGCCTAGCTTTTGTGTTTGTTTGGTTCTCATGTGGCTCTTCGTTTACTTATACCTCCATGTTTTTCGGAAAAATATTGTTTGATGTTGCACTTATGTCCTGTAAGAGTTGAACATGTGCACAACCATAGCACAAAACATAGCTTCAGCTGGTCAAACCATGTCAAGCAGGGAGCTGGTCTAAATGGGTCAGCCAGCTAAACCATGACAAGCTAAGAGCTGTTCTGAACTGGTCAACCAGCTGTTTCAAAACCTAGCTTGAGCTGTTTTTTAGGGATCTAATTAATATAATGTGCAAGACTATGTCAGCTACATCTGATCATTTTGTTTCAGCTTACAACATGTCAGATCTTTGCCAAGCAAAACCTAGTAAAAAAGCTGTAACCTTGACATTTTGCTAATCACTGAATCATGAAGTTCACTACCTTCAATTAAAGGACTTTTTAAAATGTGTTAAATGCGTTAAAAATGTGAGGTCAAAATACTCCTCTGATTTAATCACTGCAAAGAGTCACAACTTTCTATTTAGTACCATTGATCGCCTTGTAAACGTTCCACCTACTGGTACTCTTGCCTCATCTCTGACTGTGAGTTTCTTTGTTGAAACAATTGACCATAATTGATCTAAGATGTATCGCCCTGTAGATTTTATTGAGGCACCTTTCCAATGCACTAATCTACTGAACTCCTTCACACCTATTTCGATGGAGAATCTGTTAGATATTATGTGACTTATGTAAAAAAAAATTTTTTGGATTGAGTGACAGCTGCAGAATGCTCAAGTATCTTTGGTGAAAAGTGGTTCTCTATAGTCTCATTTAGGAGTGAACCAGCACTTGTGTGTACAGCCATTTGGAAAATAAGTTGAGGTGTTTCTCCCTTACTTATGTGTTTCTGGAAAGTTCCTTCTACGGAGACGGCGCACTCACTTTTACACCAAGGGTTAAAGAGGAGGACAAAGGTCCCAGCGCTGACTCCCTCGGTCATATCAGGGTGTGTCTTCACAGAGAGGGTGTACTTCCCAATGCTGGCAAAGTCATGGCTAATGATGGTCAGGGTAACTGATGTAGGGGGAGTCTCTTCGACCTTAGCAAGCCAGGGCTTCTTTGACAGACATTTCTTGGCGACACGAAACACAGACTTCGTCCCTAAATCCTCAGAGGGCTCAGGTCCTGGAAATGGATGTAGAACATCAGCAACATTTGTTTATCAATTTGTTTAAGATTTTTCCCCCATTTGTCTCCCAATTTGGTTGCCAATTGTACCGTATCTATTCCAATTACCCATGTTAATTGCCTATAACCTCGTAGGTGGGCTGGGGAGATCTAATGATCCGGAGAACGACACGTCTTCTCCAAGCTGCATCGCCTCATCCCGTGACCATGATTCCGAGGCGATTGGGGCACTGTTGTATGCAGTGATCCTCCCTGCCGAGTCCCTCCCCCCACCCTCGGAGCGGCAGGCCAATTATGCTGCTGCTCGGCTTTGGCAGGACCGAGATGTGAACCCCGTCCTCAGTGAGCGACTGCATCGGACTGCAGATCTTAGCCTTGTGCCACTGCAGCTCACACAACATTGGCAACTTTTGTCTTATCTTGGTGAATAACATAAAATAATGCTACCACGCTACCAAGTGTAATTTCTAGCTTGCTCATCACTAAAGAGCAGAGTGATTGCGCACCTGTTTGGACGGTGAGTTCCAAGTTGTTCGCATTGAGGCTTTGGCCACTGCTGGAGTGGAGAGTGAGCTGGAAGCTCTGCCCTCGCCTCACGATCAGCCGCTTTGTAGAGATTTTGTTCGTCCTGTGGGCCTCATTGTTCTTCTCACAGTGGAGATCCACTTTTGAGAGAGCTAAAATACACAGTGCAACTTCTATTTAGAGCCACAGATCACTCTAAAACACACAGTACAATTCAAATCAGTAATGGTTATATTACTAGTTATATTAATATATTGCTTATGATAACCTGAGTAATAGTTATGGTAATGCATAAGGTAATGTTTAAAGACATTATTTTTTCAAAAACCTATACTGTACACTTGACAAACATACAATTTCCTGCTTCTGTCTCACTGTCGCTTGCAGTAGGCATTAGTGTTACTGTACATACATTCCTCTTTCAATACCTTTCGAGTTCTCATATCATTTGGGGTTTTTTTTTTAGCAGTAATTCAGTCATGTTGTCTTTTATTTCAGAAAATGAAACGACAATATGATTTAGTGAAATATTATCCGTGATATCATAACTATTCAGTTGCTCCGCGGAATGTACATGCGCTACCTGCTGATGGAACAGGTGTTTTACTGATTTAAGTTTTTGAACTGTTCGTTTAAAAAGAATTTTTTCGATTTTTGTCATTGCGCACTTTCACCACGGTCCCTAGCATTATTGGTATTTTTGCGTTCATCTTCCGGGTTTGATGTACGGTCGCACGCAAATGTATTCTGTAACCTGACATCTTTGGTAATAATGGAACGATGATGGCTGTGAATCATTGCTGAATTCACCCTCCTCAACAAAGCTAATTTGGGTAGAAAGACGTTATCTGTGATTGATAACACTATTTTTGCACACAATATAATTACCAGTGTCGACATTATACAGCCTATCGATATTATACCAGTAGCCTATATACAGTAATTTATGCAGCCTTTTTGGCCACTGGCGGGCTAGAGACACGAATAGCATTGCCTACATGTGGGCGCACACACACGCACACCTGAGCTGCATTGGCGAATTGGCTCACACTCCTTAAAGTGGGGAAGTTGTGAAAAACATGCACGCCGAGAGAGAACGAGACAGCTAAGAAAAGATATCGAAAGTAACCTGGCTGAAGAGCAAAAGGTAAAAAAATTAATTTAAAAAAACGCCGGTGAAAACGATACCCCTGTTTCCGGCTATTGTCTCCGTCCGTGGTACCGCTCTACAGCGGTCCGGTTTTTCAGCTGCCCAGCTCCTCAACTTTTCTCACTAGTTTATCAAACTAATTCATCAAGGGACCAAACCGAATAGTTAGACTAAAGGGGTGATTTATTGTGATGCTGAACACCTGGTGTTTACAGTATAGGTTGAAATGTCACATTTGGTACAAAATCCCTACTACTGTTACATTTGGCGGACGCTCTTATCCAGACTGACATACAGTTGATTAGACTAAGCAGGAGACAATCCTCCCCTGGAGCAATGCAGGCTTAATGACTATAATAATGCTCATTATAGTTATTCATAATTGCAGTAGCATTATAATGGTAATCATGCATTTCTGAAGGCTTTTGAAAAGGCTTTTTAGAAACTCAGTTCTTTCCTACAGTACTTTATCTGTAAACTGGATATAGCTGTTCACTCACCAGAAGTCATGTTAGGGCAGCAGTAACAGAGTCAGTGTTTTCTCTGTAAAGCCTGTCTTCTCTGTGGGATGTCTCAGGGACTAGGTAAGGATGGTGAATGCTGGATGTTCATACCAGGTGTGCAACCCTGCCCTTTTTAGGGTTGGTCGCTATAGCCCTATAGGCTTCAATGTAAGTTCAACTGGTTGTATCGTTTCCTGATTCTGTCTCTGCACTGTTTCTGGGCAATTGACTTTGATATATTTAACAGTGGAAGCCTAGGGCAACTGTCAAACATGCATGCATTTTACACAGCTTACAAATGATGCATGACAACTTAACATACAGGCCTCTAAATTCTCTAGTTAAAGGTACAATAGGTAAGATGTTTGTGTCAAGACACAAATCCCCTCCCAATCCCAATCCCTTCCTATTATTGAAAAAGGCTCCCTGACATGTTGACTTACCCTCTGCCTGTACAAAATATACAGTTGACAGACCAACACTCTGTACCATAGCTGTACAATAATTAAAGCTCATTGGTTGAAAATTGGTTCTAATTGCACAGCCAATGGTGGCGTTTTTAAATGTCAGTGTGTTCACAGAGAAGGGGGAGGAATAAACACTGTGGTGGTTTGAGGGTGTTTGTTGCTGCAATTCCTGTCTTGACCGTTAAAATTGTACCTTTAGGCTCCAACCATGTTTACTGTATTAGAGTCTGCTAAGGACAAAGATAAAATGTATTTTATCAGGGCTGACGTAAACATTTTGTGCACTTATTATTTGGTACCTCACTGGGTGTGTCTCTGAGAACATTCACTTTCATCCCCAGTGTGCAGTTTGGTTGTTTTTCATAGTTTCATAGTTTAACCTTTCAAGGATCCTAGATATGAAGTGGTTTGCCTTCTGTGGTGAATCATATGGTGTTGGGGAATTGTTTTGTTTGTGTAGCACATAGCTGCCCAAGCCAGTTTCTGTTATCTGTTCTGTTATCTTGGTCTGCATCCAAAATCAGACTACACACTACACTCACTGATCACTTTATTAGGAACTCCTGTATACCTACTTATTCATGCAATTATCTAATCAGTCAGTTGTATGGCAGCAGTGTAGCACATAAAATCATGCAGATCAGGAGCTTCAGTTAATGCTCACATCAATCATCAGAATGGGGAGAAAATGTGGAATGATTGTTGGTGCAAGACAGGGTGGTTCGAGATCTCGCATTTTCATGCACAACAGTCTCTAGAGTTTGCAGAGAATGGGGCAAAACACATCCAGTGAGCAGCAGTTCTGTAGGCAGAAATGCCTTGTTAATGAGAGAGGTCAGAGGAGAAGGACCAGACTGGTCAAAGCCTTACAGGAAGGTGAGAGTAACACAAATAACCACACATTACAACAGTGGTATGCTGAAGAGCATCTGAACCCTACACTATATTGTTTGTTCAATGACTGGCATTAGCTGAGCTGTTTCCATTTGTGTGATTTTCATGCAATTTTCTACTGTCAGTTCACAATTTTGTGACACAGCCAATATACCAAAAAAACTTTATAAAATGTTTTATTTTTTGTAAGTGAGCCTTTGAAAACAAATGCATTGGACTAACAGCTGGTCCCAAAACTCATCAATGCGAAACACCTGACGCAATCTATGTTCAGGGCAAGAAGACTATTTCTCAGGATTTGGCAGGAAGCCAGAACAATGGACCTACTATTAGTAAATGCATTTCTTGGGAAAACTGGTATTACTACATTTCCAATGGATAGGGTTTGGTAGATACTAAGCCTTTAGTTCCACAACTGCAAGTAGATGCCTGTTGTCGTCAGACAAACGTCTGTATGCTTCTGTTAGTCATAGTGTCATGAATGACAGCACCTAATGGTCCGGTCTGTGAAACTAGTGTGATCCATCCATCATCCGATTCTGCAGTACACAGGAAGCAAGTTGTGGCAAAAGCCCAAGCCTTGTTAAAGAAAAAGCATTTTATACATGCATACACCAGCACACACCAACACATGCTACACACACCAGCACACGCTACGCACACCAGCATATGCTACACAAACCAGCGCATGCCAAACACACCAGCACACGACACACACCAGCATATGCTACACACACCAGCACACGCCACACACACCAACACAAAGCACACACATCAACATACAGCACACACACAAACACATGCTACACATGCTTATCAGCAATAAAACACACACAGCATGCACCTAACACCAAAACACAATACATGCACCTATCTCCAATAATGCACACAAACCAGTAGACAATGTACACCTAACACCATGCATAGATGCATGCATCACTAACGCACCCTACATACTACACACACCAACACATGCTACACACACCAGCACCCGCCACACAAACCAACACATGCTACACACACCAACACCAGTTATACACACAAACTAATGCTACACATGCCTATCACCAATAAAACACACATACCATACGCCTAACACCAAAACACACTGAATGCACCTATCTCCAATAATGCACACAACTGACACCCAACAGGAGTACACACATTACACACACTTAAAACCACAACATAAACCAGCAGACAATGTACACCAAACACCAATACTGGACTTACCAGGAGCGAGACCACCAGGGATTTGGGGCCGTGTGAAAAGATACTGCAGTTGGCCACACTGCCCCAGAAAATCTTATGTTGTAATATTTTTTAAATGATTGGTGCATTGTTTTTTTTTTTGTTTTTTTAATGTAGTTCTTTTTCTTCTCACTAGTCAGACAAGTATGCATTGTATCATTTCCATGCAGGTTGGCAATTGTATATTCCAGTAATTCCACTAAAACTGCTGCTACGCATTACAAAAGTAGATTTTCTCAGCAGAATTAAGCACACAGTTAGTTGCTTTAGATTGTTTGTCACAAATTTCCGGGTAGATCTCTTTCCGTGCAGTGCATGGAGCTGGAATGTTTAAATGACACTTTCTTGGGGCCCGTCTCGCCCTTGTGGCCGGCAATGGTGCCCGTGTTGGCTCCTGGGGGCATGGCTGCCCGCTTGCGGTGGGGCTGCGCTTGTCGGGTCCGGCCCCTGGGCGGGGCGGGGCGATGCTCGCTGCAGTGCCTGAGGGGGGGCGCCCTGGGTCCCGTGGTGGTGGGGGTGCGGGGGGTGGTGAGGGGTGTGTGGGGGGGCGGATGGGCGGATGGGTGTGGGGCTGCGCATGGCCGGTGTTCTCCTCCCGCCCCGGGCCGCCCTGGCCGCTCCTCCCTTCCCGTTCACATGTCACTAGGGTTTTGGGGGGACGGTGAGGAGGGGGGATAGGTTCGGGGCAGCTTCGTCCTGTTTGCCGGACCCTGCCTTGTTGCGCCCCACAAATGTAACAACACACACTAGTCACGCGGGCACACTGCGGTGCCCGCACTCTGAAATCACCGGAACCCACGATGACTTCAGTCGAGACATTTTTTTTTTTTTTTTTTTTTTTGACGGACATTTTTCTGGGTCTGCCGTTCTCACCGCCGTTGATGTGTTTGTAGAGGTCTACAGGTGTTCTGACGATGTCAACAAATAAAAAATGACTCCACTTAACCAAGAAAACATTAACATTAAGGTGTATGATCAGAAACGCATGATTAGAATGGTCTGGGCATTCTAATGCTGATGCAACAATCACTCAGTTTCACTGACTGAGGGGACGGCCTGTAGCGTAGTGGTTAGGGTAGATGACGGACCCGCGGGATCGACGGTTCGATCCCCGGTGTGGCCACAGTGGGATCCGCACAGCCATTGGGCCATTGGGCCCTTGAGCAAGGCCCCTAACCCTGCATTGCTCCAGAGGAGGATTGACTCCTGCTTGGTTTAATCAACGGTACGTCGCTCTGGATAAGAGCGTCTGCCAAGTGCCATTAATGTAATGTAATGTAGTCACCATATGTCACTAGGGCTCCGGGGGGAGGGATGGGGCAGACTAGCTCTCTGTCGCCCGGCTGCCCCGGCCCGCCCCTGGCCCCCGCCCCCAGACGGCCACATGCCCGACCCCGCAGGGCCGGCGGCGGCTGGGGCCCCGGGACCCGGCCGGGGTGTGCGCGGGGGGCCCGATGCTTGGGGGCCACTGGATGGCGGGGCCTGCCGCGCCCTGTCGCGCCCCTCACGTCCACCAACGTTCCACAGGAAGTGACAAACCTGTTCACGCCCACTTACATGCGTGCACATACATACCACTTTAATTCATTTTTGGTTAATCTTGATGCTAACCTCTTCTCTTGTTACAGCCAAGTCTTTAGTGTTGTAGTTGTCTTTGTACTGTCTTGAACGTATGTCTTGTTATGTTTTGTGTCTCTCCCCATCACTTGTGTCCCCCACCCTTCCCCTCTCCTATGCCACTCCCCCCCCCCCCCCCCCCCTCCGGCCCCCCTCAATCTGCGGCGTGGGGGAGGAGAGCAGTAACAGCCTACTCATGGAAGAAGACGAAGACGAAAACTCGCTACTCCACCCCCACCACCCCCATCTCATATCCCATCCCCATATGCCTAAATAAAGTATGAAATAAGCAACTGACACCTCTGGAAGAATACAAGGGTACCAATACTCCCCTGTTACAGATCAAACTGGCCCCAAAACACACGGCACCCAGATCAATCATACTGCTTGCCCAAGATACCGGGAACACAAAAAAAAAAAAAAAAAAAAAAAGGATGACCTGAGCCTCGATCCAGACCAAGACGGGAGGATGACGTCCGGGCAGAGGGGCCCCGATGGAGGGAGACAAGGCGGTGCTTCGCCTGCGGCCAGGAGGGCCACCTGAGCGGGCCACCACACCGTGTTATGAGTGGAATTAAGGGACCCCCAAAAAACTAATGCTGTTGATAGTGTCACCTGATGCTCATACTGTCACTGAGATTAAGAAGAAAGGGTTCGATATGAAAATAATATTTTACATTACTAATGTAATAGTTAAATTAATTTAATAGTTGACAAGTCACTACCAATTAGTCACCAGTCCAGACCCATCCCAACTTCTCTATTTTGCAGTTTGAGACGTGTGCGCACCCGGCCATCAAACAAAGTGGAAATCATTAATTAATTCATTCTTTATCCTCACCCGCTTATCCTGAACAGGGTCGCAGGGTCGCTGGAGCCTATCCCAGCATACATTGGGTGAAAGGCAGGAATACACCCTGGACAGGTCGCCAGTCCATCGCTGAGCACACACACCATTCACTCACACACTCATACCTATGGGCAATGTAGACTCTCCAATCAGCCTCTCCTGCATGTCTTTGGACTGTGGGAGGAAACTGGAGTACCCAGAGGAAACCCACGCAGACACGGAGAGAACATGCAAACTCCACACAGAGAGGCCCCGGCCGACCGGGATTCGAATGAGGCTGTGAGGCGGCAGTGCTACCCACTGCAGCATCCGTGCCGCAGCATCCGTGCGCCAGGGCGAACCCCTGGTGACTGAAAGCGGTAGCACTCGGGAATTTTCTGAATTTCGACCAGGGTCAGAAAGGGCCCCGACGGATTTTGCCTCTCCCCAGCTGCAAGACCCCCTCCTCGCCCAGGCCTACAGTGGCCTACATTGAGGGCGTCCCACAAGGCATGGTGAGTAGGCCGGCCTTACCTTATTTTAAAGTGCAGAATGGCTTTCTATATCGCACCTGTGAGATTAAAGATGAGGAAGTAGATCAGCTCCTCGTACCCCCAGACCTACACCTCCAAAGTACTGTATCTGGCCCACACCCAACTGTTGGGGGCGCACCTGGGACGCGAGAAGATGCAGGAACAGATCCTGGCCCGATTCTACTGGCCGGGCATCAAGAAAGCCATGGAGGACTACTGCCGGCAGTGCACGGTGTGCCAAATTCACAGCCCGAAGGTAACGTATCGCAACCCACTAATACCTCTCCCCATTGTAGACGTGCCATTCCGCAGGATTGCCATGGACATAGTGGGACCCCTACCCAAGTCCAGCCGGGGCCACGGCTACATACTGGTTATAGTGGACTACGCCACCCGCTACCCTGAGGCCGTGCCATTACGGGCCGCGACAGGGAAAAGCGTCGCTAAAGAGCTTTTCCTACTGTTTAGCCGGGTGGGAATCACAGAAGAGGTCCTGACTGACCAGGGTTCCTGTTTCATGTCCAGAGTACTGAAGGAAATGTGCCGTCTACTCAAAATCAAACAGCTGAGGACTTACGTCTACCACCCCCAGACAGACGGGCTGGTGGAACGCTTCAATAAGACCCTGAAGTCCATGATGAGAAAGATGATCGCCACGGATGGTAAGGACTGGGATCACTTGCTACCCTATCTGATGTTTTCTATCCATGAGGTCCCACAGGCATCCATGGTGTACGCCTCCTTCGGGCTGCTATATGAGGGCTACTGGACCTAGCGAAGGAGGCCTGGGAACAGCAGCCGTCCCGACAGTGCAGTACAGAGTATGTGGAGGCCATGGACCAATGAATGGCGAAAATCTGGCCGATGGTCCGAGAGCACATGAGCCAGGCCCAGGCAGAGCAGGCCCGGCTGCACAACCGGAATGCCCAGGTGCGTGAGATCTGGCCCGGAGACAAGGTGATGGTCCTGATCCCCATGAATGAGTGCAAGTTCCTGGCCAAATGGCATGGCCCCTACGAGGTGGTGGCCAAAGTCAGCCCGGTCAACTACACCGTAAGACAGGTGGTGATAGAGGAGTCCCAAAGCGCCTGGTCCAGCCCGGTTGTACTGGTGCCAAAACCGGACGGAAGTTGGCGCTTTTGTAATGACTTCTGACGACTAAACGAAATCCCCAGGTATGATACCTACCCCATGTCCCGAGTAGACGAGCTAATCAAGCGACAGGGACCGGCCCGCTACATCAGCACCCTTGACCTCACCAGAGGGTATTGGCAGGTACCCCTCACCCCGCAGGCGATAGACAAGATGGCCTTCGCCACCCCGGACGGCCTGTTCCAATATCGGGTCCTACCCTTTGGAGTCCATGGAGCTCCTGCCACCTTCCAACGGCTCATGGACAAAATGTTTAGAATGACATACCTGCCGAGTTCCTTCAAAAACTGTGCAAGTATACCTAGAAGAATTGATGCTGTTTTGAAGGCAAAGGGTGGTCACACCAAATATTGATTTGATTTAGATTCTTATTTTACCGCATTTTTTCACACCTGCCTAAAACTTTTGCACAGTACTGTATATATATTTGATATAATATTATAGAAAATGTATAGCCTATGTCTGTTTTTAAATTGTATGGACATCAATTAATGAAAAAAAAACCTGGGTTTGGAAAATGGCAGGCTAAGTGTACATGATTCATACGACAGGTCGGGACCACTCGTACATTTATTTTTTGTTCCCATGACAAAATTCCAAATAGGAGAAAATTGGTGAATGCGCCAAGTGATTTAAGTCATAGGAGTCAATTAAGATCAAATATGTTTTATTAGTTGCCAATCGAAACATGTCCAGGCCAAGCAGCCAAAACCGGGTTTGTTTTTTTGAAGGTAATTTCCTGGTAATGCTGAGATACTCACAAGCGCCGCTGCGATTGGCTCCGGTATTTATTCATTTAGACCTGGCTTCAGAAGGGCATGTCCAGGGCAAGCAGAAAAGGCTCACAGGGCACACACACCATTCACTTACACACTCATACCTACGGGCAATTTAGACTCTCCAATCAGCCTAACCTGCAGCCTAACCTCTTTGGACTGTGGGAGGAAACCGGAATACCCGGAGGAAACCCACGCAAACACGGGGAGAACATGCAAACTCCACACAGAGAGGCCTTGCTGTGAGGTGGCAGTGCTACCCACTGCAGCATCCGTGCCGCCAAGTTGTGGTATTTTTTGTTGTAAATTGTTGCTTTGTCAGTAGATTTGGCATGTTTACAAAAAGGAAAGGTAGACCAAAACCGTGGGAGCTGGGTGTGTGAGTAGCTGGTGGTTGCCTGTGGAGATAAGAGAATGAGGTGAGGTAGGGTTAGCTGGAAAACTGTTTGCATACTGTGAAATATTCCCCGGGGGGAATATTTGGCAGACAGATTGCGTAGGTTTTTTCTTTGGCATGTGTGTTCTAACATGTCGTTCTAACGCTGTGTTCTGACAAGTGAGGCACCTTACACACGCCTTCCATCCCGAATATCTGAATACCCAGGCCACTCCTACGGCCGTCAGCTCCTCCCCGTCCTGCAGTTGTAGCTCCGTCCCCTGAGCCAGCAGCTCCTGCATGCAGCCCTCCTGGCCCCGCGATGCCGCCACATCGAGCCCCCTGGCGGTCTGGGAGCGAACCTCCACACCTCGCAGGCAGCCTCACCTAAGTGTTTTATCTCACCGCCTGAACCAGGGGGGCACAATCCTATGCCATGTAGGGCCGAGAATGCAGGGCTGGCCTCCATTGGGGGGGGGGGGGGGATTCCCAAAATGGCAGGATGCAATATGGAGTCCATGCCAAGTGGGATTCAGTTTCCGAATTATGAAAGGGGAGGCAGCTATTTTATTCCCTTGCTCCCTCGTTTTTCCTCCCTCCCGCCAAAGATATAAAATGCAATCAGTGTGCTTTCAAACTGAAGAGGAGCTATTTTTTCTGTAGGAAGTCGACAGGGAAGGGAATAATTAATGAGTGCACGTTGAGGAATAGGAGGGGTTAAGGTGCAGGAGCCCCAGGAAAAGGAAACGAAGAAGGATTTTTGGCACTGTAGAATTTATCAGTACCTAGGATAAGATTTATGTGCCAAAGTTCCATCCTGATTTCAGTTTATATCACCCTGAAGTGGCCAACTCTGATCATGTAGTCCCAAAACTAGGCTAAGCTGCCTTCCTCCTGCTGTGTCACCGTCCAGCTCGTACAAGCATTTGTTAAGTCTCACGTGGCACACTCGTACAAGGCTATCGTTCAAAAGAAGTTTGAGAAATTTAAGATAAGAATATGAAAATGCATGAGGCCCAATGTGTTACTGAATGTTTTATTTTGCATACAAGACTACATACACTCACCAAGCATTTTATTAGGTATTTATGAGACTTATTTTTTAGACTTCTACTGCTGTTACCGATCCACTTAGAGTTATGATGTGTTCTGTGTTCAGAGATGCTCTTCTGCATACCACTGTTGTAATGTGTGCTTATTTGCATTACTGTCACCTTCCTGTCAGCTTTGACCAGTATGGCCATTCTCCTCTGACATCTCTCATTAACAAAGCATTTCTGTCTGCAGAACTGCTGCTCACTGCATTTTTTTTGCACCATTCTCTGCAAACTCTAGAGGCTAGTGTGTCTGAAAATCCCAGGAGATCAGCAGTTTCTGAGATACTCAAACCACCCTCTCTGCCACTAACAATCATTCCAGGGTCAAAATCACCTTTTTCTCCATTCTGATGATTGATGTGAACATTAACTGAAGCTCCTGCCCCATAGCTAGTTTAAATTTGTAATATTTTTTAAAGTAATCATGCACTGCAGTTTGTCCCAGTACCAGCTGACTTTTACGGGGGAAGTTTGGTTATCCCGCTTTGCTCTTCTGCCCCAAGGTGAGTGTGCATGATGATCTGAACACCACACATGTAGCATTTTACACACATATATAAAGATCTTAAAAGCATTAACACTGGAACTTTGTTTTGTGCAATTGAGTTTACGGATGTTGAAAATGAATATTCTGATATTCTGGAAAGAAGGTTTTTGTAGCCACTAGGGGGCACAACGGGAGCATGCATTAATGTCTCAGGAAGTCTGAGCTGTGAAAACCAAGCTGCTAAAACTTCTGCATGTATTAATTTCACTCATGCATAAGAAGACGTATTTATTCACATACAAAATGTGTGGAATGTTGGCAAAAGGGAATACAGGCGGTAGGTCATTGGCGAAACATCGAAAGAGTCAGGCAGGCATCAACATATTTTTCTTATTTTCATTTAAATAGGGAAAGTATTTAGCTATTTAATTTTCTCCAATATCAGGATTTTCCACCATCTACATCTAGTTCTATTTGAACCAAAAAAGTACAATATTTCATACACATCAATATCAACTGCTTTCAATATCACTGCTTTCATCCAACAGTACCAGATATGTTGCAGAATTGGGCTAATCATGAAAAACCTAACAAATTAGATTTTACTTTTGATCGGCCTACTTAAATTTACTTTTTCATGCGTAGCACTTAAGTTGCTGAATTCGTACTGGAGTATCGTTGATTAAGGTTTCCATTTTCTGAAGTTGAGAATTTGAACTCTTATGTAGGCAATTTCTTACAGCTGTTATTATAATTAATTCAGTGTATTCCTTATCTATTGCTGTATAGATAAGTATGTATTGTTATAAACTTTGAGCCCTTTAACATCAGATTTTTTAATCATCGTTATAATAAGGAACAAAATACTTTCTGTATTTTTAATGTGGGCATATCTATAATTTTAAAGTGCATCTTTAGCAAAAATGCATTCCTGTCAAACTGTCAGAAACACTTGCTCTATGTATCCAATCTTTGAGAATTATCTCAGACACATTTGTGGTTAAAGGTACTATAGGTAATTTCGGACTTTTAATGGTCAAGAGAGGAATTGCAGCAACAAACGCTCAAACCACAACACTGTTTATCCCACCCAGTCTCTGTGAACGCACTGACGTTGAAACGCCATTGGCTGTAGCAATTAAAACCAATTGCATATTTTGAAACTTGAATTTAAGGACAATAAACACAGGCAGAGGGTGAGTCAACATGTCAGTGAGTCTTTTATAGGATAGGAAGGGATTTACAATGGTCTTGTAACACTGTTTTAACACAAAAATCTTACCTATTGTACCTTTAACAGTATTATTTGGATACTTCTGTAACCATTGGGATAAAAAGCATAAACTTCCTTACAATTTTACCATGTAGAAACTACTACACTTTTAATATATAGCTCCTCATTTCAGGCCTGGACACCACATTGTTTGGGACATGTTATGTAAAATGAAAGTAAGAGGCACACACACTCCAATAAGCAATCACGCGTATTTTAATTTTCAATGCATACATGTTTTGGTTCATGCCGTCTTCAACGGCAGGAATAATTTTGTAGGAATTTTGTGTGAGTGTGTGGATTCATGTGATTTTGTGTACGAGCCTGTAGGTTTGTATGACTTTGTGTGACTGTGTGGTTGTGTAACTGGGTTTGTGTGATTTTGTGTAAGAATGAGTGAATTAATGTGATTTTGTGTAAGAGCATGTGGGTTTGTTATTTTTTGTTTGTGCATGTTGATTTGTGATTTTGTATAAGAGCGTTTGTGTGATTTTGTGTCCCATGATTTGAGTTCGAGCAATTGATTTTGTGTAAGAATGTTGGGTGACTGACTTTGCATTTTTATATGGAGTATATACATACATGTATGTATATGGAGCAAGTATAATCCTTCGCAGTCTGCACAATATCAGCCTAGCTGCAGAAAATAAACAAGATCCCTGTCTTACCATATTCCTTAATCTTAACCAAAGATAAGCATTTAACACCTACATTGTACTTTTGAAACTGTAAAGCAACATTTAGTTGAACACATAGGGTTTAACAAAGATTTTGCAGCTGCTTTGGATGTCCTGGAACTGGTCACACTCCAAAGTAGCCATAAGGTTCTTCCATTTTGGTTTGTATGGCATGAAGAAAAGCCGGGCAAAGATCTGCCTCCCTGCTGGCAGAAATGCAATCCTGCAGGGAGATGGACACACACAGCAAAACAGTTGGCTTTAAATCAACAATGATTGAGTACGTCTTTACTGTGGAGTACATTTTACTCTGAAAGAGTACATGTTGCAGTAATGGAAAAGATTATACACCGATAGAGTATATTTTACTCCAGTAAAGTAAATGTATTACTGATGAGGTACATTTTATACTAATAGAGTATTAATCAACATAAAAACTATGCTTTAAGTGAAATGTTTGCATTTGCTGAAAGCCTCAAAAGACATGACATTAAATTGATCAGCCCTAACGCTAATATCAGCCTGCTCTCCATCAAGGTATCGGCCATGTATAATCCCTACTGTATGTCAAACAACAGCTTACCACTGGGCACTGGTGCGACATTGGCTCAGGCAGTAAGATCACTTGGCTGGCAGTCGGAGAGTTGTCGGTTCAATCCCGCGCTGGGTGTGTCAAACTGTCTCTGAGCAAGACATCTAACCCCCAAATGCTCCTGACGAGCTGGTTGGTGCCTTGCATGTGTGTGTGAGTGTGTGCATGAATGGGTGAATGAGAAGCATCAATTGTACAGTGCTATATAAATGCCAACCATTTACCATTTTGGAACTGGATCTCTTTCAACATAGCTTGCCCACAAACTATGTCGTTACACAGCATACAATTTTTAAACTAGTGGGATTCATTGATAGATCCTGCAATAAAGTGTATATCGAGTATAGAGTGTATTGCTATTATCTCATTCATATAGGTTTACTGTATGTACTTCAGGATAAAAGTGTAGCAGCAGATATACACTCACTGAGCACTTTGTTAGGTATTTATTAGACATTTTTTAGACTTCTGTAATCTATCCTCTGAGTTATGATGCGTTGCGTGTTCAGAGATGCTATTCTGCATACCACTGTTGTAATGTGAGGCTATTGGCATTACTGTCACCTTCCTGTCACCTTTGACTAGAGTTGCCATTCTCCTCTGACGTCTCTCATTAACCAGGCATTTCTGTCTGCAGAAATGCTGCTCACTGGATTTCTTTAGTTTTTTGCACCATTCTTTGCAAACTCTAGAGACTAGTACATGAAAATCCCAGGAGATCAGGAGATACTCAAACCACCCTGTCTGCCACCAACAATCATTCTACGGTCAAAGTCACTTAGATCACATTTTTCCCCCATTCTGATGGTGATAACTTTAACTGAAGCTCTTGACCCATATCATGATTCTATGCATTGCACTGCCAAGTCACTTTGATTATCACTGTAGGAATAAATTTTATAATGTTGTATGTAATATATAGAATTAATTGTGTATCCATTGAATTTATCAAAATAATAATATGCTGTCATGTTAATGCTACGCACAGAAATTAGTATAAATGAGAAAGTCTTGTTCTGCACAAACTGACTATAAACTATAGGGCAGTAACATGTTGTCAAAGATCTGTGCTGATACCTTGATGGAGAGCAGGCTAATGTTAGCGTTAGGGCTCATCAATTCCTGTCTTTTGAGGCTTTCAGCAAATGCAAACATTTAATTTAAAACATTGTTTTTTGTGATTTTGTAGTTTTGACACTGGGAGGTACAAGTAATACTTGATAGGGCATTATGAATATGCAATAAAAAATGTTAACCTTGGCTGGGAACTTGGCTGAAAGAATCTATTAGGCCCCACTAGCTAACTGTTTAACTGTCTCTATTTCTTATACGTGGATGCCATCTACTGGCAAAAACTGGTATTTTTATTTTTTCTTGAAGTGAATTTTCAACCAAAAGTTGTGTTTTTTTATAGCTAGCATGCATAACAATGCATTATTTTACAGTATAGTTAGTATCATTGTTTCCTATTTCAATGATAATTCCACTGTCTGAAATGCATATCTTCAGTCAGCTCTTAAGGAGACCCCAACGGTCTGCCATCAACACGGTATTTGAATATTAGGTTACCTTTACTAGCGAGTTTACTATATTCTCTCATTTGTAATGTTATGAGAAATATCCCATATCAGGCAGCTGCCTGCCCTCTGTAGGACTGGGTTGCACCAGCTGTATTTCTGTTCAAACGTAGCCTAGTTAGCTATAACTTTAAATCCTACTAATAATAATAATCTTGATTTATGCATTACTAGCTGACATAAAAGCAAATTTGAATGAACACTGAATTATTCCTCAAAGGCAACAATGCACACTTTCTTTGCAATGCTTTCGAATGCAGATCTAGGCAACCAGGTTGGATTCCAAATGGAATTCTGGATTTTTTTGATGATTCACAATTTGCAACAGACTGTGTCACGTTTCATGCTTGTCATGTCATGTCTTATGTTTAGTTATTGTCTTGGTTATGTTCTTGTCATGTCACGTAATATAGTTTATTGTCATAGTTTTGCAAACTTGTTATGTTACAATTTATGTTTCATGCTATGTTGTACTGTTCATTGATTAGCATACACTTTTTTGTGTCTTTCTGCAAATCTTTCTTTCTCTCTCTGCCTTTCTGTCACTCACACCCTAATTGTTTCAATTTCCCTTGTCTTCTTACTAATCTACTAACGCTAGATCAGGATTGGGTAATACTAACATTCTAACCATGTGTTCATGTTACCTTACGTTTCTTGTGCATGTCATTTACTAATTTACTAACGCTAGGGCAGGATAGGTTTATTACTAATGATTACTAATTACCTCGTTAACTTGTCAATCCTCCACACCTGATTTCCATTCTCATGCTGCTTTCAAGCTAATTGTCTACACCTGTCTACACCTGCATATATAGCTCAGTTCCATGTCAAGTCTTTGTGAAATTGTTGTCTCCTGTTCGTCAGTGCACGCTTTAGCGGTTTTGTCAAGCCATTGTCTACCCGTTACGATCCAAGCCTGTTTATTGACCAAAGATTATTGACTTCTGTTTTGTTGACCATTGCCTGCCTGTACCACGACTTTGCCTGTTGTTTTTGTACTTTTGCCCCGCGGAGCAGACTTCGGTCTTTACTCTTGCGCTGTCATCGACCCTGAGCCTGCCTACCGCCCGCCTGTACTTCTGCCCCGCTGACAGCTTTCCTGGCTACCGGACTTCTTGCATGGTGTGCCGATTACAAGACTGCCTTCTCCCTCGGTACTGCACCTTGGTTTTTTGGCTGGATTTTACGAACATTGCTTGTTTTTGACTACGCTCTCTGGATATTCCCTGAATAAAGCCCTGACGGGACTTTACTACACCATTGTTTCTGAGTCGTGCATTTTGGGTCCAAACCCCCCAGGCACCCGTCTCACTGTGCTTCTTGAAAAATAAAAAATCCTTAAATTTAGACAAAATCCTTCCGACAGTATGCCATTGATATGAAAGTGAACATGGGTTAAATAAAATAAAATACATTTTGTATTGGAATTGCATTTCAATTAATTCAATTTTGTTTCATTCAAATTCTGTATCCCGCAATCAATATCAATTCAAATTCAAGAATTGTAATCTACCAGCAGTTCTCAATGCAAATCAGAATTTACCTCAGCCCTGCATAATAAGTTACACAACATGAAACTGTTGACTGGAGGAGGCAACAAAATAGGCCTCCATTTCCTGGTTTAGCTGTTCCCAAGGTAATATAAATTTTTGCCCATTCCAACCATAATTTCAATCAGAAGAAATACTCCCGCTGTGTTGCAAACCATGCAGGTGACACTCACCCAGTTTGTACAGGCTGCTTCAATAGGCCGCTGCCAGAGACGGTTATCTTGCAGTCATGCAGATCCATAGACAAGGGGTTTGCAAAATTAATTCTCGCCTCCGAAACTTTGTACTGCTCAGGGTTTCCTATGACCTGAAAATATTCACACAAAAAGCCCTCTAAAAGTCCCTGGTTTAGAGATGGACACATTTCAAGCATGGATACAGTTATAATAAGCATAAAAGGTGCCATATTTCTGTAGGTGGAGAAAATTATGACATATTTACACACCCACATCCAAATATCAGAGAGGTTTTTTTTTGTTTTTTCTACTTCATTGTGCAAAGTACTTTGGGTGATGTAAGACAAAGCTGTACAAAGTGATTTATTGTTTAATGATAATTTTTTGGATAATAATCAGTTCAATTATTGTTTGCTCATTTACAGCACTGTTGTTTCACCAGCTACAATGGTAAGGAAGCACAGTGGCAAATCATTGAAGTATTAAATAAATAAACATGCAATAAGAATACAAATGAAAATTCTTAGGAAATACCAACATTTTGGGAAATGTATATTTTTTTCAATCTTACCCAGACTTAGATGAGATGTCATTTCATTTTCATTTTTGTGCATTCATGGCTCAATTTCCTTGTTCGCAAAATGTGTTAACTTAGCATAAAGACTCCTATAGGAGTCAGTGAAGAAATACACCTTACAGCAACTCCAAAGCTGTCTTATTTACACAAAGTATCATGCATTTGAAATGCATGTACGGGAAAAAAAGTTGTTTTTGGAGAATTTGTACCTTTTAAAACTACCTTCAGATTAAAATGTGCACAAAAGGTGAAAGGTGCACAAAATTTTTAATGAAATCAAACATTTCGTCTAAGTGAATATTTCCCAAAATGTTAGTGTTTTTTCTTTGGTTGGACCTGTTTCCCTCTGCCACAGAGCTCAAAGGGATCAAGATAACGATGCAGAGTGTAACTAAGGGTTCTTGCCAATCGCTTATCTTTTCAGTCTTGAGTCACCCAAAAGTCTCATCAAGGTCTGCCAGCTTGAAGGACATTTCAATTTGTTAAATGCTCGGAGGAGGAGCGAGGAGGCCCCAGGAGGAAGCTTCAGTGAGAATACACGAGCGCAGCCTTTGTCGAAGTCTTTTTTTTGGAACCTGTGACTTATAAATGATCATCCTAAGCATAGATCCACCTCACAACGTGTTCTAATTGATGTGGCTTCAAAATGGCACTTCACTGATCAAGATCGTTCCATTTGCCTGATCCATGTTGCCACGTCCTTGTATCTAATTCTTTAAAAAAAAAAAAAGTTTAGAAAGTTTCTCCCAATTTGGTAGCCAGTTGTACCCTAGCTATTACAATTACTTGCGTTAGCTGAGGATACACCGCTTACGGCCCCGTCCCTTGGCGGCCGGATGGATCTAGCGATCCTGAGAACCCCACGCCTTCTTCAAGCCGTATCGTCGAGGTGCCCGTGACCATGACAGGGTTAGTCGTACACGGTGATCCTGCTAACCCCAGCCGAGTCCCTCCCAAGGAGCGCCGAGCCAATTATGCCGCTCTACGTGAGCCGGACAAATTTGGCTTTGGCAGGACCGGGAATCGAACCCCGGTCCTTGCAACTCTTCCCTGCCTCCTCCATTGGGTGGAGCTGAGGAACAAGGAAAGGACGCGAGGAGAGGATGCAAGGAGCGAAAATAAGCGACTGGAATAAACCCCAGGTCAGTGTCCTCAGATTTTGACCATAGCAATAGAACTCTTAAGGCCTAGGAACATTGAATCCTTTATTCTCTACTTCACTACACTATGTTTGCTCTTTCTGCGGTATGTGGTCTGAAATGTGGACAATAATATGTAATGTACTGATTCAGTTACAGAAGTTATCAATGGTATTGTTTTGCACTATAGTGCAGGAGAAACGTGATTCATATTTATTGCAGTCATTGAAGTTATAATCTATTTTGGGGCAGCCTGTAGCGTAGTGGTTAAGGTAAATGACTGGGACACACAAGGTCGGTGGTTCTAATTCCGGTGTAGCCACAATAAGATCCGCACAGCCGTTGGGCCCTTGAGCAAGGCCCTGAACCCTGCATTGCTCCAGGGGAGGATTGTCTCCTGCTTAGTCTAATCAACTGTACCTCGCTCTGGATAAGAGCATCTGCCAAATGCCAATAATGTAATGTAATGTATTTCTTTAGAATAATTATCAAATGCCAAATGCCAATGCCAATAATGTAATGTAATGTATTTCTTTAGAATAATTATCATTATTATAAAATGTATACACATATATAATGTATATACCTGCAAAAGTTTTTAGGATTTTTGTGACAAGCCAAGCCACATCAATTTTATATTGGCTTGCTGTGGCCATGTTTTTTTGGGTATCAACTTTCTTTATCAGATTTTTTGAGGACTGTCTATGGAACAAATTATAATTTTGTATTGATGTGCCAAACAGTCACATGTGGATTTGTTTAAATCTTAGAATAGCAGAAATTCTAATAAGGCAGACCAGAATGGTCCTTGAAGGAAATTTGGTTGGTAAGAGCCAGGGAATCTGAGGAAAACAGAATGTGGGTCCTCACTCCTGTTTCTGGAGAGCTGCTGATTATGCAGGTTTTTGTTGTTACTCAGCACTTAATTGATCAATTAAAGCAGTTAATTACACAGCTAAATCGCCTCACCTGGTTTCTTGGGTCTGATATTAAGGCAAAAACAAAAACCAGCATACTTGGCTCTCCAGGACCAGGAGTGAGGACCACTGGTCTAAATGGTTCAAAAGAAAAGGCAGGGACTTCCTATTGCTCGACTATCCGGGCAATTTATATTGCCCATGACGAAGCTTCAGTAGGAGAGAGTGCAGGACTCACAGAGATTTCGAAGGGAGGATTTGCAGGAACAATGTTCCTCTCTGCCATGTAGAACTCAAAAACGTTCTCCTTGTCAGCGACAAATGCTGTCACTTTGATGCTGTTGTTTCCCTGTATGTGACTCCCATATTTGGAGAAGGGAATCACGAAAGGGAACATCAGCTCTGCCAAAAACAAACAAGAGATGTAACTCTGCTAAACAGCAAGAAATGCTTGTGTGTGAGTGCACATAAGGTTACTGAAATTCTATATGAGTGTGTGTGTGTGTGTGTGTGTGTGTGTGTGTGTGTGTGTGTGTGTGTGATATTACAGAAATGCGACAGTTGCATGCAAGTGTATGGAAGGTAATTGAAATGCTATGCTATGTGTGTTATGTGTGTGCATAAGGCAACCATGTTCAGTACAGCAGAAGGGAATAAGATTTCACCTTTGTTGGCCAGTAACTGTAATTCGCCCTCTTGATTCCAGATGTCGGATTCCAGTTCGCTGTTGTAGAGCATGACCTGGGCGGAAATGTAGAAAATCAGATCTCGCTGATTTGGGCACTTCAGTTGCATCACCAGCTCGATGTCCTTGCCGTTCATTGGCTTGCTCTTCTCTTTGATCTCGACTGAGACTTCGGCAGGGGGAGAGGGTGGCTCAGGCTCTGGTTCTGTCAGCTTATTGGTTCTCTTCACCGCTTCTTTGAACGCCTTCCTTTCCTCATCTGTACCTGTGAGTGCCATGGGCACACGTGAAAGACCATCCTGCTTTTCGTGAGACATACAGTGAGACAATACTGCTCTCTGTGAGAATATACTATCATCTGTGAGACAATACTGCTGTCCAGGAGACTTATATTATGCTGGCAGGTCACCAAAGGAGGTGACATTTCTTTTAAAGGAGGGCTCTGGACATTATCTTTGTTTTGGGCTAAAGTATTATATGTTATATGTAAATGAGAGGTGAAGCATTCTTAAGGAGAAATACTGGCGTAGTAATTGGCTGGAGGATCCTTTTCATGCGGAATGACAGTAAATCCACAGTGATGCTGCCGTCAGATGCAGTCAACCGCAAACTGGATGTGTAAAGTTTTTCAATGACACAGTGACGGAAAGCTCTGCCACCGCCGATGGAACCGTCCACCAATACCGCAATTCTCCCAGCTTTTAATGTCGCGGAGGGACAAACCGTTGTTGTTTTTTTGGAAGCAACATAAAATCTACATGTGCTTCATTTGATCCCGTCCTGTGTATTTACCAGGGCAGGTGAAGTCCTGCCCTTCCCTATTCATGCTTGTAGGCTATACACTTGTAAGCTTTTACAAAATAATAAAACTACCCACCAGTTCACCATAGCAATGTTTACATGACATTTAGCGCCTTGTTCTGTAGCTTTTGCATCTTTTCATCACCTGTTCTGCATTAACATACGGTGTAATGTTTTCATCAACATATGAACGCAGCATGAGGAATCCCATTTTCTCAGGCTTACCTTCCAGATACTTGTAGCTTGCGGTGATGTTTCTCCGTTCATCACTGCCCACTGATTTAGTGCTGATGTTCCGACCCACTGCCGATGTGTTCGTATGGAACTTCTTCTTTGATCCGTCGGCCATGATTTTCCAGCCAACCCAGTCTGCATTGACCTCAGCAAATACGAAAGGCAGGTCGTACTTCAGGTCTGTGTGACCATTCTTTATAGCCGTCACTGGAGCTGGCCCACAACAGTATGCCCCTGGGGTACAGAGAGAGAGAGACGTTTATCTGCTGGCTAGTTGCCATACTTCAAACAGGTGTTCTCCCACTGAGGGCTAGTAATGCATTAGCCAATTTCAGTACTTACTGGTCTGTGTTATACATTATCATTTGTTGTGTACTGACACTCAACAAAGAATATTTCATAAGATGGACAGATGGACAGTAACATGAAGTATTATTGAGTATATGGGACTTATTGATACAACTGATTCAATATCTGTACATCAGTACAGTATAATAAAATTGCATCCAACCACAGTCCACAGTTTTTAAATAAATCCAATGATTCATTTTTTGAGTGTGTTGCGTCTGTTAATGCATTAGCATAACTGTATCTGCATGTTTTAAGACCAAGCTGTGAATGTAGCCTCCTGATTTCAAGGCCGAGCAGGATGGGAGAAGGACCGTACCTTCACTCAGCTCCTGAGGCGTGGGGTCCAGAACCTGCCAGCCGTCATAAGATAGATCAGGGAGAGGGAGATCAGGGCGTTTCATCCAGGATTCTAACCACACATGGTAGTTCCTGTGTCCATACAGGACAGAGATGGTTCAATCAATCAATCAATCCTTTGTTCATCTGAAGCACTGTTTCTCAACCCTGATCCTCGAGACCCTATGTGTATGCTGGATATCGTCAAAGCCAAACTCTATTGATTAAGGTTGTCGAAAATGTTAGAAATGTTCTACCATAATAAAAATATCATTTAGACGGAACTTTGAAGTGGCATGAAGACAGCCCTTACTGAGCACAATAAACAAAACCAAGAGTTTGCCAAACCTTGTTGGAATTATGACTGGAAGAGAGTGCTATGGTCAGATGAGACCAAAATTGAAAGTTTTGGCTATATTTAGCGCCATGTTTAGCAGCAAAATGGAATGCATACAAGGAGAAGCACCTCATACCAGTATACATCTATACTGCATACATCTAAATCCACACATAAATAGTTAAGTAAAAACAACAACTATGTTCTGCAATGGCCATCTCGGTGTCGAGACTCTGAAAAGTTCAGCATGGAGTTGTCAGAAATCCCTCCAAATGTATTCTCTAACCGTATGACTAATTTATATTATAATTTGCACAAAACTAGGCGTGCCAATAATTGTGGAACCTGTTTTTTGAAAAAAAAAATGATATTTAAAAAATGTTAGGCTTCATTGATTTAGTTGAATCATTAATAAAGCAAACTACTTTTTGCATGTTGGAAAATAAAGTTTGTCAATAACTGTATTATTTATTAGTTTACAGCAATAGTACATATTTACCAATAATTCTGGAGCCCACTGAATGTGTATTGATCTTGACAGAAATCTTCACTAACAGGAGCTAGTCTTCCTTACCAGTCTTCCTTGAAATGTACTACAAACCGTATTTTTAAAAGTATAGGCTAATTACATAGGCTACATTAAGTTTATTTTTAAGTAGGCCAACTCATTTATGAAAATTGTGATTGAGTAATCTGGCAGAAAACGGCACTCACCATATACTATCTTCGCTTGCGTCAGGGTCGTAACCACTGTCAGTGAAGTATTCATCGATTAACAGATTTCCATGAGTATCATGCGCAGACTGGAAATTTGTGATTGTACGAGAGGGGATTCCCAAGCACCTCATAACTTAAGATAAATACAATTGAGACAGAAAGCAGTTATTAGTCTTATTTCCTTATGTTTTATGTTGTGTATATCTATCGCCAATTTTTACATTCATATCCACAGCGATAAGATTCAGAGGCGTTGGACACCTCAGAGTTACTGACTGACCAGTTAAAATGACAGGGTTATCATTGACAGTGCATTTAAAATGGCATTGTTATCAGTGTATTTCTGTAGTGTGACTGGGCCAGTGCAGCATCATGTCCATGAGTTTAAAATCGTGTTGTGAGCATGTGCACAGTGTGTAGAGAGCATATTAAGAGCATTATGACAGTATTGCTTACCTGTGCACATGACCCCACCAAACACCCAGCACTGGCCATATTTCACAGGGTGGTAGTCAGAATCCCTCCACCGCCTCAGGATGTCCACACTGCCGTTCCAGTGCGATGGAGACACTCCACCAGTGAAGGTACTGCCCCAATTGCCCTGGAGCACGCCTCTGTCACCATTACTGTTAATCTGATGGAGTCAGACGACACAACTTAAAGGTACAATAGGTAAGATTTTTGTGTTAAAACATTGTTACAAGACAATTGTTGACATTGCTACCCTTCCTATCATTGAAAAAGGCTCACTGACATGTTGACTCACCCTCTGCCTGTGTTTATAGTCCTTAAATTCAGGTTTCAAAAGATGTAGTTGACAGGCCGTCACTCTGTACTAAAACATTGAATAATGCAGCTGTATAATAATTGGGCTCCAGACAAGTGATCACTGAAGCTCTGTATACTATTGCTTATTATCCAAGTTAAGACTACATATCTAGCAATGCCAAATTAGCGATAGTCAGCTTGACAAATTTATAAATATCCACCTGAGGCAACATGAACATAGTAGCGACTGCACAAGCGTTGTAAATTCTGGAAGCTAATTTGCTGGTTGTTACTGATAGCAAACTGGTATTGTTTTCTAACTAGATAAGCAATAGTATACAGAGTTTCTGATTGCTTGTCTGGAGTGCAATTTGTATCGCTTTACATGTGTTTGGCTAAAACTTTATTTCTCTCAAACTGAAAGTTACAGTTGCATCGTTTGTTGTAGACTATCATATCTTAGTTTTATAGCCAGCTAGTTACATAGCCAAATAACTTTGCTCATAATATAGTTGGTTAGCTATAGTGAAAACTTCAAAAAGACAAAAAATATAAGTATTGTTGTGTAGCGCACCAAGTCACCTGTTCAGCAAATATTTTCTGACTTGAACACTACGAAAAGACGGCAGGCTCTGTCGCGTTTATCACTGTCAGCTTTCCAAAACAGTGCAGGAGAACACTGAACTATATAATAACACTTTATATTACATGTCATATTCATAGACTGTGGGAAGGATAAACAGTGTTGTGGTTAGGGTTGCCACCTCAGTCCTGTAAAAATCCTGGACACATACAAAGCTGGCAAACTGAGTAAGCCGGACTGTCAATCGCTCTCGAGGGTACGTGAGCCTGAAAGAATGTGGTGCGCAACCTTGTGCTTGGTGCCAATTTCTCTTTCATTACACAAATAATGTGTAATTTGTGAAGGTTAGTAACATCTCTGCACCATTTGTTACATTACATTTAGGAACGAACACTGGATATGCTGTCTACATTTCATGAAGCAATACTAATGTATGCAACACTCAAAATTATATATTTTTTTTTTCCAGGACAGACAACAAAAATCTGGGACAGTCCCAGAGAATCCAGGGTGGCAAGCCGAGTTGTGGTTTGAGGTTGTTTGTTGCTGCAATTCCTCTATAGACCATTAGGAGTCTGAAACCGCTTTTCACTCACTTGCCCCACTTTATGTTATTGGGTGTTAAGGTTGTCTGGGTATAGGGTGTGTGTTTATGTTAGGGTGTAGGGGGGAGGCTGTTTTAAGGTATAGGCACACCATAGCGCTGACCACCCTGCCAACATAGATGGGGTTGCATCGTGCAGCAAAATCCTTGGCTGCATTCTCTTTACATTTGGGGTTGAGGTCCAGCAGTTTCAAGCAAATGTCAAGGATGTCCTCTTCAAACTGAAAGCATGAGAAAGATTTCTTTATCAGATAGTACAGTAGACAAATATTCTAAAATATATATTATTGGCTGTTATGTAAATCTATAAAATTTGACTTGTGCGAGAACTTCTAGTCCGGCCTGTAATGTACACAACAATATGATTGCATCACAAGCGTGGTGACTTGGGCAGTAACTTTTTTGATGTTTCAGCAGGCATGGTTGCTTATGAGATGATGTTAATTCAAGTTCCCGGTACCTGTCCATAATCCCAGGCCAATGCACCAATATAGTCACTCGTCCCTTGGTAAAGTATGCCCTCATCTTCCATGACATACTCCTGCCTCTCATCTTCATTGGCCATGTACACCCAGTCCTCTTGAGAATACACACAGAATGGTGTTAATAAGCACTTACACACTGTTGAGCTTTACTGAGCTCTTATACACACTGCACAGTTTCAATAAGCACTTATACACACTACACAGCTTTAATAAGCACTCATACACACTGCACAGCTTTAATAAGCACTTATACACACTGCACAGCTTTAATAAGCACTCATACACACAACACAGCTTTAATAAGCACTTATACACACTATACAGCTTTAATAAGCACTCATACACACTGCACAGCTTTAATAAGCACTTATACACACTACACAGCTTTAATAAGCACTTATACACACTACACAGCTTTAATACGCACTCATACACACTGCACAGCTTTAATAAGCACTCATACACACTGCACAGCTTTAATAAGCACTCATACACACTGCACAGCTTTAATAAGCACTTATACACACTACACAGCTTTAATACGCACTCATACACACTGCACAGCTTTAATACGCACTTATACACACTACACAGCTTTAATAAGCACTTACACACACTATACAGCTTTAATAAGCACTTACACACACTATACAGCTTTAATAAGCACTCATACACACTGCACAGCTTTAATAAGCACTTATACACACTGCACAGCTTTAATAAGCACTTATACACACTGCACAGCTTTAATAAGCACTTATACACACTACACAGCTTTAATAAGCACTTACACACACTGCACAGCTTTAATAAGCACTCATACACACTGCACAGCTTTAATAAGCACTTATACACACTGCACAGCTTTAATAAGCACTTCTACACACTATACAGCTTTAATAAGCACTCATACACACTGCACAGCTTTAATAAGCACTTATACACACTGCACAGCTTTAATAAGCACTTATACACACTATACAGCTTTAATAAGCACTCATACACACTGCACAGCTTTAATAAGCACTCATACACACTGCACAGCTTTAATAAGCACTTATACACACTGCACAGCGTTAATAAGCACTCATACACACTATACAGCTTTAATAAGCACTCATACACACTACACAGCTTTAATAAGCACTCATACACACTGCACAGCTTTAATAAGCACTTATACACACTGCACAGCTTTAATAAGCACTCATACACACTGCACAGCTTTAATAAGCACTTATACACACTGCACAGCTTTAATATGCATTCATACACACTGCACAGCTGTCACGTTTCATGTTTGTCATGTCATGTTTTATGTTTAGTTATTGTCTTGGTTATGTTATTGTCTTAATAAGCAATTATACACACTGCACAGCTTTAATAAGCACTTATACACAATGCAAGGTAGCTGGTTGGAATAAATACAAGCAGAGTTGTTCATCCCTGACTTATGTTTCCAGAAAGTTCCTTGCACAGAGAGATGACACGCTCATGTACGCACCAAGGGTTAAACTTTAAAGCAATTCAGAAAATCAAAGCAAGGTAGCTGGTTGGAATAAAAATGATCCTAATCTGTGTTTCTGTGAATTTCTGTCTGCAGAGAGACCGTGTAACTCACCTGCCAACCAAGGGTTGAAGAGGAGGACAAAGGTCCCAGCGCTGACTCCCTCGGTCATATCAGGGTGTGTCTTCACAGAGAGGGTGTACTTCCCAATGCTGGCAAAGTCATGGCTACTGATGGACAGGGTGACTGATGTAGCCTCAGTTTTTTTGACCTTAGCAAGCCAGGGCTTCATTGACTGACTTTCCCCGGAGATACCAAACACAGATTTGGTCCCTATGTCTTCAGAGGGCTCCGGTCCTAGATCATGGAATCAATATTAAGATTGGGGCTTAGAGTGTTCCAAAGAAGTCACAGAATAACAACATGCCACCTGCTCACTTAATGGTAACATCACTTTGATGTTTATTATTTACATTTCATGTTAAATGGATAAAATTGTTATTTTTGCCAATCAATCTACACTCAATCCATAATGACAAAATAAAAACATGTTTTTAGATATTTTAGCAAAAACTCATTTATATAGGTAATCAGACCCCTAATTCATTACTTTGTAGAAGCCCCTTTTTGGGTAAGTCTTTACAAGCTTTGCACACTTGCACATCCCATTCTTCCTGGCAGATCCAATCAAGCTCTGTCAAATTGGATGGGAAGCAATTGCGCACTGTCAACTTCAAAGATGTTCCATGGGGTTTAAGACTGGGCTTTGGCTGGGAGACTACCGACACTGGGCTAACAACTTGTCACCTTATTTATAAACTATTCATTCATTCATTCATTATCCTAACCCGCTTATCCTGAACAGGGTCACAGGGTGGCTGGAACCTATCCCAGCATACAGCAAAACTAACTTTTTTTACTCTGAATTAAAGGTACAATAGGTAAGATTTTTGTTACAAGACCATTGTAAATCCCTTGCTATCATTGAAAAAGTCTCACTGACAAGTTGACTCACCCTCTGCCTGTGTTTATAGTCCTCCTTAAATTTGGGTTTCAAAATACACAGCTGACAGCCTGACTGAATATTTATGTAAATGAGAGATTTCAGATGTCAAAAATGTCAGTTTTATCCATCAACACAATAACTTACAAAATAATGATTTACACAATAAAGTGTGTAAAAAGTGAAGGGGTCTTCATACTTTCTGAGGCCACTGTATCTATGATTAACAGTTTAAGAATGTTTGAAATGTAATTATAGACATGGTAGATTAATAAAACATTGCCAAGTTTAGCAAAAAATAGAAAGGACTGAGTGACAATCCAACAACATTTATCCAGAATATTTTACCAATAAACATACCAATTTTCTATTTATATTATACACACTCACTGAGCACTTTATTAGGAACATTTTTACTTTATTACACCTCCATATTCATGTGATTATCTAATCAGCCAATTGTGTGGTAGCAGTGCAATGCATACAATCATGTAGATACGGGTCAGGAGCTTCAGTTAATGTTCAACCATCAGAATGGGGAAAAAATGTGATCTTGGTGACTTTGACCATGGAATGATTGTTGGTGGCAGACAGGATTGTTTGAGTATCTCCGAAAATCTCCTGGCATCATAACTCTAAGTGGACAGGCTACAGCAGTAGAAGTCTAAAAATAAGTGTAATAAATACCTCATAAAGGGCTCAGTGAGTGTATTTCTAGCTTGCTTATCACTAAAGAGCAAGGTGATTGCGCACCTGTTTGGACGGTGAGTTCCAAGTTGTTAGCATTGAAGCTTTGGCCACTGAAGTGGAGCGTGAGCTGGAAGCTCTGCCCTCGCCTCACGATCAGCCGCTTTTTAGAGATATTATCCGTCTTGTGGGCCGCATTGTTGTCCTTGCAGTTAAGAACCACTTTAGAGAGAGCTGAAATACACAGTGCAACTCCGTATTATAACAACAGACCACACAGTACAGCTCGTAATTAGAGCCACAAATCATTCTAAATCACAAAATTGTAATTACAGTCCCAGACCACAAATGCAATGCAAATGTTCATGATTCAACACTATGGTAATATAATGCTTATATAATAATGTGAGTAATTGCAATCTGAAGTTGTGTTCACACAGGATTCTCTGTTTTTAATGCAGAAAAATAGAGCAAAAAAGCAGGGGGGCATTCCTTGCCAACTGCAGGAAGTGGAATCACAGCTTTTCTTCTGAGATATAGAACTCACGAAAATTTGAGCTTCATACTCTATTTTTCACTTGCCAGTAGAGCCATTTGAATTTTGCCAGGTATCACGACAAAGAACACATCACGGCACAAAAGTAAACATATGTTTAATGTCATTTTATTTGGAAATGAGGGATCTTATTGTGGCTACACCAGGGATCGAGCCACCAACCTTGTGTGTCCCAGTCATTCATCGTAACCACTGCACTACAGGCCGCCCCATTACCAATACAGCCACTGTGCATATGTTCCTGATCAACTGAATAAGGATCTGTTAATATGATTTATTGTTTTGGTATCACTCCAAATGCTTCTTGAAAATAGAATTGTTCAGGGGATTTTATACATCTTAGTGCGACACAAATAACACAATACATTTTAAAGAGAGATAAGTACATGGGTACAAAAGCATGACATATTTTAAAAGAAATACAACAAAGTGCAATACAATCAATAAGAATAAGAGTAGTTTAATTCATTGTGTATTTCTAAAATATTTATAATATATTGAAGCTTATAAAAAGGTGATAAAGGAGTAATGCCAATGTAAGTTGGCTATAACGACTACTGTACCAAAGCAGTGTTATAGTGCAATAATGATATGGCAACAATAGTAATTCTTCCATGAATTATAGCTGGTAATTCATAAAAATAATAATAATAATAATAATACATGGTAGCATCATTAGTTGAAATATGTCACAATAGTGCATTTTTTCATTCTGAATGTTTTTGAAAAGGATTTTTTGAAATGTAGTTAATTCCTGTAGCTTTTATAGCTGGAGGTCACTCACCAGAAGTCATCTTTGTGGCAGCAGTAACTGAGTCAGTGTTTTCTCTGTAAAGTCACTCTTCTCTGTGGGATGTCTGAGGGACTGGGTAAGGATGGTGGATGCTGGATGTTTATAGCGTGTGTGTAACCCTGCCCTTTTTAGGGTTGGTCACTATAGCCCACAGGCTTCATTGAAAATTACAGTGGTTGCAAAATATTTTGGAATGCCTCCACTAACCCTACTTGACACATCCAACGTACATTTCCATATAGTAAAATAATATAACGTTTTTAAAAAATGACTGTCTGCGAATCTTGTTAGCTTATGACACAGTATTCAACAGACAAATCCTTGGGCAACTGTCAAACTATACACATTTTACCCAGTAGGCACCTTACACATGCATGTCATCTGGGACAGCCATTTTTATTTTCTAAAATATCTGTTGTAAATATTGATTTCCAACCACAGTACCTTTCAGAGTCTTGTTAGTTGTTTGCAGAGAACCAATTATTTCAGCTAACTGCAGGTATTCCTCAAATAAGCCTTCTTTTAGAGAGTAATATGAACATATAGCAGAGGTCATGGTTATGTCTGAGTTGACAATATTAATTTGTAATGCATGTTGCCTAAATGCTCTTCACAAACTGACATTTTATCATTTTAGGGGACTGGTCCTGTAAGTAATGACAGTAAGCGGCTTGCTGATACACTTTTACCATGTTATTACATTCTTATGTCCTGCTCAGCTAATCAGTCCTCTTCTGCTGAGGCAAAGTCTCCTGGCTGCCACAATTCCCAGGGAGAGGGATGGTGGAACACATCCTGAGCTGCAGTCCGAAGGCTCTAGGGCACAGGTGTCAAACTCCAGTCCTGGAGGGCCGCAGTGTCTGCTGGTTTTCGGGCTGATCCCGGCACCTGTGGTTCATTTAAGTCTTTGATAGGCTAAAGAATCCACACACCTTGTTCTCAAGGCCTTAATTGACAGCAGATTGAAAGGCAACCACGAAAACCCGCATACATTGCAGCTCCCTGGGAATTCAGTTTGACACCCCTGCTCTAGGGTAAGGCTGGTACACATGGGACCATGGCCAGTTGCTGAAACCCATTGTGGAGGCCCTAGAAAATGAGACGGGTGCGTGGGGGGTTGGACCCAAAATGCACGACTCAGAAACAGTGGTGTAATAAAGTCCCGTCAGGGCTTTATTCGGGGAATATCCAGAGAGCGTGGTCAAAAAACAAGCAATGTTCATACACAAAAAATCCAGCCAAAAATCCAGCCAAAAAACCAAAGCGCAGTACCGAGGGAGAAGGCAGTCTCGTAATCGGTACACCATGCAAGAAGTCCGGTAGCCAGGAAAGCTGTCAGCGGGGCAGAAGTACAGGCGGACAGTAGGCAGGCTCAGGGTCGATGACGGTGCAAGAGTCAAGACCGAAGTCTGCTCCGCAGGGCAAAAGTACAAAAACAGCAGGCAAAGTCGTGGTACAGACAGGCAATGGTCAACAAAACAGAAGTTAATAATCTTTGGTCAATAAACAGGCTTGGATCGTGTTAGCTTATGACACAGTATTCAACAGACAAATCCTTGGGCAACTGTCAAACTATACACATTTTGGCCAGTAGTGTAACACCTTTAAGCCTGACAACTAACAGAGAACATACTGTCAGAGTGAAGTTTTCTTGTTAGTTAAGTTTACTGGTGTTTATGAAAAACATTCAATTCAATTTCGATAGGCATACAGGATGTAATGTTTTCTTTAAAAGCCCAGCTATGTTGTTCTGCAGACAAAAGCCCAATCACAGTTTTAAATGAATGAGCCTTTATGAGTCTGACTCGATAAAACAAACGTGATCAATGATTATTATCAGCCTATAGGGCTTGGTGTAGTTGAATACTTAGGCGAGGTTTCCTTTGCACTAAAATCAAATATTTTGAAACAACTGTATATTTAGATATTTCTTTTTCTTTTTTTGTGTAAAATGACAGCTGTTATTAACAATATCATATGATTGAACGATTTTAATCTTTGGCAAAAGGCCATGGTATAAGTGGAATAGTCTCCATGTTGTGAATTCCTTAAATCTACCACAACACTATCTAGATGTTGCACTAACCACAATATTACCAGAACAGTTAAGTTGTTAGTCATTTCAAGTGAGAATTGCCTAAATATCTCATTTCTAAAAATCGAATTTGTAAAAAAAAAAAAAAAAAGATTTAATATTTTGACGTGCTCATCAAAGATTTAAACAATTAATGACCAATAACGCAGTTTTGTATCATTGAAAAACATGTGTATAAGGCAGGAGTTTTTAAACTCGCTCCTGGGGGTTGCTGTGTACGCTGGGTTTTGTTCCAACCACTGGAATGTATTATTTTAGTATTTAGTATTTTAACAAGCTGTTAATATTTCTTAATTACAATTATTTGACCAATTAAGGCACATTATTTCAGAAATAGCCAAGTGTCTTCCATAATGTGTGGGACAAAGATCCATCATTTATTTATTTACCTCTATACTCCACAATATTAGATTTGTAATAAAAACAATCACTTGGTTAAAGTGCGCATTTTAATAGATTTTAATAAAAGGCATTTTTATATATTTTGGGTTCACCCTGTAGAAGTTACAGCAGTGTTTATACCTAGTTCCCACATTTCAGGGCAGCATAATGTTTTGAACACAGCAAAGTTATGGAAATGAAAGTTGTCATGTCTGGATATCTTATTTTCAGGTTGTCCTACAAGCGATACTAAAACTCTTTTCATTTGAATATTGCTCATTTAGATTGTTGGGGAACAGCTTGGAAAATTTGCAATGTTTTACCATAGCAAATGACTCAATGACTCAATGTGCCAATTTCACTTTGTTGTACCTCGCTCTGGATAAGAGCGTCTGCTAAATGCCTTGTAATGTAATGTAATATTTCACCCTATAATTCCTCACAGAGATATTACATTAGAGAAAAAACCTTACAGGCTGTCCAATTGCATCAAACACAGGCTGGTAAAATTGCAATGTTTTAGCATTGTTTCTTTGTTGGGCAAAATAGTTAAATCTGGGAGCTTTCACACTTTGCACACCTACTTTCCATGAACAGCTGAAAAGAGTTCCACTGTGGAGACAAGCTAAAGCACTCTTTTTTGTCTGATCTATTCTTCCAGGTTTAGTGGCCCAACAACCTTCCTGCTCCCTGTAATTCTACTGTGAAAATTCTGATATGTTTCGAGTAATTTCTAACATAACATAACAGGAAAGCAGACCATTCAGCTCAGCAATGCTCGCCTTTTCATATCCCTAAATGTACCTACTGACTAGTTTGCCTAAAAGCTAAATAGTAATCTAACACTGTATCAAGCCTGGTCTTGAAAACTCCCAATGTTTCTGCCTCCACTGAATGTACTGGCAAGCTATTCCACACATTCCACTTGCTGTGTGAAAAAATATTTCTTAATATCTGTCTGGAATTTCTCCTTTGCCAATTTCCATTTGCCCATTTCCTTGTTTTAATAACCACTGTACTTCCTACTTCCTACTCCACTCCCCAGCACCAGCATAGATCAAAGATACTCTACCTGTCATTGACCTGTGTTTGTAGAGGGTTACGTTTTCCAAAGTTGCTCTTGTGTTGTGTCTTAAAATAATCACTGTAGCCAGTGATACACAGGGCATGTACCAAGTTCCAGGTTGTTTGGAAGTTCTCCCGGTGGCTATTTAGTGCAGCACGTGCACTAGTTTACTGTGTTGAAAATGTCCTAGACTTAGTTACTATAAAGTAAGCTAAGTTACGCGGTATGATCTTGGCCTCTGTCCGAGCGGGCACGGAGGCAAGTCCATCCATCCATCCATTATCTTAACCCGCTTATCCTGAACAGGGTCGCAGGGGGGCTGGAGCCTATCCAAGCATACATTGGGCGAAAGGCAGGAATACACCCTGGACAGGTCGCCAGTCCATCACAGGGCACACACACCATTCACTCACACACTCATACCTATGGGCAATTTAGACTCTCCAATCAGCCTAACCTGCATGTCTTTGGACTGTCGGAGGAAACCGGAGTACCCAGAGGAAACCCACGCAGACACGGGGAGAACATGCAAACTCCACACAGAGAGGCCCCGGCCGACGGGGATTCGAACCCAGGACCTCCTTGCTGTGAGACGGCAGTGCTACCTACTGCACCATCCGTGCCGCCCGCATGGAGGTAAGTGAAGAGCAAAAATGGCAAAAGAAGGGCTGGACAATGGATTCCCCTTGCTCTTATAGTGTGAAAGTGCATTGCTCCCGACGTTACGGTATTAGTTTAATGGTACCTAGGTTGTGTTGCAAGTGTCCCATGGGAATGGGGGAAATGTAGTTACGTGGTCCCTACAACATGATTATATGCATTGCACTGCTGCCACACAATTGGCTGATTAGATAATCGCATGAATAAGTAGGTGTAATAAAGTCAAAATGTTCCTAGTAAAGTGCTCGATGAATTTATATTATAGAGCTCCTATTTTCTGGAATAATCTCCCCGGGCATATTCGGGCTTCAGACACACTTTCTATCTTTAAATGTAGGATCAAAACTAATCTCCTCAGTCACTCCTATAGCTAAGTGGTATATAGTTCTGGAGACTGTAGGTGCATATTTAAAAATCCACACGTGACCGGTGGCACTGAGCATGCATCAATGGTGCCAGTGGGGTTAATCACAACCTTAGTCAACTGGGATGTTTGTTTGGTACTGCTTGCATTTTGCATTTTGGGCATGGTTTGGCAGGTCACGCCACTAGTTCTGTTCAGGAGAACACTAAGTACATTTTCTAGGGCCTCCGCCATGGGTTTCAGCAACTGACTATGGTCCCATGTGTACCAGCCTTGCCCTAGAGCAGGGGTGTCAAACTGAATTCCCAGGGAGCTGCAGTGTATGCGGGTTTTCGTGGTTGCCTTTCAATCTGCTGTCAATTAAGGCCTTGAGAACAAGGTGTGTGGATTCTTTAGCCTATCAAAGACTTAAATGAACCACAGGTGCCGGGATCAGCCCGAAAACCAGCAGACACTGCGGCCCTCCAAGACTGTGCCCTAGAGCCTTCGGACAGCGGCTCAGGATGTGTTCCACCATCCCTCTCCCTGAGAATTGTGGCAGCCAGGAGACTTTGCCTCAGCAGAAGAGGACTGATTAGCTGAGCAGGACATAAGAATGTAATAACATGGTAAAAGTGTATCAGCAAGCCGCTTACTGTCATTACTTACAGGACGAGTCCCCTAAAATGATAAAATGTCATATGAGCCGTAAAGCACTTGACAGTTTGTGAAGAGCATTTAGGTAACATGCATTACAAATTAATATTGTCAACTCAGACATAACCATGACCTCTGCTATATGTTCATATTACTCTCTAAAAGAAGGCTTATTTGAGGAATACCTGCAGTTAGCTGAAATAATTGGTTCTCTGCAAACAACTAACAAGACTCTGAAAGGTACCGTGGTTGGAAATCAATATTTACAACAGATATTTTAGAAAATAAATGGCTGTCCCGGATGACATGCATGTGTAAGGTGCCTCACTTATTTTGAGAAACATGTTAGAACACACAGTACTCAGAACAAATGTATGCAATTTACCTGCCAAATAATCCCTACAGCATTTTACAATGCACACAGTCAAGCAACCCCACTTCACCTCATTCTTTGAAGGCAACCACCAGCTAGACACCACACACCCAGCTCCTAGCATATGGGTCCACTTCAATTCCTTTTTCTAAATAGAAATATTATAAATACACTCAATCTATTTAATCTAACAAAAGGCCATGTGCCTATTTCTAACGTGTTAGTGAAGAGATATTTGCCATACATGCAAACATGCATATGCTGAGCCTGTTAATAGAAACACCTGTGCTTGATGATAATTAATAGAAAACACAATAATCGGTCAGCAGGAATATAGAGGGGGAGACACAGATTGGCATTTCAGTCACAGGGAAAAACACATCCCTACACAGTAAAATATCCGGTGTTAATTCAACTCTGACGGAGTATATACGAGTCCAATAGAGACAATATACTCTCTGTAAGAGTTGGTTTCACACTGAACATTGTACTGCGTACATCAGCATGAGCAATGCTGTTGGTCCAGCCTCTAAATGTTGGAACATTATAGGTTAGGATAAAAAAATGAGGTCAATGCAAATGGTTTTCTGTCAAACAAATGTGAGAATAACTCACACCCTGGTATGAACTGCAGTTTGCAAAGCAACTTAGCCTTAAATTACCGTGTTTGACACGAGAAGCAGTGCTGTATCCTGAATACAATCATGGCCTTGGGCTTCACACTGGGCCTCTATAAAAGGCATGTAAACTTACAGAACTTTGCTCAGCGTTGTCCGAAAACAGTTGTCTGTGAAAAAAGAGAGGGGAGGACATGAAGTTTTTGTATAGTGTGAGTTAGTACTTATTAGAGTTCGGAAGAGTTAGCTGTTGTTGGGAATAAAACACGTGTGTGATTACTCTACAGGATACATACATGATATCAGCGAACTGATTCACATAAATAAGCTACACAGTTAACAAGCGTACTTGCATAATAAAGTGAACTAATGTTACAGACAGAAAGCACATCCATTCAAAGTTTGTTTCCCTGCCAGTGATACACGGGGCATGTACCAAGTTCCAGTTTGTTTGGAAGTTTTCCCGGCGCAGCACTATTTAGTGCAGCACGTGCACTAGTTTACTGTGTTGCAAGAAGGGTTATTTGAGGAATACCTGTAGTTAGCTGAAATAATAAATATTATAAATACACTCAATCTATTTAATCTAACAAAAGGCCATGTGCCTATTTCTAACGTGTTAGTGAAGAGATATTTGCCATACATGCAAACATGCATATGTTGAGCCTGTTAATAGAAACACCTGTGCTTGATGATAATTAATAGAAAACACAATAATCGGTCAGCAGGAATATAGAGGGGGAGACACAGATTGGCATTTCAGTCACAGGGAAAAACACATCCCTACACAGTAAAATATCCGGTGTTAATTCAACTCTGACGGAGTATATACGAGTCCAATAGAGACAATATACTCTCTGTAAGAGTTGGTTTCACACTGAACATTGTACTGCGTACATCAGCATGAGCAATGCTGTTGGTCCAGAAGAGGGAATAGTCAGCCTCTAAATGTTGGAACATTATAGGTTAGGATAAAAAAATGAGGTCAATGCAAATGGTTTTCTGTCAAACAAATGTGAGAATAACTCACACCCTGGTATGAACTGCAGTTTGCAAAGCAACTTAGCCTTAAATTACCGTGTTTGACACGAGAAGCAGTGCTGTATCCTGAATACAATCATGGCCTTGGGCTTCACACTGGGCCTCTATAAAAGGCATGTAAACTTACAGAACTTTGCTCAGTGGTGTCCAAAAACAGTTGTCAGGCGCGGCCAGTGGTGGCCACTGATCACAGGGTGAACAGACAAATGAAAGCAAGAGAAATGGGTTGCGTACTGCCTTTTATTTAATAAAATCTCATGGAGACAAAACCATGTAAAGAAAATAAATCTCAACCTAGAAACGGCCTAAGTATCTAGGTTGTATCCTATATTGGACTCGAGGGGGGACCTCTATGGCACTAAAAGTTCTGGGCAAAGTAAATGCCAGAACTAAAGAGGAAGTCCATACTGATGAACAAGGAATGCCTAAAAATATTAGCCTCATGCTTAGTTCAGTGCAACTTTGACATCAGTTCCTGGTGCTGGGGTCTCAACAGAGCCCTGAAACGGGACAGAATAAACTGATCAGAGTAATACTGGGCCTTGAACATAGAAGCCACATGGGGAAGGCTGAGTTTATACAGCTTCAGTGGTTACCAGCTGAGGACAGGGCCAGACAGCTCCAACTCTGTATGGTCCACAGGATTCTAAATAGTAGAGCCCCAAATTATTTTAACAATTATTTTAAGACACAACACAAGAGCAACTTTGGAAAACGTAACCCTCTACAAACACAGGTCAATGACAGGTAGAGTATCTTTGATCTATGCTGGTGCTGGGGAGTGGAGTAGGAAGTAGGAAGTACAGTGGTTATTAAAACAAGGATTAGGAAATTATTTTCTAGCGATATTTCTGTATAACTTCTCATTTTAATGAGAAAATATAAAACAAGCATGTCAGGAAGGGGAAACTATTATCATGGGAGACTTCAATTACCCAACTATTAACTAGATTTTGGTGACCAGACAGAGAAAGGGTGAGGTGGAATTTTTTTGACACAGTCGGTCAGTCAGCCTACAAGAGGGCAATCAATTTTAGATCTGGTGATATGCAATGATTCAGACAAAATTTGCAGGATAGAGGTAATGGAACCATTTGGGTCAAGTGTCAATTCTACAATAGGTTTCGATGTATTTTGGTGAAAAGTGAAGCAGGTTCAAAAGGGTTATACTGGATGCGCAATTTAAATTCATTCCTAGGGTGCAGAAAAATAAGTTGAGAACTGTATTCACAGTGGATGAATACAGCTATATGTAAGAGTTTGCGAAAAAAGAATAAACTGTGTAAGATGTATAAAAATATATCTTGGGTAAGGTGAGGTATCACATGACAAACTCATTATCAAAATGAGGATGGCCGGAATTATCCAAGAAGGGTATTGTGGGAAGTGGAGTCCCACAGGGATCGGTGCTGGGGCCACTGCTCTTCCTCATTTACATAAATGAACTTGAGATAGGTAATTTACTTTGGGAGTTCAAAAGCTACGGGTCAAATCAGAACAAACAGGAAATCCAAAAAGCCAAAAACAAAACAGGTCGGGAGATCAGACAGAGATGAATGCTGGAAAGTATGGCTAATGCACATGACAATCTGGCAGCGAGTATTACAAACAGAGGGATTTATATACACAGGCAATGAGAGGGAATGACAAGCAGGTGTGTGAAACAATCAGGAAGTGAGACACAGGTGAAACGAATGAATGTAGTGATAGAACTGACAGAGAGACTACGGTGCGCATAGAGGATAAAAATGAATGAAAATGCTAATGGCTTGATAACAGATAACAGAAAACACAGAACCTGACATAAACAGAATCAGTGGGTGAAAACCCAGCAAATTAAATTCAATATAACTAAATATAAAGTTCCACATGTGGGAAATAAAAATATAAGGCAGGATTACTTCATGGAGAGTACTTCATTGGATAATGCTCAAGTTGAAAAAGATTAGGGGGTAATAGTTGACCAAAGCCTTTCAGGTTCAAGGCAATGTGCGGTAGCAGTAAAGAAGGCCAACAGGATGCTAGGATACATAGGCAGGTATTGAGTAGAAATCTAATGAAGTTATACTCACCTTATACAATAATCTTGTAAGACCACACTTGGAGTACTGTGTGCAGTTCTGGGGACTGAACTATAAGAAAGGTATAGAGGCACTGGAAAAGGTTCAGAAAAGGGCACACGTGTTTTACTCCCAACCACAGCTAACTCTTCCAAACTATAATAACTACTAACGCACACTATACAAACACTTTATGTCCTCCCCTCTCTTGTTTAAGACAAAGCATATGTACGCACGTACCCACACATGCTCCCACACCCACATTCCTTGGTTAGCATTCCCCGTAGCATTCCTTGTTATCGTTCATTCCCTATGATTACATTAGTCCTTGTGTTTGTAGTTTTGTTTAATAAATTATCTTATTAAACCCGGTGTCTGTTTTGGTGTTGCATTACATGAGAGCCGAGTCAAATCCAACCTTCAGGTTATCTGTATGTTTAATCGCTGATATTTGTTATTATAATTATTAATTAAAATACTAGATTTGTGGTTAGATGTTTCAGATAATAGCAATTTTATGAGACTGATTACTAATTGCAGTATACACTGCTTCCCCTACATAATGGGTGCCAACGTGAGGACTGAGACGTGTACGTTTCAAATAGTCCTCCCCACTAATTTGTAGAGCACTACTCTCCGCTCCTCCTCAGCTGGCCTCCTGTCTATCCCCACCACCTGACTCTCTACTATGGGTGCTCAAGCATTCAGCTCTACAGCACCCAGGCTCTGGAACTCTCTACCCATACACATCCGCCATACAGAGTCACTGTCATCTTTCAAAAAACTTCCTTCCCTTTACATGTTGTTGTGTCTATCTCTGTCTGCTGTCTGTTTGTTTGATATTAATTGTACGTTCATTGTAAATTATTTTTAATTGGACATATTGTATCATATTTTCTTTTTTGTTGTTCTTTTTTAAATGGGATATTTTGTATCATGTTTTTACCATGTTTATTTTGTATTTTGCACAATGTAAGGTGACCTTGAGTGTCCAGAAAGGCGCCACTTCAAATAAAATGTATTAATAATAATAATAATAATAATAATAATAATAATAATAATAATAATAATAATATTATAGAATGTAGATACGGGTCAGGAGCTTCATTTAATGTTCACATCAACCATCAGAATGGGGATAGCAGAATTTCCCATGGCACATTGTCATGACCACCCTGAGGCCAGACATCCTCCTGGTCTCAGAGGCGACCAAGACCATGGTCCTAGTTGAAGTGACAGTACCGTGGGATGACCAGCTGGAGGAGGCCCATGGGCGGAAGAGGGCCTTATGAGGGGCTTGTGATAGACTGTGAGAAGCAGGGCTGGAAGGCCAGGTGTTTGCCTATCGGGACTGGCTGCACAGGTTTTGCAGGACAATCACTCTACAAAGCCTTGAGCATGGTGGGGGGAGAGAGCCATCAAGAATATCACTGAGGCTGCAGATAAAGCTTCAGATTGGCTCTGGATTAGGAGAGGAGGTCCCTGGGGAGGAGAAAATGCTACCTGGACACAAGTCGTGGTCTGATCAATCAATCATGGCTGGGTAGCCAGACACCCAGTGACCCCAGGATCCATCACTGATGATGTGTTCAGGAGCATCTAGTGATATATTTATCAAGCCTCCCCGTCGTGTTCATAAATGAAGATACAGGAGGCAGACTGGGTTATGACACGGGCTTATGGCAAAAAAAAGAATTTGTCTCTGCATATACACCAAATGATTTTGACAGAATTTCATGACATGCTGACAACAAAATACGCCAGGATTGACTGACGATAATTTTATAGCTTTAGTGCAGATTCCAATGCTGCATGGGATCCATTTCTAGACAGGTCAGATGCACCTGAGACTGAGGAGCAGAAACTACCATCTACTCTCGGCAAGTGTGGGCCACTGATACAGGAATGGCACTTGGGGATATCCCTCTGCTAATACTTCTTTAGAATATATCCCTTTTAATGTTCTAGGCAAGTCTCATAATATGAAAGGAGACCAAGCATGTTTCCACCGAGTACCTTGCAAGTGACTTTTTGGGGATACTGAATATTTACACAAAGTGTGAGCAAAATTGAAGTGGTCACCCCACACACCTCTGGCTGATTTTTCACAAATTGACCGTAATTGTAAATAAATATAGCAAAATAAAAATGCAATACAAAGAATACAAAATGTAATAGTGTGGAGACCACTTAGTAACAGTCAGAATTCCCTGTAGCGCCTGGAGGCGTTTGAGAGACGTGCCAGTGAGGTGACGTCAGTTACGCGACTTGAATTGGTGGTTTTAGCCGACAAGTGAGAAATAACATGTTTTCCGAGCGAGTTCGAAAATAAAGTTGTTCTTTGAAAACGAGCAACTTGTCTTTTTCTGCAAAACCCCACATTGGTGATCTCGACATTTCTTCGGACGATTCCGGAGTTGTTTCCTTTTTTTTTTTCTTGCGAAAGATGGCAACACAAGCCGTCGCTCTCAAGCTCCCGGAATTCTGGCAGACACACGCTGCCGTCTGGTTCGCTGAAGTGGAGGCTCAGTTCGTGGTGAGAGGCATCACACAGGACGACACGAGGTATTACTCTGCCGTTGCTGCTTTGGACAGCTCTACAGCATCGCGCGTACTGAGCCTCATTCAGGACCCTCCAGGGGAAGATAAGTACTTCAAGTACTAAGTCTCTCAAGCGGCTCCTTTTACAGACCTATGAACTGTCTGAACCTGAGCATGCTCGCAGGCTCCTTACACTGCCTGGTTTAGGGGACTCTAAACCATATGCTGACATTCCTGGGCGACCACCAACCTTGTTTTATTTTTCGGGAATTGTTTATGCAGTGGATGCCCAGCCAAGTGCGCACAGCTCTGGCAGGTTCCCCGCTGAAGGACCTCAGAGCCCTAGCCAGGGAAGCCGACAAGGTTTTCAACACCCACCATCAGCTCGGCCCTGCAGTGAGGCTGGTTTGTCCTACCGGCGCGCCGGCTAACCAGGCTGATGCTATAGCTGCCACCCAACAACGAATTACACCAAGCTTCTGCTACTTCCATGCAAGGTTTGGTCCACGCGCTAAGAAGTGCCGCCCACCATGCCACTGGGTGCAGGGAAATGGCAAGGCTAGTAGTTTGCTGTCTCTGGGCGGCGTTTCCTCTGTGACACGGGTATGCAGGTCAGCGTCCTTCCTGCGTCTACATTGGACGTGCGGTCTGGGGACCGGGGACCACCTCTGGAGGCAGCTAACGGTAGCAACATTCACACTTTTGGCAATCGAGCAGTGGACTTGTGTTTTGATGGACAACATTTCAAGTGGGTTTTTGTGCTGGCATCTGTGTCCACGCCATTGCTGGGTGCAGACTTCCTGTGTGCTAACGGCCTGCTAGTCGAAGTCAGGAACAGATGGCTGGTCAATGCAGAGACTTTATCCACTCTTCCTGGCTCTCCCAGCGGCACTGGGATGTCCAGATTGTCCAGCGCCTTAGCTTCTGTGGATGTGTTCCAGCGCCTCCTAGCAGAGTTTCTGGACCTCACCACACCAATGTTCTCTTCAGCGGCGGTCAAGCATGGAGTGGAGCACTACATTGCCACTGGGGGTCCACCGGTCCATGCCCAGACGAGGCAGCTGGACCCACAGAAGCTGGCGGTGGCTAAAGCAGAGTTCGACTCCATGGAGCGCCTGGGGATTGTCCGTAGGTCCAACAGTCCCTGGGCTTCACACCTCCACATGGTTCCGAAACCAGGGGGGGATCGCGCCCTTGCGGTGACTACCGGCGACTGAATGACACCACTACCCCTGACCGTTACCCCATACCTCACATTCAGGACTTCTCGGCCCGATTAGCTGGGAAGGTGATTTTTTCAAAGGTCGATTTGGTCAGGGGTTATCATCAGGTTCCAGTTCAACCAAGACATCCCTAAAACTGCCGTAATAACCCCTTTTGGACTGTTCGAATTTCTTAGGATGCCGTTTGGGCTTAAAAATGCGGCCCAAACGTTTCAACGCCTAATGGACAGTGTTTTGCATGACATGCCCTTCCTGTATGTCTACCTGGACGACATCCTGTTCGCCAGCACCTCCAGAGATGAGCACCAGGCTCATATTCAGACCCTTTTTGCTCGCCTTAGCGAACATGGGATAATTATCAATGTCACTAAATGCCAATTTGGGGTTCCCATAGTGGATTTCCTTGGCCATCGCGTCACTAGAGAAGGCGCGGTGCCTCTCCCTTCCAAGGTTGAGATGATTCAGAGATTCCCGCGGCCGGTCACGGTCAAGGCTCTGCAGGAATTTTTGGGTATGGTTCATTTCTACCATCGCTTCATTCCCAGGGCTGCTCAGCTCATGCTGCCCCTGTATGCTGCCCTTAAAGTGGCCACAGCCAAACAAGTGGTGGTCTGGTCGGACGAGATGTCACAGGCGTTCACAAACACTAAGCAGGCGCTAGCAAATGCTACACTCCTCACGCACCCATGGCCCGATGCTCCGATCTCGATAACCACAGATTTTCATCAGATTTTGTGGTTGGCAGTGTGCACGAACAGCTAGTGGACGGGCTTTGGCAACCGCTTGCTTTTTTTAGCCGCCAGCTCCGCCCTGCCGAACGCAAATACAGCGCATTTGATCGCAAGCTCCTCGGCCTGTATTTAACAGTTCGTCATTTTCAATTTCTGCTCGAAGGCCGCACGTTCACTGCCTTTGTGGACCACAAACCTTTGGCCCTAGTTTTGGCTAAGGTTTCGGAGCCATGGTCCGCCCGTCAACAAAGGCAATTGGCGTTCATTTCAGAGTTCACTACGGACATTCAGCATGTCGCGGGAAGAGACAACGTGGTGGCGGACTGTCTTTCGTGGTCTACGGTGGGCGCAGTCCACTTAGGTGTGGATTACGTTCAGATGGCTGCCGACCAGACGTCTGACCCCAAAGTACAAGCATTACGCACTGCGACTACAGGCCTGCAGCTGCAGGAGGTAAGATTCGGACACTCATGCGCACCACTCCTTTGTGATGTGTCCACTGGGGTCGCGAGACCAGTGGTGCCAGAGGTTTGGCAGCGGCGTGTTTTCGACGCTTTGCATAGCCTGTCCCATCCGGGCCGCAAGGCGTCGCAAAAACTGCTTTCCGAGAAGTTTGTGTGGCAGGGCCTGAAGAAAGATGTCCGTGATTGGGCGAACGCCTGCCTTGCGTGTCAACGTGCTAAAGTGCACAGGCACACCAAGGTCCCTTTAGCCCCGTTTGCCATCCCTGAAAGGCATTTTGACCACATTAATGTGGATCTGGTGGAGCCGTTGCCTCCATCGCGGGGTTACACACACCTATTAACCATTGTAGACAGGACCACGTGTTGGCCGGAGGTGATACCACTGACAGCTACCACATCATAGGTTCTCCACATTCCCCCATTGTCCTGGGCCACCCATGGCTTGTAAAACACAATCCTGAAATGGACTGGGAAAGGCATGAGATTTTGGGCTGGAGCCCATTCTGTTCAGCTCATTGCCTTCGCCATGCCTACGTTCCTGTCTCGAGAAGCATTCCCGAGAAAGTTCCGGATCTGGAAGAGATCCCACCTGAGTGGAACTTCTGGCAGTCAAACTGGCCTTACAGGAAGTGGAGGCACTGGCTGGAGGGAGCTCAAGTCCCCTTTTTGGTGTGGACCGACCATAAGAACTATCTGCAAACCGCCAAGAGGCTCAACTCTCGCCAAGCCCGGTGGGCATTATTCTTCTCACGTTTTAATTTTATTACATTACATTTACATTTTTGTTATTTGGCAGACGCTTTTAATCCAAAGCGACTTACAAGTGCATAGGTTCTACCATAAGTCAAAGCATCACATCCAGAACTAGGAAAACACACATGGAATGCTGTTCTAAACATAGTTGTCATCATAAGTGCAATTTTTTAATATATTTTTTTAGTTTTTTTTACAAGGATAGGGATATCAGAAAGGAGGGGCGGGGGAAATCAGGAGGGATTCTGCTGTCCTGACAGTGGTAGGCAAGTCATTCCACCACTGAGGAACCAGAACGGAAAACAGGCGTGAACGTGCAGCTCGACCGCCAGGTGCACGCAGAGAGGGAACCATTAGGCGACCAGAGCTGGCAGACCGGAGTGGTCTAGCTGGGGAGTAGGGAGTGATCAATTTCACACTTGCCTACCGTCCCGGATCCAAGAACGTCAAGCCTGACACATTATCCAGACAGTTCGAACCCTCCAGTAAGGAGGAGAAACCGGACACCATCCTTCCATCCAACTGCTTTGTCAATGCTGTACAGCTGGAAATCGAGGACATTGTCCGCAATGCTCAGATGCCCCTGGTCCCACATAGCATTAGATTTTGTCACTGGGTTACCTCCTTCCAACACTTTCACCACTATACTCACTATAGTTGATAGTTTTCTAAAGCTGTGCACTTTGTTCCCCTCACTAAACTTCCCTCAGCCAAGGAAACAGTTAATTTACTTACCCAACACGTCATTCGTCTTCGCGGTATTCCCTCCAACATAGTCACTGATAGAGGTCCTCAATTCACGGCACGCTTTTGGAAAGCTTTTTGTACACTCATCGGATCCACTTCCAGCTTATCTTCGGGTTTCCATCCACAGACCAACGGCCAGACTGACCAGGCCAACCAGGTTATTGAAACTGTGCTTAGGTCCTTATGTGAGCGTAACACCTCCTCGTGGAGTCAACTGTTGCCTTGGGCTGAATATGCTATTAACCCCCACACCTCCTCTGCCTCCAAGTTGTCCCCTTTCGAGTGCTGCCTAGGTTATCAACCCCCATTGTTTCCAGACCAACAGGAGGAGGTGGGAGTACCGTCGGCTGAAGCCTTCATCCGGCGCTGCATCAGGCCCTGGAGAGCTACCCGCATTAACCTGCAGCGCGCCAGTACCCGGATGAAGGCAACAGCCGACCGGCGTCGGTCCAAGGCACCCAACTACCGCATTGGACAGAAGGTTTTCCTGACCACCAGAGACATCCCACTACGCGTCGAGACATGTAAGCTGGCACCCAGATACATTGGCCTCTTCCCCATCACCAAGATCCTCAGCCCCACAGCAGTTCGCCTCAGACTCCCATCCACCAGGCGCCGGGTTTTACCCCACATTCCATGTGTCTAGAATCAAACCGGCTGTTACCCACCCGCTCTGTCCCACCCCTGAATCCCCCCCACCCCAACTCATCGATGGGGGCGAAGCCTACACTGTACGGCGGATTATGGATATTCGCCATCGGGGTCGGGGCTTCCAGTACTTGGTCGACTGGGAGGGCTATAGCCCCGATGAAAGAAGCTTTCATAAGACTCATCCGGGGCCACCTGTTAAAATGCCAAGAGGCGTTTCTTAAGGGGGGGGTACTGTAATGTTTCTGTATCTGTCCTGTTTGTATTTATATTTATTCTTATTCTTATTTTTTCATTATCATACATCCTTGGTTATTGTTTTCCATTACAGTTTCTTATTTGTGATCCCGTTATATCTGCGTCTGAATGTTTACCAGCCGAGTCACTCCCCTGTCTGCGTGCTCCACTATTTGGGTGTTCACGGTAGTTCCGGGGTTCAACCTTCCTTCCAATCTTGCATTCCTTACTTCTGGCTTCTTTCGCTAGTTAATGTTGTAAAGCACTATTCTTACAAGCAACTACTAATTTAGATATTGTACAGTACTAATCATATTAATACACTTACTGTCTGTCTAACTAACAAACTAACAGTCACTTAATTTGGGTAGATTAGATTTAATCACGAAACTAACTTACATCTCTGGTTTCAATTGTGTTCTGTAACTCTGCCTCCCTATTCTATCACTGATTACTTGGTTAGTTTCAGCAAGTGTTCGCACCTGTCTCTTCTATCACTACATCTCCTGATTCTGTGCAATTGTCTACTCCCTAGTCCGGAGCCATTTGTGTAGTACATGTGTGTCTTTGTGAATCCAGTCCGCGTTTTCATTTCCCCCTCATTATTGTATTATTACCCTTTCATGTGTCTTACCTGATGTTTATTTGTTTGACCGCCCTCACTCCCATGCCCCGCCTAGTTTGTCTCATTCCCCTGTGCATTTATACCTGTCCTTTTCAGTTGCACATTGCTAGTTCATCTTGTCCTGTTTGAGTCCCGAGCCCTTTATACCTTCCCCCTGTTCTAGCTCCCTTGCCCTTGCCCTTGCCCTTGTGGCATTCTGTCTAGTTTATTTTTGTTTCCTGGATTCTCGTGTTTGACCCCTGCCTGCTTCTCTGAACTCTTCTTTGTTTTTTGTGGATCTCTGTACTTCTCCCTTATTTGGACTGACCTCCCGGTTTTTTAACTCTGCCTGTTTTTGATTATCCATCTGCGATTAAACCTGCCATTTTTTCTACACCCCCGTCCGCTGTGACATTTTGAATCCAAGTGTGATTTGGATATTATCTATCTGTCTGTTAATTTCATACATTAATAAGGTTTTGTGTTCCTATTATCTGTTCTATGTCTAAGTCTGCAGCGTTTTTGCCTTTTGTTACCTCTGTGCTTTCCATCATCTGTTTCCTGCTACATTCACCTTTATCTATTCAGCTGTGTCCCATTTCGAGTTATCGAATGTCCTTTTTTAAGTAAAAAGTAGTCAATTGCTTACAGTAATATATTACTTTTTCAAATTAAATACAAAAATGTCTCTGTAAAATTAGATCTTTTGGTAAATTAATATTAGGAAATCTCAAATGTGTTCTTTTCTACTAAAAAATAAACATATATATAATAAAGTGTAGGGTGCCTAAGACTTCTGCACAGTACTGTTGCTGAATTCATACTGGAGTAATCATCCATTAAAGTTTCTATTTTCAGAAGTTGAGAATTTGAGCTCGGCGGCACGGGTGGTGCAGTGGGTAGCACTGCCGCCTCACAGCAAGGAGGTCCTGGGTTCGAATCCCTGTCGGCCGGGGCCTCTCTGTGCAGAGTTTGCATGTTCTCCCTGTGTCTACGTGGGTTTCCTCTGGGTACTCCGGTTTCCTCCCACAGTCCAAAGACAGGCATGTTAGGCTGATTGGAGTCTAAAATGCCTGTAGGTGTGTGTGTGTGTGTGTGTGTGTGTGTGTGAATGGTGTGTGTGCCCTGCGATGGACTGGCGACCTGTCCAGGGTGTATTCCTGCCTTTCGCCCAATGTGTGCTGGGATGGGCTCCAGCCCCCCTGTGACCCTGTTCAGGATAAGCAGGTTCAGATAATGGATGGATGGATGGATGGATGGAGAATTTGAGCTCTTATATATCCTAGGCAATTTCTTACAGCTGTTATTACAAAGATACATCTTCATCCAGTGTATTCATTATATATTGGTGTATAGACAATAATGTATTGTTGTAAACTTTGGGCCCATCAGATTTTTGAATCATCGTTATGACACATCTGTGGTTCATTCTCCAGAGTAGAGACTGTGATGGATAACAATATTATTTGTACACTTCTGTAACCATTGGGATAAAAAGTATAACCTTGCTTACCATTTTACCACGTAGAAACTACAACGATTTTAATATATAGCTCCTCATTTTAGGCCTGGACACCACAATGTTTGGGACATGTTATGTAAAATGAAAGTAAGAGGCACACACACTCCAATAAGTAATCAAGCGTATTTAAATTTTCAATGAATACATGCTTTGGCTCATGCTGTCTTCAACGCCAGGAATAATTTTGCAGGCATTTTGTGTGAGTGTGTGGATTCATGTGATTTTGTGTACAAGCCTGTGGGTTTGTATGATTTTGTGTGAGTGCGTGGGTTCATGTGATTTTGTGAGTGTGTGGGTTCATGTGATTTTGTGTACGAGCCTGTGGGTTTGTAAGATTTTGTGTGAGTGTGTGGGTTCATGTGATTTTGTGAGGGTGTGGGTTCATGTGATTTTGTGTAAGAATGTTTGGTTTTGCGTGATTTTATGTAAAAATGTGGGGATTCATGTGATTTTGTGTACGAGCCTGTGGGTTTGTATGATCTTGTGTGAGTGTGTGGTTATGTATCTGGGTGTGTGAGATTTTGTGTAAGAATGAGTGGATTCATGTGATTTTGTGTAAGAACATGTGGTTTTTGTTATTTTTTATTTGTGCATGTTGATGTATAAGACTGGCATAAGAGCGCATGGGTTTGTGTGATTTTGTGTCCCATCACTTGAGTGGGACACTGACTGGGTGTGGGTGACTGACTTAGCATTTTTATATGGAGTATATACCTACGTGTTTATATATATATATATATGGAGCGAGTATAATTCTTCATCAGCCTAGCTGCATAAAACAACTACAGATTGTAAGCTGGCACCCAGATACATTGGCCTCTTCCCCATCACCAAGATCCTCAGCCCCACAGCAGTTCGCCTCAGACTCCCATCCACCAGGCACCGGATTCATCCCACATTCCATGTGTCTAGAATCAAACCGGCTGTTACCCACCCGCTCTGTCCTGTAAAGACTGTCAAGCTTATTGGCGATGATGGCAGGGACGAGGTATAACAAAGACTTTGCAGCTGGTTTTGATGTTCTGGAACTGGTCACAGTCCAAAGTAGCCATAAGCTTCTTCCATTTTCTTTTGTACGGTGTGAATTTAATCTGGCTTTGAATCTTCTTCCCTGGTTGCACATCTGTAACCCTGTAGGAAGAAGGACACAGACAGCAAAGAGTACGTTTTTACTGTGCATTTATTTATGCATTACTAGCTAACCTAAAAGCGGTGACACCACCTCTACACTTAGCCAGAGTAATTAGTCATTCACTCACTAACGGTAAAACATTTTCTATCATGCAGCATCATTTTTCAGTAACACCATGGCATTTTGCAACTCGGTAATCAAGTAGAGGTTTAATTTTTGGATATGATGTTTCAGTAGCAATCTAGCCAAGTAGCTAGCTACGATACCAAGTGGAAGTCACAAGGACGAGAACGTTTTCATCGTTGATTATCCACTCGACTTAGTAATGTGATTAGTGTCATTCATTGTTAGCAATGTGTTTCGCCATGTTAAGTCTACGGACAGTTTCTTGTTGAAATTTAGAATTTTGAGGTCTTATTCAAATTTAATAAAATGTACAGTCATGAAATTTGAAAAAGCATGCATGCTTCTGAATTACAGACATAATGAGTTGTCTTGTCTCGGGATCCATTTGAATGGAGTTATTTTTAACAATCAATAATAATAACAAGCAATACCAAAATCGGTAGTTGGTGAGCCCGTTGCCATTGTAGTAGACCTGCGCAATTGTATTGAGATTGAAATAGGCGAGATATTGAGGTTCAAAATTTGCTATTTTCAATGGATGTGCCAACCAACGCAAAGACATAGTGAGAACTAATACGCTCACTATAATATTTTACTGTGATCGGTACATTTTACTCTGATAGAGTGCATTTTACAGGAATAGAAAACATTTTTCACTGAGATTGTTGATTTTAAATGAACACTGAGCAACAATGCACACTTGCTATGCAATGCTTTCTAATACAGATCTAGTCAACCAGGTTGGATTCAAAATGGAATTCTGGATTTTTTTTATGATTCACATCCTTAAATTGAGAGAAAATCCTTGTAACCGTATGCCATAGATATGAAAGTAAACATGGGTTAAATTAAATTAAATAATCTTTGTCTTGGAATTACATTTAAATTAATTCAATTCTGTTTCAGTCAAATTCAAATTCTATATCCCACAATCAATATCAATTCAAATTCAAGAATTGTAATCTATCAGCAGATTACATTACATTAATGGCATTTGGCAGACGCTCTTATCCAGAGCAACGTACAACAAAGTGCATACCCATAACCAGGGATAAGTGCGCTGAAAGACCCTAGAGGGAAGTACAATTTCAACTGCTACCTGTACAACAAAGATAAGGATAAGGACTTCCTTCCTACTTAGACATAGAACAGATAATAGGAACACAAAACCTTATTAATGTATGAAATTAACAGAGGCACGACAGATAGATAATATCCAAATCACACTTGGATTCAAAATGTCACAGCGGACGTGGGTGTAGAAAAAATGGCAGGTTTTTTTTTTGGGGTTTTTTTTTTTTAAACGAACAAACAAACAAACAAAGCAAAAGTGACTAAACTTAACTATCCAAATACTGCTTACCTAGCCAACTAAAAATACCGATACACAAAGTAAATCACAAAGAGAACAATTAAGGTTCACAGGGAGGTAGGGAGGGACGGGGAGAGGTGCTGCTTGAATAGGTGCGTCTTCAGTTTGCGCTTGAAGGTGGGGAGAGATTCTATAGTTCTGACCTCAACCGGGAATTCGTTCCACCACCGTGAAGCCAGAACAGACAGTAGTCGTGAGCGTGAGGTGGAGGTTCGGAGAGGGGAGGTGCCAAGCGGCATGTGGAGGCTGAACGAAGAGGTCTGGCAGGGATGTACAGTCTGATGATTTTTTGTAGGTAAGCTGGGGAAGACCCCTTAACTGCTTGGAAGGCTAGCACCAATGTTTGAATTTTATGCGAGCCATGACAGGCAGCCAGTGGAGGGAAGTAAGCAGGGGGGTGAAGTGTGAGTATTTGGGAAGGTTGAAGACCAGACGAGCTGCTGCATTCTGGATAAGTTGGAGGGGTCTGATGGCGGACGCTGGGAGGCCAGCCAAGAGGGAATTGCAGTAGTCCAGGCGGGACAGAACCATCGCTTGGACCAGGAGCTGGGTCGAGTAGGGGGTGAGAAAGGGGCGGATTCTCCGTATGTTGTATAGGAAGAACCTGCATGACCGGGTCACCGCCGCAATGTTCTCGGAAAGGGACAGTCTGCCGTCCATCATCACGCCGAGGTTCCTTGCACTGGGTGATGGCATGAGTGTGGTATCCCCGAGGGAAATGGAGAGATCCAGATGGGGAGAGGTATTAGCAGGAATGAATATCATTTCAGTCTTACCTGGGTTCAGCTTTAGATGGTGGTTGTCCATACAGCTCTGGATGTCACTCAGGCAAGCAGAGATACGGGCTGAAACTTGTGTATCAGAAGGTGGGGACGAGATGAAGAGTTGGGTATTGTCCGCATAGCAGTGGTAGGATAGCCCATGTACAGTGATCACAGAGTCAAGGGAACAAGTGTAAAGAGAAAAAAGAAGCGGGCCTAGGACTGAGCCCTGGGGAACTCCTGTGGCAAGGGGCCGAGGTGTCGATACCGTACCAGCCCAGGCAACCTGGAAGGAGCGACCAGAGAGGTAGGACTCAATCCAGTCCAGGGCTGTGCCACAGATTCCCATTGCTGATAGGGCAGACAGGAGGATGGAGTGATCCACAGTGTCGAAGGCACTAGAAGAGAGATCTAGAAGAATGAGGACAGAGGAGAGGGAGGCTGCTCGAGTGGCATGAAGTGATTCACTGACGGAGAGGAGCGCGTCTCTGTCGAATGGCCCGATCTGAAGCCAGACCGATGGGGGTCTAGCAGGTTGTTGTTAGAAAAGAAAGAAGAAAGTTGAGTAGAAGCGGCTCGTTCTATGGTTTTAGAAAGAAAAGGAAGAAGAGATACCGGGCGGTAGTTCTGGATGATGGAGGGATCCAGAGTAGGCTTTTTTTAGCAGCGGAGTGATGTGGGCCCTCTTGGAGGATGCTGGAAAACAGCCAGAAGACAAGGAGGAGTTGACAAGGGAGGTGACAAATGGCAGAATGTCAGGTGTGATAGTCTGGAGAAGAGAAGAGGGGATAGGGTCAAGGGCACAGGTTGTAGGGCGGTGGGGGAGCAGGAGTTGAGAAACATCAGAGTCTGTGAGGGGGGAGAAAGTAGAAAAGGAAGGAATGGGCCTAGAGGGGGGGGAAGGGTAGAGTGAGGGGGACGGAGGTTGTAAAGGGTCTGCGGATGTCTGTGACCTTTTCATCGAAAAAATCAGCCAAGTCATCAGCAGTGAAGGAGGACTGAGGTGGAGGAGGCGGTGCGTTGAGGAGAGAGGAGAAAATAGAGAACAGTTTCCGGGGGTTAGAATTGGAGTTCTGAATGTGTCATGCAAATCAGAATTCACCCTAATTGAACAATGCAAATCAGAATTGACCATACCAAGTTACACAACATGAAACTGTTGACAGGAGGAGACCAAAAAAATAGGCCTCCATTTCCTGGTTTAGCTATTGGCAAGGTATTAATTTTTGTCCATTCCAACAATAATTTAATTCAAGAAATACTCCTACTGTGTTACAATCCATGCAGGTGTGTCATGGTTTCCCCGACCTACATGTGGAAATTCTGGGTTTTACCTCTCTAGACCACGAGAGGGTGTGCCAGCCATGTTGATCATGATAAATTACCTTCCGCATGCGGAATGCAGGTGTAATCATTGCCGATCTTGGTCAGCTGCATGGAGAGCTATTCAAGTCTCTTCCTGGCACTCCTCTGGGCTTTGGGGTTTCATTCTGACATGTGCTCTGAACCGGTAAAGAGGTAGTTGGAGGACTGACTTGCTTTTAGTCTTGAAAGGCATTCAGGAACCTCTAGAATTAATTACAAGGTAAGGGTACATGGTAGTTCCCTTCCTACCATTGAACAAGGCTCACTGACATGTTGATTCACCCTCTGCCTGTGTTTATAGTCCTTCAATTCTGGTTTCAAATTATACAGTTGACGGGCTGTCACTCTGTACCAAAACATTGCACAGCTATACAATAATTCAAGCTCATTGGTTGAAAAATTGTTCTAATTGCGACAGCCAATGGCGTGGGGGCTTATTTGGATTGTTTGCATATAGCTACCCAAATTGCACTCCAGACAAGCTATCAATAAAACTCTGTATACTATTGCTTATTATCCAAGGGAAGACTACACATCTAGTTATAAAACAATACCAGTTCGCTGTCGGTAGCAAATTAGCCATAGTTATATATAAATATCCATCTGAGGGAATACAAACATAGTAGCGATCGTTGCATGCATTGCTGCACACACATTGTGTCTCAGGTGTATATTTGTAAATACAGCAAGCTAACTAATAGCTTGTTGCTACTGATAACAAACTGGTCTTGTTTTATAACCAGATATGTATTATTTGCATGGATAATAAGCAATAGTATACAGTGAGTAGGAAGGAAAAGATTTCCTGCTTCAATGTTCTTGGATGGTCACCTAACACCTCAATCATACTGAATGATCAAAAGGGGAGTTAGGAACAAAGCTTATACTGAATGATCAAGGGGGGGTTAGGAACAAAGTCCAGGAAGGAAGTCGTAGCTAGGTGTGAAAGGGAGTTTACTGTCTGCTTTTGACTTAATTACCATTTGGTTTCATTCCACATCACATGCACAGGTAACTGACTGTCCTGACCCAATCAGGGACAGGAACCTGCATTGTGGGGTATAAAGCTTGTACCCACACTTCTTTGTAATTACCCTGCCTTGCTTTTACTTTTTGCTTGCTTCATACTGTAATTAAAGACTATTTTTGCTTTATTAATAAATTGTCGTTGACCTGAATATCGAACTATAAGTTTTACTTCAGAAAGGACCAAATTCCTACAAGCGCTTCAGTGATCGCTTGTCTGGAGTGGAATTTCGGCAGCTGCACGTTCCTTTTATCTCTCTACGTGTTGAATCATGCGTGTTTAGCTAAACCTTTATTTGTCTCAAACTGTAAGTTGCAGTTGCATCGTTTGTGGTACACTATCATATCTTAGTTACCTAGCCAGCTAGTTCCATAGCCAAATAAATTGCTTGCTCATAATATAGTTGGTTAGCTAAAGTGAAAACTTCAAAAAGACAAAACATAGTCTTGTTGTGCAGCACACTAAAGTCAAGATTTCATAATGTCACCTGTTCGGCGAACATTTTCTCACTAGAACACTATGAAAAGATGGCAGGCTGTTGCATTTGTCACCGTCAACTTTCAGTGCATGTTGTTTGTTGCTGCCTATTCCTCTCTTGACCGTTAAGAGTCCGAAGTTACCTATTGTACCTTTAAGCCCTCTTCACATTAGAGGAGTGAGAGGCGGAGTTCACCTCTGGGGCTCTGGAAGAACCCTGAGATAGCCTTGTCGAGACTCTTCTGCTGAGTAATCTAGATTTTCTGTTGCCGAAACGCCGGGGAGTTTTGGTTTCCTTTTTTGGTTATTTTTTCAAACGAGACTCACCCGTTTCTTCTGTAATTCCGTGCTAGTCTGCAGATACCCGGTTCAACTGATTTTGCGGTTTTGTTTCAGTTGCCGTTTCGGCAGGGAATTTCTTTCCCGTTTTCGTTTTTCCCACTCTCCTCTAGTGGCCCCACGCATTCGCAAGAGGAGGTTCCTAGATTATATCAGCGGTTATCCGACTTGGTTAACTTTGTGATCCCGTCCCGCCCCTGCTCCCTTACAAGGTGACACTCACCCAGTTTTTACAGGCTGCTTCAATAGGCCGCTGCCAGAGATGGTTATCCTGCAGTCCTTCAGAGGCACAGACAAGGGGTTCTCAAACTTGATTATTGCCGCCGAGACTTTGAACTGCTTAGGCTTTCCAATGACCTGAAAATATTCACACACAAAAGCCCTCTAAATGTCCCTGGTTTAGAGATGGACACATTTCAAGCATGGATACAGTTATAATAAGCATAAAAAGGTGCCATATTTCTGTAGGTGGAGAGAATTATGACATATTTACACACCCACGTCCAAATATCAGAGAGGTTCCTCCAGAAACACTGCTGACATTTATTCTGCAGAGTTGAAGACCTGCTCACCTGGGCAATGGTGCAACAAGGCTTTACCTATACAACTGTCTTCTCAATATGTCATTATTCTGTTTTTTTATTGATTTTTTAATCTACTTTATTGTGCAGAGTACTTTGGATAATGTAAGAAAACAAAGTGATTTATTGTTTAATAATCTTTTTTTTATAATAATCATTTCAATTATTGTTAGTTTGTTTACAGCACCGTTGTTGAGCCAGCTACAATGGTAAGGAATGCACAGTGGCATAAAAATAATTTAAATATTAAATAAATAAACATGCAATACAAATACAAAAGGAAGTTCTCCAACATTTTGGAAATTTACCCAGACTTCAACAAGATGTTATTTCATTTTAATTTGTGTGCATTCATGGCTCAATTTCCATGTTAGCAAAATGTGTTAGCTTAGCATAAAGACTTGAAGCCTATAGGAGTCAGTACCCAACCTGTGAAGAAATACACCTTACAGCAACTCCGAAGCTGTCTTATTTACACAAGGTATCGTGTATTTGAAATGCACATGTGGGAATTCTTTTTTCTAAACTAGAGACGTTTTCGTAGAAGTTGTACCTTTTAAAACTTACCTTCAGCAGGTGCATGGAAATGAAAATGAGCACAAAAGGTGAAAGGTGCACAAAAATGTAAATGAAATCGAACATCTCGTCAAAGTCAGGAAAAAGCTGTATTTCCCAAAATGTTGGCGTTTTCCTTTAATGCAACATGTAGAGAGGCCAAAATAAGGGTGATTTATAAGCATCTTGACTTAAACATCTTTGGTTGGACCTGGTTCCCTCTGCCACAGAGCTCAAAGGGATCAAGATAATGATGCGGAGCATAACTAAGGGTTCTTGTCAATCGCTTATTTTTTCAGTCTTGAGTCACCCAAAAGTTTTATCAAGGTCTGCCAGCTTGAAGGACATTTCAATTTGTTAAATGTTCCTCGGAGGAGCGAGGAGGCCCCAGGAGGAAGCTTCAAGTGTAGACTTAAGGTATTATACACATATATAATTTATATACCTGCAAAACTTTTTCTGATTTTTTTATCATCTTTCTTCATACAGAAATTACTTTTTAGAGAACCATTTACTGAACAAATTGATCTCAATACCATGTTGGTGCATCAAACCCTTTACAAGGAGATTGAAGGTATTTTCAACTAATTGTAAATGGTGGAAAACTGAAAACGGACATTAACTCCATTTTCCATGAGAACATGCCTCTTCTGAAGTAGAATTCAAGTCAAAACTCAACTCAAAAGAGGCAAGAGTTATGATTGTTTGAATATTGGAAATTGAAATGAGTGCCACCAAGTGGCCAATCAGTGATCAGTGATCACTGAATTTCCATTGGGAGGGAGCATGTACCACTGCGGGAGCTTTCATACAGTAGGTCATTATATAAATGTGCACAAAATATTGTGCTCTATAGTGCCAGCATTCAATTGGACTAATATTTTAATATTTGGCTCAGCATTTGACTGTCAATATACCTGACAAATGTCTTCAACTTCTCAAACCATTTGGATGTTTTTTCACATGAGGCACGCCAACATACGTTTTTATTTGCTTACTGCAGCCTTGTTTTTTTGGAGTATCAACTTTCTTTATATTATATCTTAATATTATTTAAATATTATTTTAATTTTATTTTTATATTTATTTTTGTTTTTGGAGGACCAAATTGAAATTTCATATTGATGTGCCAAACGGTCACGTGTGTATTTGTTTAAAAGTTGTTCAAAATAGGAAAAATTGTAATATGGCAGACTAGAATGGTCATTGAGGCAAATTTGTTTGGTAGAGAGAATCAGATGAAAAAAGAATATGGAAAAAAACAGTGGTCCTCACTCTGGAGAGCTGCTGGTTGTGCTTGATTTATCATTACTCAGCTCTTAACTGATCAATTAAAGTGGTTAATTACACAGCTAACTCACCTCACCTGATTTCTTGGGTCTGAATTGATTGCTGATATTAAGGCAAAAATAAAAACCAGCACACTCTGCTCTCCAGGACCGTTAAATGGTCTAAACGGTTCAAAGATTACAGAAAAGAAAAGGCAGGGGCTTCCTATTGCTCAACTATTCTGCCAATTTTGGGCCAATTTGTCATCCTCCTATATAGCCCATGATGAAGCTTCAATAGGAGAGCGTGCAGGACTCACAAAGATGCTGAAGGGAGGATTTGCAGGAACAATGTTCCTCTCTGCCATGTACAACTCGTCAGTGTTCTCCTTGTCAGCGACTAATGCTGTCACTTTGATGCTGTTGTTTCCCTTTAAGTGACTCCCATATTTGGAGAAGGGAATCTGGAAAGGGACCGTCAGCACTGCAAAACACAAACAAGAGGTTTTGTGATGTAACTGCTGAACAGCAAGAAATGCTTGTGTGTGAGTGCACATAAGGTTATTGAAATTTTACATAAGCCTGTGTGTGTGTGTGTGTGTGTGTGTAAGGTAACTGAAATGCCATGCTATGTGTGTTGCAACCATGTTCAGTACAGCAGAAGAGAATATCATTTCACCTTCATTGGCCAGTAGCTGTATTTCGTTCTCTTCACTCCAGATGTTAGATTCCAGTTTGCTGTTGTAGAGCATGGCCTGGGCGTAGGCGAAGAATAACAGATTTTGTGGCGTGGGGCTCAAAAGTTGGATCACCAGCTCAATGTCCTTGCCATTCACTGGCTTGCTCTTCTCTTCGATCTTGACTGAGATTTTGGCAGGGGGCGGGGATGGGGCTCTGGTGCTATAATCCGGTTCGCTCAGCTGATTGATTCTCCTCAGCGCTTCTTTGAACGCCTCCCTTTCCTCAGCTGTACCTGTGAGTGCCATGGGCACACGTGAAAGACCATCCTGCTTTTTGTGAGATATACAGTGCGACAATACTGCTCTCTGTGAGACTTATATTATGCTGGCAGGTCATCAAAGGAGGTGTTTCAGAAAGCTGACTTTTCTTTTATAGGAAGTGGCAAATCCAAAACGTAATCCAGGGACAGGAGATGGTCGAAATCCAGGCAGGCAGGTATATGCGGGGCATGCAGAGCATAATCGAAAACAGGCGGAGTTCAATAACCAGAAAAATCCAAAAAGAGCAAAACCAGACAGAATGACAAAAGGGCAGAAGTATGGGGAAGAAGAAGCTAGAACCAGGGAGAAGGAATACAAAGGCTTGGAACTTGGAAACAGGAAGAGACAAACTAGCAAAGAGCAACTGAAAAGGACAGGTATAAATACACAGGGGAATGAGACAACCTAGGCGTGGCATGGGAGTGAGGGCAGTCTAACAAATAAACATCAGGTGAGACACATGCAATCATACAATGATGAAGGAGGAATGAAAACGTGAGACTGGATTCACATAGAACAGGGGTTCACCCTGTTCCGGAAGAGCCACAGGGTGTGCTGGCTTTTGTTTTCGCCTTAATACCAGCAACTGATTCATACCCAAGAAACCAGGTGAGGCCAGTTAACTGAGTAATCGACTGCTTTAATTGATCAATTAAGTGCTGAGTAACAAAAAAAGCTAGCACACCCCGTGGCTCTCCAGGATCAGGGTTGCTGACCACTGACATAGACGCACGTAATACAAATGGCTCCAGACCAGGGAGTAGACAATCACACAGAGTTAAGGAATGTAGAGATCGTGGAGAGCAGGTGTGAACACTTTGCTGAATTAAGGCAGACAATTAGAAATAGAACAGGGAGGCAGAGTTTTAGAGCAGTCTAGAAATAGAGATAGTCAGTATGTTAGTTTACGTGATTAAATTCTAATTACCCAAACTAGTGACTGTTACTTATTGGTTTATTGGTTACTTAGACAGACAATTAGTGTGTTAATATAATTAATACTGTACAAAATCTATGTTAGTTGTTATTTGTACATAAGTGCTATCTACAAACATGAATGGAAAAAAGCAGGAAGTCAGAAAAGCGAGACTGAGAGGGAATCGTGGGAAACCAGAAAATTACGAAAACACCCAAAAAGTGAATCACACAGACAGGGTAGTGACTCGAGCTAGAGCTCCATAGAGAGACAGATATAACAGGGGAAGACGAGTGCAATGAAATATGAATGTAAACAGAAAACCAGACAAGAATGTGAAAAATTATAAATAAAAGAATAAAAAAATAAAGAATTAAACAGACTGAATCCAGGATCATGACAGGAGGGCTCTGTACATTATCTTTATTTTGGGCGAAAGTATTATATGCCACACGGAAATGAGAGGTGAAGCATTCTTATGGAGAAATACTGGCGTAGTAATTGGCTGGAGGATCCTTTTCATGCGGAATGACAGTAAATCCACAGTGATGCTGCCGTCAGATGCAGTCAACCGCAAACTGGATGTGTAAAGTTTTTCAATGACACAGTGACGGAAAGCTCTGCCTCCGCCGATGGAACCGTCCACCAATAGCTCAATTTTCCCAGCTTTTAACTTTGTCCGTACCGGAGGGACAGATTTTGTTTCTTAGAACCAACATAAAATCTTCATATACTTTTTTTGTTCTGTCCTGTCTATTTACCAGGGCAGGTGAAGTCCTGCCCTTCCCTATTCATGCTTGTAGGCTATACACTTGTACGCTTTTACAAAATAATAAAACTACCCACCAGATAGCCATAGCAATGTTTACATGACATTTACCGCCTTGTTCTGTAGCTTTTCATCATCTGTTCTGCATTAACATACGGTGTAACGTTTTCATTAACATATGAACGCTGCATGAGGAATCCCATTGCCTCAGGCTTACCTTCCGGATACTTGTAGTTTGCGGTGATGTCTTGCCGGCTGTCACTGCCCACTGATTTAGTGCTGATATTCTTACCAACTGCCACTGTGTTCATTTTGATCTTCTTCTTTGATCCGTCGGCCATGATTTTCCAGCCAACCCAGTCTGCATTGACCTCAGCAAATACGAAAGGCAGGTCGTACTTTAGGTCTGTGTGACCCTCATGTATAGCCTTCACTGGAGCTGGCCCACAACAGTATGCCCCTGGGGTACAGAGAGAAAGAGATGTTTATCTGCTGGCTAGTTGCCATACTTCAAACAATTGTTCTCCCACATAGGGCTAGTAATGCATTAGCCAATTTCAGTACTTACTGGTCTGGTAATGCGTTAGCATAGCCAGTACCTACTGTGTTATACATTAGCATTTGTTGTGTACTGACACTCAACAAAGAATATTTCATAAGATGGACAGATGGACAGTAACATGAAGTATTATTGAGTATATGGGACTTATTGATATCTGTACATCAGTACAATATAATAAAATTGCATCCAACCACAGTTTTTAAGTAAATCCAATTATTCATTTTTTGAGTGTGTTGCGTCTGTTAATGCATTAGCATAAATGTATCTGCATGTTTTAAAACCAAGCTGTGAATGTAGCCTCCTGATTTCAAGACTGAGCAGGATGGGAGAAGGGCCGTACCTTCACTCAGCTCCTGAGGGGTGGGGTCAAGAACCTGCCAGCCGTCATAAAATGGTTCTCCAGGGAGATCAGGGCGTCTCATCCAGGCTTCTACCCACAGATGGTAGTTCCTATGCGCATACAGAACAGAGATCAGAACAGGAGGGTTAATTAAATCAATCAATCAATCCTTTGTTCATCTAAAGCAGTGTCTCTCACCCCTGATCCTGGGGATCCTATGTGTATGCTGGATATTGCCAAAGCCAAACTCTATTGATTATGGTTGTTAAAAACGTTAATTCTACCATCATTTTGTGGTTAAACCAGTAACATGGTGGTTGGTCACACTTTTTATGTGCCATTTGAACAAGAGGGCATTGAAGAAACACGACAAACGTATTAAATATTGCCATTCTTTACTTTTGGAGAAGTAAGCTTTTTAAATGTATTGTCCTATTTTAAACCAGAATATTCTCCTCGTAGGATAACATGAGGATAACCACTCCCCGATCCATGCAGTTTACACCACTGGCCTACAGGCAAAAGAATGCAAATATTTGACTAACTTTAGGTTCACATAAATTAGACTGCCTATTAGACTATTTCTGCTTATATTCATTCAGCTAGCTAGCTAGTTTGCTTTCATAAGGTGACATTATCGATAATGTTAGCTAGTAATAGTTGTGCTTTTATCTTAACTTGGCTAGCAAGCTAGCAAAAATTATTATTGGATAAGTCAGCATCCTTACCTTAGCAATCGGTCGTAGTTGATATACTAATTTAGCTAGCTTGTGAAAATTCAGTCTCCCAAGATGAGCGTGTATCATGGAGGTAGCTCTGGTAACAAACAATAATGTGTAGAAAGTGGGGGCACTTACCACTCCCAGACAGTTTGGGTGAACTTTAATAATGGGACATTTAGGCTCAGAAAAAGAAGTTTTAAAATACATTTAAATGAAAAATAGAAATATTATGCACATCTGACAACTGGTAAGTGTCACATTCTGTCATGATCTGTGTTTTCTTTTATCTGTTCCCTGCCTAAGTTCCCCCACATACGGATAGGGGGAATATTGACATATCCCTTACACTTGATGAAAGCTCTTGGGAGTCTGAGCCAGTCTTAATTACACAAGGGCCTCAGAACTCCTGGGTCCACCTTTACTCAACCTAAAGCTCCTTCCTTCCTAAAGGTAGCTTTTTAACCAGGTGAAAATACATTGTGTGGATGAACAGCAAATGAGATCAAGCGTGTGGAAAAGGGTGCAATAATTTAAAACCCTAACATTAGCCTAGACAGAAGGAAGCTGCTAACGGGATCCCAATTCCCAGAGGAATCCCATCTTCCAACTGTCGTATGTCTGACATTTGAGAACAAAAAAATGTTTTAAGGTGAAAGTGTGACAGACTGTTCTCACTACCCTATGGTAATGAAGGATTGCTGTGTGTTCAGCTCCCATACCCCTCGCCACAACAGGTAAATGAGAATCATCAGTCACATCCCTCACATAGTGCACAAATGAAAATCAAAAGACAGAAAACATGCAATGGGAAATAACACATAAGCCCTGACTCAAAGAAACACGGGACTTAAATAGAAAGACAGGCAGCTGATCTTCATCGGTAACCAGACCACATGCAGAAGACAATTGCAATCAGTCATCAGCATGATGGTATTGATTACCTGAGCACCGCTCATTGCTAAAGTTAAATCGATTTCCAAATTGGCAGAAATACGGCAAGAGTAGTGCCTGGAAATTCTCTAAAACAACTAAGCAGAACCGTGACAGTTTATACAAGTTATATCACCGCAATGAAACTTTGAGCCCCTTTTTCTCAAAAACATGGTTTGGTGGCACTCAAAATCCTTGATATCTGGAGGAGAGAGATAGAGTTTTGTTTTGTTCGAAAAACTCAAAATACATTTTAGGGTCAAAACAACTGATTGTAATAAAGCAGGTCACATATAGAATGGTTGCAAACTTGCCAGGAAGATACTGTAAGTGCATAATATCCACACAGATGGCAAGGAAGATGGTGAGTGAGGCTATAAGTAACCCAACGATCACAGTTTAAGAATCGCAGTTTCATGTTGGTTGTATCTTGGGGTCACCAAAAAACCCCATAAAATGGCACCTCCATACCAGCAAACTATTTGTACGGGTGGCATGAAGACAGCCCTTACAGAGCACAATAAAAATAAAAAAACAAGAGTTTGCTGAACCTTGTTGAAAGTATAACTGGAAGATAGTTCTATGGGTAGATGAGACCAAAATTGAAGATTTTGTCCATTCACACCGTCGGCATGTTTAGCAACAAAATGGAATCCATACAAGGAGAAGCACCTCATACCTACTGTCAAATATGGCAGTGCATCATTGATGTTCTGGAGATGTTTTGCTGCCAGTGGTCCAGGGGGGACTATTTAAGATCAATGGCAATGAATTCAACAAAGTCCTCGAAAATCTGGTTACCTCTACTAGGATGACTTCATAGGTAGATTATTATAGGTAGATTGTCCAGCAGGACAATGACTCCCAGCATACATCTATATCCACACAGAAATAGTTAAGTAAAAACAATAATCTGGTCTGAACTGAAGAGTGTATCCCAAGGATATCAAAGTTGTACATGGAATGGTCAGGATGGTCAGAAATCTCTCCAAATTTGTTCTCTAACCTGATCACAAATTATAGGCAAATTATAAAGTAAAAACCAAAAAAAACTAAAAGAAATCACCCTAGTGAGGATGATATATATCCTTATCGTATTGGGACAAGATTTGTCAACCCTGATAAAGAATTTGTGATTGAGTAGAGTAATCTGGCAGAAAATGGCGGCACTCACCATATACTGTCATCACTCTTTGCGGGGTCGACTCCATTGGCAGTGTAGTATTGATCGATTAACAGATTTCCATGAGTATCATGCGCAGACTGGAAATTTGTGACTGTACGACAGGGGATTCCCAAGCACCTCATAACTGAAGAAAAATACAATTGAGACAGAAAATAGATGGTCGTTATTAGTCTTGTTTCCTTATGATTTTATGTTGTGTATATCTATCACAAATTTTTACAGTCATATCCACAGCGATACGATTCAGAGGCATAGAACACCTCAGAGTTACTGACTGGGCGGCCTGTAGCGTAGTAGTTAAGGTAAATGACTGGGACATGCAAGGTCAGTGGTTCTAATCCCAGTGTAGCCACAGTAAGATCCGCACAGCCGTTGGGCCCTTGAGCAAGGCCCTTAACCCTGCATTGCTCCAGGGGAGGATTGTCTCCTGCTTCGTCTAATCAACTGTACGTCGCTCTGGATAAGAGCGTCTGCCAAATGCCAATAATGTAATAATGATCAGTTAAAATTACAGGGTTATCAGTGTATTTAAAGGTACAATATGTCATTTCAGACTTCTAGCGGTCAAGAGAGGAATTTCAGCAACAAACACGCTCAAACCACAGCACTGTTTATCCCACCCCTTCTCTGTGAACATGCTAACATTGAAACGCCATTGGCTGTGGCAATTAGAATAATTTTTCAACCAATGAGTTTGAATTATTGAATGTTTTGGTACAGAGTGCCGGCCCGTCAACTGCATATTTCGAAACCCGAATTTAAGGACTATAAACACAGGCAGAGGGTGAGTCAACATGTCAGTGACTCCTTTTCAATGATTTCAATCAATTTACAATGGTCTTGTAACAATGGTCTTGTAACAGTGTTTTAACACAAAAATCTTACCTAGTGTGCTTTTAAAATGGCAATGTTATCTGTGTATTTCTGTAGTGTGACTGGGCCAGTGCAGCATCATGTCCATGAGTTTAAAATCGTGTTGTGAGCATGTGCACAGTGTGTAGAGAGCATATTGGCAGCGTGTGAAGAGCATTTTGACTAGGGATGTGACAAATCATCAGTTTTTGTAAATGTCACCATCACATGTTTTAAGTAGTTAACCATGTAACCGATACTGCTTATGGGTCATATATTTTTTTAAGTACTGAATTGCATTTTCAAACATTATTTTGGGTTAATAGTTAAATGTCAACATTCTAAGTCAGATAATAGCCTAATTGCCAAATTAAAGATTTACATTTACACTGACATTGTGCAATGTAACCTCACAGTTGCAGAAGTTAAATCCCTGTAGTTTTTTTAAATGCATCAGTTAAAATTATAATTCTTCATCAATCTTCCCTATGGCTTCTGCCTGATAGACTTGATTGGCATGAAATCTGTAAATATACTGCTGTTAAGAACTTTGTTACAGATGGGTTTCTCTCAAAATTCTGTGGTCACGCAATATTTGCCTGATATAATATATAACACCAGGTCTATTTGACTGGTCTAATGATTTTACTATCACGCCAATACAGGTCTCTGTAAAATGTTATATATTTTCATGTAAAGGTAAAGTTTGCCGATTAATTTTATATGGTGCGGGACAATTGTGGTGGTGAGATTAAGATGGTCCATTTTTTGCTGAAAGCAGGGAATTTTCGCTTTCAATATCTGATGGATAAATAGCCTAATGAGTATGTATTGGTTTATTTATTTTTATGTAGATACCGCATAGTGGAAAGCGATGATCAGTAGTTCGGATTTGCGTGTCAATGAATATACATGGCTGAAGAAATACCATACAATAAGGCATAAGTGAACCAACAGCTACAAATATAAAACACACAGAAATCCTTTGATTGCTATAGTAGTCAACTGTAGCATTTAATTCCCTTGGTGTTTGCATTTTTAACCCTCTGAAATTGCTGCAGATTGTTTGCTAGTATTACTTCAGCTTGTCATTTGCTAGTTTAGAATGTAAACAGTGTAGTGTAATATTGTGTGCAAAAATTGTCCAATACTGTATTGCTTTGTTTATTTTTATGTATATATAGCATAGTGGAAAGCTACATTCAGTTTGCCGGTAGTTTGAATTTGCGTGTCAACGAATAAACACGGATCTTCTGTGAACCATAAGATAAGACATAACGTTACAATAAGCCATCATTACATTACATTACATTACAAGGCATTTAGCAGACGCTCTTATCCAGAGCGACTTACAATGGAGTGCAGATCAAACACAAGTACAAGTGTGAAGAGGACAGTACAGTTCCGAGTCCATTATATAAGTGCCATTACAGTCTATGGCATATATAAGGCTAATCATGGTGGTGAGCTAGGGAGGGAAAGATGTAGCCTGAAGAGATGAGTCTTCAGTCTGCGCTTGAAAGAGGTCAGAGACTCTGCCGTTCTGACATCCACCGGGAGGTCATTCCACCACCGTGGGACCAGGTCAGACAGCATTCGTGAGCAAGAAGTGCAGGTGTAGCAAGGGGGAGGCGCCAGACGGCACAAAGTGGCAGAACGGAGGGGTCTTGCTGGTGTATAGGTCTTGATAGTGATACGTCTTGATCACCAGTCAATCAACAGCTACAGAGAGTCTTTGATAACTCTAATTCCCTATGGTGTTTGCATTTTAAAACCCCTAGAATGGCCAGATTGCTTGCTAATACTACTTCAGCTTGTTGATTGCTAGTTTAGAATGTAAACTGCAATAATAGGACTGGTGGTGAATGCACATTTATTTTAAATTGAGCTTACCATTTCAGCTTCAGAAAAAAATGATCGGTTAGACATTTTTTGTAAATGTTTACAGATCAGTTTTGGTTAACCGTTTAAACATTTAACCATTCACACCTAGTATGCCTTACCTTACGATTTTGACAGTATGCCTTACCTGTGCACATGACCGCACCAAACACCCAGCACTGGCCATATTTCACAGGGCAGTAGTCAGAATCCCTCCACCGCCTCAGGATGTCCACACTGCCGTTCCAGTGCGATGGAGCCACTCCACCAGTGAAGGTACTGCCCCAATTGCCCTGTAGCACGCCTTTGTCTCCATTACAGTTAATCTGATGGAGTGAAGCAAGCAGGTTCATTTCACATTGATATCCACACAGAGAGTCTTTACAAGTCTCAGAACCGGGACTCAGAACATCAGATCTGGACAGGTCTAAGAACAGTCTGGTTTGGGAACAGCATTCGTTGTACTGCAGCAGCGATTGGCCAGACTAGGGTGGTGGAGCGTAGACATTCGTCAGATTCCCATAGAAATATATACTTGTATACTTGTGTTTGATTTGCACTTCGTTGTACGTCGCTCTGGATAAGAGCGTCTGCTAAATGCCATGTAATGTAATGTAATGGTATGTGTTAGGGTCTTGCGAGGTGTGTGTGAGGGTGGATCATCATAGGTTTTCCACCTATAGGAGCAATTTAGAGGTGGAACACACCAGCAAAATATTGTTAAAATGGAGACAAATTATATTTGGGCTCAAGGCTGGCTCAGTTTGTTGTCAGACGAGACAACTTAATTGAAATTGGCTTCTATTGATTTTTTGGTGTCATTTGGCTTTTCACTCACTTGCATCACTTTATGCTTTGATTGGGTGTTAGGGTCTCGGGTGGTGTGTGTTAGGGTGTAGGGTGTGAGTTTGTGTTAGGGTGTAGAGATAGGCATACCATAGCGCTGACTACCCTGCCGACATAGATGGGGTCGCAGCGTGAAGATAAATCTTTGGCTGCGTTGTCTAAACAGTTGGGGTTGAGGTCCAGGATTTTCAGGCAAATGTCAAGGATGTCCTCTTCAAACTGAAAGCATGAGAAAGGCCTCTTTATCAGACAGTTATAAAATGTGATGTGCAGGAACTTCTCGTCTGCCCTGTACTGTTCACAACTTTCAGGCCAGTCTATGATTGCATCACAAGTATGTTGATTTGGGCAGGTGTCAGTAACTGATGATATTATGTGAGGGAGTGGGGTCGGAGGACCAAACACAACCAAATTGGGTTCTTAAAGTTACCCATAAGACGTGAGATAACCACTAATATAAGAACCACTGTCAGAGATTTGCAACACTCCGTCTGGGATGAGCAACACTCCAAACTCACATATTTAACCTAGTGTTACAATTAAAACAGACCTACACTAAGAAGGAAACAAAACGCATAACATCCCCGCCCAGAGAACCATGCAGAAGTAACCTAACTACACAACCCACCACAAAGACCACCTCCTTTGGTACTGAAGGTGCAAAACGCTCTCTCATAGGGATGTTACCTTCGACAATGGTGTATAGCCTTAGTGCAACTCGTACAATAACTGAAACTAAATTATGACAAGATGAAAACACGAAGTGACACAAAGAAACACCACGCTATAAAGTAAGAAACATAAAGCAGCTGTCAACAGCACATTACTTTATAGGCATTAGGCAGACGCTCTTACCCAGAGCGACGTACATTTGATTAGACTAAGCAGGGGACAATCCTCCTGGAGCAATGCAGGGTTCAGGGCCTTGCTCAGAGGCCCAACGGCTTTGCGGATCTTGTTGTGGCTACACCGGGATTAGAACAACCAACCTTGCATGTCCCCATCATTTACCTTAACCACTACGCTACAGACCGCCCTTGGTGCACCACGGCGAAACAACAATACTTCAGTGTCAAGAGAAAGTTCCACATACAATCAGGGAGAACATCATCCTCTCCCTCACTCTTGCCCTAAGTCACAGGTTCAAGTCTGAACCAATCATCTTAATTACAAGCAGGCCTCACTACTTCAAACTCAGCCTACCGCTCCTTACTTAACAAAAGTAGCAGTTAACAGAAGTCGAAAAATAAACTAGACAGACAAACAGTATCTGACAGCAAGCATGCAGCACAGGGTGAAACATGGGGCGGCCTGTAGTGTCGTGGTTAAAGTAAATGACTGGGACACGCAAGGTCGGTGGTTCTAATCCCGGTGTAGCCACAATAAGTTCTGCACAGCCTTGGGGTCCTTGAGCAAGGCCCTTAACCCTGCATTGCACAGGGGAGGATTGTCTCCTGTTTAGTCTAATCAACTGTACGTCGCTCTGGATAAGAGCGTCTGCCAAATGGCAATAATAACCAATAATAATAACCAATAATAACCCCCCTAACCATTGGCCTAGACAGAAGGAAGATTGTAACGGGTCTCCATTCCCAAAGGAATCCTGTCCTCCAACTGTCACGAGTCTGCCATTTGTGCACTAAAAATAAAAGCATGAACGTACAGATGAGGTGGACTGTACTCAGTCCCCTAAGATGATGACGGAATGCTGCATGTTCAGCTCCCTTGACCGTCACCACCACGTGTAAATGATACTAGTCCATCCACACCTCACATTAGTGCACAAACAAATTAAAGATGTGGGACTAAAGTAGAAAGGCACACAGCTGACCCTCATCGGCAATCAGACCACACGCGCCAGACAATTGGAATCAGTAGTCAGTACGAGGGTATTGATTCCCTGATCGCCAAAATGAACTAATCATCAAATTGGCAAAAATATGACTGGTAGTGCCTGCAAATTACTCTGAAAAAAAGCTAAGATCTGTGACATGTGCATTCAAGTTCCTTGTACCTGTCCAAAATCCCAGGCGACATCAGTAATATAGTCACTTGTCCCTCTGTAAAGCAGGCCCTCTTCATTAATCACATACTCCTGCCTCTTCTCTTCATTGTCCAGATGCACCCAGTCCTCTTGAGAATACACACAGAGAGGTGTTAATAAGCACTTACACACTGTTGAGCTTTAATAAGCACTTACACACTGTAGAGCTTTACTGAGCTCTTATACACACCACACAGTTTTAATACGCACTCATACACACTGTACAGCTTTAATAAGCAATTATACACACTACACAGCTTTAATACGCACTCCTACACACTGTACAGCTTTAATAAGCACTTACACACTGCACAGCTTTAATAAGCAATTATACACACTACACAGCTTTAATAAGCACTCATACACACTGTACAGCTTTAATAAGCACTTACACACTACACAGCTTTAATAAGCAATTATACACACTACACAGCTTTAATAAGCACTCATACACACTGCACGGCTTTAATAAGCACTCATACACACTGCACGGCTTTAATAAGCACTCATACACACTACACAGCTTTAATAAGCACTCATACACACTGCATGGCTTTAATAAGCACTCATACATACTGTGCAGCTTTAATAAGCACTCATACACACTGTGCAGCTTTAAGATAAAAAAATGATGATTTCCGCTGATCTGTTTTCTGTCATTATTTGTTTCACCTGTTCATTGTTTCCTGATTCTCTGTTACCCCCCTGTTAGTCATTACACCTTGTTATCTGTCTATTTAAACCCACGTCTGTCTTCTGTTCATTGCCAGATTGTAATGTGCTTCCGCCATTCCTTCAAGGGGTTTTTTCCAGTCTGGTTTACCTGTTGCATTTAACCTGACCACCGTCTCCGGATTACCCTTCTGTCTTTTTTTTATTGCCTTTCGGATTTTGTTTTGTACCTCTGCCAGATCTGACTGCCTGCCTGTTTATGACCTCTCGCTTGTGACTCTGATTACATCTTGGATTATTTCTGCTGTGTCTAGCAGCCCCGGTTTCGAACACTTACCTGTGTTAATCACTACTAACTTGGTTACCTATGATATTCCCATCTGCTCGTGTCTGACTATTGCCTGCCTGACCTGATGTGATATAAATAAAGATGTTCCATCAGTTGTCTCCCTGTTCACAATTGGTTCCTTTGTTCTGAGCCCTGACACCCTCATACACACTGCACAGCTTTAATAAGCACTTATACACACTGCACAGCTTTAATAAGCCTTCATACACGCTTATGTGTTTCTAGAAAGTTCCTAGCATGGAGAGATGACACGCTCACATGCACAGCAAGGGTTAAACTTTAAAGCAATTCATAAAATAAAAGCAAGGTAGCTGGTTAGAATAAAAATGATCCAAATTTTTAATCCCTGACTGTGTTTCTGTGAAGTTCTGTCCTCAGAGAGACCATGTAACTCACCTGTGCACCAAGGGTTAAAGAGGAGGACAAAAGTCCCAGCACTGTGGGACCTTTGTCCCGGCTGTGTCTTCAGAGAGGGTGTACTCCCCAATGCTGGCAAAGTCATGGCTAATAATGGCCAGGGTGACTGAAGGCGAAGTCTCCTCGACCTTAGCAAACCAGGGTTTCTTTGACAGACTTTTCCCAGAGACACCAAACACAGACTTGGTCCCTAAGTCTTCAGAGGGATCCGGTCCTAGATCATGGAATCAATATTAGGTTTGCAAAAACTGAAATCTCTCATTTGTATAGGTAATCAGACCCCTAATTCAGTACTTTGTAGAAGCACCTTTTTGGGTAAGTCTGTCCAAGCTTTGTACACTATCGCATTCTTCCTGGCATATCCAATCAAGCTCTGTCAAATTGGATGGGGGCGGCCTGTAGAGTAGTGGTTAAGGTACACGACTGGGACCCGCAAGGTCGTGGTTCGATCCCCGGTGTAGCCACAATAAGATCCGCACAGCCGTTGGGCCCTTAGCCCTGCATTGCTCCAGGGGAGGATTGTCTCCTGCTTAGTCTAATCAACTGTACGTCGCTCTGGATAAAAGCATCTGCCAAATGCCAATAATGTAATGTAATGATGGGAAGCATCTGTGAACTGTCAACTTCAGGTCTCTCCAAAGATGTTCTATGGGGTTTAAGACTGGGCTTTGGCTGGGCCAGTCAAGGACAGTCAGATACTTTTCCCACTCCAGCTCTGTCTTGCCTATGCATCTGGGCTGCATTTTTTAGGTTTCTTGTTTTTCCATGTATTGTTTTCTGTCTATGTCCTTAGCATTTCCGTATTTTTGTATACTTTTCTACATTTGTTTCTGGATTTTGTTTTTGTCTGCTTAGCCCGCTTGTTAACGACCCTTCACCTGTGTCCACAATTATGTTTTGGGTTATCCCTGATATACCTGTTTGCTGGAATTCTGACCCATTGCCTGGACTTTGTATTACGAACTGCCTGTTTGCTGGCTATTGAACCTCACCTGTCTGACCTGCAACTTTATAATAAAGACCATATCTACAGAGGACTTGCAAAGCTCTGTTTGAGTGACTGTTGGGTTCTTGGTCACCTCCCTGACGAAAGCCTTTCTTGCCCTTTGGGTAGACAGAAGATTCTTCAATTTCACAATTATTGATGCCACTGGGCTCCTGGGAAAACTCAAAGCTATAGAAATTGTCTTATACCCTTGTCCTCACCATTTTTTCATCACAATTTGATCAAGGTCTACAGATAGTTCCTTGGACTTCATGGCTTGTCCTGCCTTGTGGGACCTTATATACACAGGTTTGTGGCTCTCTCAACTATGTCCAATCAATTAATAAACTTCTATAATTTAAGCAAACAGGATGCACCTGGCCAGTTTTCAGATTTCAGTTTTTTATTTTTAATAGATTTGCGAAAACATGTTTTCACTTTGTCGTTATGGGTTATTGAGTGTAGAGTTTTGGGCAAAAATGGCAATTTCATCCATTTCAAATAAAATCTACAACACAATATAGTTTGCAAAAAGTGAAGGGGTATGCGTCCTTTCTGAAGCCACTGTATCCATGATTTACAGTTTAAGATTGTTTGGAATGTAAGTATAGACATTGCCAAGTTTTGCAAAAATATAAATGACTGAGTGACAATCTATTGACAGTTATCCACTTTTCTGTGAGAAGTTTTACCAATAAACATATCAATTTTCGATTTATATTATATGTTTCTAGCTTTCTCATCACTAAAGAACACAATAATTGCGCACCTGTTTGGACAGTGAGTTCCAAGTTGTTAGTATCGAGACTTTGGCCACTGCTGGAGTGGAGAGTGAGCAGGAAGCTCTGCCCTCGCCTGACGATCAGCCGCTCTGTAGAGATTTCATCCGTCCTGTGGGCCTCATTGTTCTTCTCACAGTGGAAATCCACTTCAGAGATTGCTAAAATACACAGTGATAACCATTATAACCACAGACCACTGTACAACAGACAATACAACTCATCATTATAACCACAGACCACTGTACAACAGACAATACAACTCATCATTACAACCACAGACCACACAATACAACAGACAATACAACTCATCATTATAACCACAGACCACTGTACAACAGACAATACAACTCATCATTATAACCACAGACCACACAGTACAACAGACAATACAACGCATCATTATAGCCACAGACCACTGTACAACAGACAATACAACTCATCATTATAACCACAGACCACACAATACAACAGACAATACAACTCATCATTATAACCACAGACCACACAATATAACAGACAATACAACTCATCATTATAACCACAGACCACACAGTACAACAGACAATACAACGCATCATTATAGCCACAGACCACTGTACAACAGACAATACAACTCATCATTATAACCACAGACCACACAATACAACAGACAATACAACTCATCATTATAACCACAGACCACACAATATAACAGACAATACAACTCATCATTATAACCACAGACCACTAGAGGTAAAGTTGTATGTAGAATTCATGTATTCAAGGATCTCAGAAAACATGCATCGACTTTTTTTTCACTGAGGACCAATTTTTTATCTCCAAAAGTAAAGATATTTGTAGTGTAATTTTATTTGTAAATGAGTCATATCAGATCACTTTGTCATTGTGTTAAAATAAGCATGATACTAATTACATTAGAGATATGACCCATGAAAAACATTTATCAATTTTAGCCGAACCTCTACTTCACATATGTTGAAGTCACAGCCTGAACCCTCAAGCAACCAACATATTTTTCACACACGAGTCACCAACTGGGGTCTAACCCCAATTTCAAACTCCCCAATCAAAAATGATCCCCAATCAATTCAAAAACAGTTATTTTGTATTAAAATGTAAAACATGTAAAATACATTTAATTCTCATAAAAAAACTAAATAATTAGCTTTGGTACTCTGTGGGTTTTGTTTATACCACACTTCCAAGTAACTTCATACATCTTAACATACCTGTAACACCCCTAAAATCTAAAATGGAAGAGTCAGATTGCCATTACCAGTACAGCCACTGTGGCCCTGTGTGGAACAGGGTTTAATCTGCTACTGCATACATTCAACTGAATAAGGATCTGTTAACATGGTTTATTGTTTTGGTATCACTCCAAATGCTACTTCAAAATATAATTGTTCAGGGGATTTCATACACCTTAGTGCAACTAAAAGGGGTGACATGGCTCAGGCAGTAAGAGCAGTTGTCTGGCAATTGGAGGGTTGCCGGTTCGATCCCCCGCCCGGGCTGTGTTGAAGTGTCCCTGAGCAAGACACCTTGCATGGCAGCCAATCGCCGTTGGTGTGTGTGTGAGTGTGTGTATGAATGGGTGAATGAGAAGCATTAATTGTGCAGTGCTTTGGATAAAGGCGCTATATAAATGCCAACCATTTAACACAAATTGCACAATAAATTAATAAAATTGATAAATACCTGGGTACAGAAGCATGCAAGAGGGCAATAGAATCAATAAGAACAAGAGCAGTTTAATTCATTGTATATTTCTAAAATATTTATAATATATTGAAGCTTATAAAAAGGTGATGAAGGAGTAATGCCAATGTAAGTTGGCTATAACGACTACTGTACCAAAGCAGTGTTATAGTGCAATACTGATATGGCAACAATAGTAATTCTTCCATGAATAATAGCTGGTAATTCATAATAATAATAATGAATAAAATAATAATACATGGTAGCATCATTAGTTGAAATATGTCACAATAGTGCATTTTTTCATTCTGAATGTTTTTGAAAAGGATTTTTAGAAATTTAGTGAATTCCTGTAGCTTTTATAGCTGTAGGTCACTCACCAGAAGTCATCTTTGTGGCAGCAGTAACTGAGTCAGTGTTTTCTCTGTAAAGTCACTCTTCTCTCAGGGACTGGGTAAGGATGCTGGATGTTTATAGTGTATGTAGCCCGGCCCCATTTAGGGTTGGTCATTATAGCCTCACAGCGTTCATTGAAAGTTACAGTGCTAACCCTAGTTCATCCATCTAGCACACATTTCCTTATAGTAAAATAATATAACCTCTTTAACACCTTTGGCAACTGTGAAACAATACACATTTTTCCCAGTATTGTAGCAGTTGCAAATTAAGCCTGAGAACTGATAGAGAACATACTGTCCACTAAATGCAAAGTGAAGTGATTTATGACCAATAAAGTTTTCAAACTGGGGTCCTGGGGAATTGCTGTATATGCTGGGTTTTGTTCCAACCACAAATGAAATCACAGAATATTAACAAGCTATTCATATTTTTTGAGGGATTATTTGCTCTTTTAAGGCACACACAGAAATAACTGAGAAGAATATAATATACAGTGCCCTCCATAACGTTTAGGACAAAGACCCATCATTTATTTATTTACGTCTGTACTCCATCATTTTAGATTTGTAAAAAAATCATATGGTTAAAGTGCACATTTTTATAGATTTTAATAAAGGGCATTTTTATATAGTGGTGCATCTAAAAAAAATGCACCTGCATCATGGAAAAATGTTTTCTGTAATTTAATTCAAAAAGTGAAACTTTCATATATTCTAGATTCATTACACATGAAGTAAGATATTTCAAGGGTTTTTTGGTTTTAATCTTGATGATTACGGCTTAAAAATCCAGTATCTCAAAATATTAGAATATTACATTAGACTAATCAAAAAAAGGATGTATAATACAGAGATGTCGACCTTCTGAAAAGTATGTTCATTGATGCACTTAATACTTGGTCGGGGCTCCTTTTGCACAAATGACTGTAAATTTCAGGATCCACTTCAAGGTTCTTGTGATCATATATAGAGCCCGCCACGGTCAGGCACCTACTGGTTGTCCCTCGTACTAGCCTCAAAACTAAAGGTGACTGAGCCTTTGAATCGGTGGCTCCTAAATTGTGGAATACTCTTCCACCGGACTTAAGAGCTGTGGCAGCTAAAGTCTCATCTCTTCAGACAGGCGTTTGTCTAGCCGTTTTTGTGACTGTAGTTCCGTTTGTTTCATGTCCTATTATTTGTGATTTGTTGGTTTTATTGACTGTTCTTTTATGTATATTTTGACCCTGTGAAGCACTTTGTCACTCTGTCTGTGAAAGGTGCTATAGAAATAAAATATACTTACTTACAAACCTGATAGATACTGCTTTTGTATTTGTTTCATACAAGTGTATTGTTCTTAATGTCAAATAAATGAAATAAAATAAACACCTTATCGGTACCACACAGTATAAATGTGAAATATGGCAAAATTGCAAGGTTCTAGCATGGTTTCTTTGTTGGGCAAAATAGTTAAATCTGGGAGCTTTCACAGATTTGCATACCTACCTTCCATGAAGAACTAAAAAGGGTTCCGCAGTGGAGACAAGCCAAAGCACCTTTTTTTGGTTGTTCTATTCTGCCAGGTTTAGTAGCCCAACAACCTTCCCGCTCCCTGTAATTCCACTGTGAAAATTCTGATATATTATATAAGGTAACATGACATGAAACAAACGGAACTACAGTCACAAAAAACGGCTAGATAAACGCCTGTCTGAAGAGATGAGACTTTAGCTGCTTTTTTACATTTTCCACAGAGGCCACAGCTCTTAAGTCCGGTGGAAGAGTATTCCACAATGCGTCACATTTCCGCCACCGATTCGAAGGCTCAGTCACCTTTAGTTTTTGATTTTTGACTGATTGTACTGTTCTACTGAAGATTCTACTGATTCTACTGTACTGTTCTACTGAAGATTCTAGCGTGAAATGGAAGTTCGGAGAGGGGGAGGTGCCAAGTGGCCTGTGGAGGCCGAACGAAGAGGTCTGGCAGGGGTGTAGGGTCTGATGATTTTTTGGAGGTAAGCTGGGGCAGACCCCTGCTTGGAAGGCTAGCACCAATGTTTTGAATTTGATGCGAGCCATGACAGGCAGCCAGTGGAGGGAAGTAAGCAGGGGGGTGACATGTGACATGTGCTGCATTCTGGTTAAGTTGGAGGGGTCTGATGGCGGATGCTGGGAGGCCAGCCAAGAGGGAATTGCAGTAGTCCAGGCGGGACAAAACCATTGCTTGGACCAGGAGCTGGGTCGAGTAGGGGGTGAGAAAGGGGCGGATTCTCCAGATGTTGTGTAGGAAGAACTTGCATATGTTGCATTACATTACATTAATGGCATTTGGCAGACAACAAAGTGCAAAGTGCATACCCATAACCAGGGATAAGTGCGCTGAAAGACCGCCGCAATATTCTTGGAGAGGGACATTCTGCTGTTCATCACCACGCCGAGGTTCCTTGCACTGGGTGACGGTGAAGTGTGGTATCCCCAAGGGAAATGGAGAGATCCAGATGGGGAGAGGTAATAGCAGGGATGAATATCATTTCAGTCTTACCTGGGTTGAACTTTAGATGGTTGCCCATCCAGCTCTGGATGTCTCTCAGGCAGGCGGAGAACGGGTAGAGACCTGTGTGTCCGATGGGGGGAAGGAGAGAAAGAGTTGGGTGTCATCGGCATAACAATGATATGACTATACATTTTACATTACATTTTAGTAATTTGGCAGAATAGTTAAAAACTGAATCAAATCAATATTTTTTGTGACCACCCTTCGGTGTTAAAACTGCATCACTTCTCTGAGATAGCCAACGCTGTCCTGCAGTTCTACAAGACAATCAGCTGGGAGGTTGTTCCAAGCATATTGGAGAACTTGCCACAGTTCTTCTGCAGACTTTGGTTGGCTCCTTGCCTCTGATGTCAAACATGTAAAAAGTAGTCAATTGCTTACAGTAATTATTAATTATTAAATCCAAAAATGTCTCTGTAAAATTTAATCTTTTGGAAAATGAATATTTGGAAATCTCAAATGTGTTCTTTTATACTAAAACACACAAAAAAGAAACATATATATAATAAAGTGTAGGGTGCCTAAGACTTCTGCAGAGTACTGTACATGCACAGAACCTCTCTCTCACCCCTTGATGCCGCCGCCATATGAAGTTTCCTGGCGACGCCTCACGCTCACGTTGTCCCCTTAGGGGCCTGTAATATTTTTACATGTTTCGGGTGTGCCCGGCTGTGTGGCTCAGTTTAGGATGGGTGTCACCTCAAACACCTGTTTGAGAGGCACATTCACAAAATTTGCATCTTTATTTTATCGCACGAAACTAAACTGTAGATTCAGAGCTACAAAATGAGGCGTCACGTAACAAGTTTGACCAAATACTTTGGCCTGTTATGTACGGCGCTGAGGACCCAGACGCAGACCAATGGCTAACCAAAAATCGTAGTTTATTAGTCCGGAATCGTAGCCAGGAGATCCAATACAAAGATAAAAACAGAAGGCAAAAGAATGGTAGAAAAAACAGGCAAAAAGGTCAAAAATCCAGAAAATCAAAAGGCGAAAGTACAAAAGGACGTAGGCAAAAATCGAAGTCAGTAAACAAAGCAGAATATCAAAAACCAGAAAATCAGAATGGCAAACAAAAACAAGAGGGTAAGGCAGGCTCGGAAATCAAAGGCGAAGGGGTGTCTTTGTGGAATCTCAAGAATTAGGCTTACGAGGAATTTGGCACTAAGAGAAGCAGGAAGTTAGAATCGCGAGTTTAGAAGGAATGTTTGAAAACCCGAAAACTACCATAAACATGGCCGTGATGTAAAATAGAACATTGTACTTTTGCAAAATGTAGTTCAGAGAAATCAGCTTTTTTCACTTTTGCATACATTTATCTTTGTATGTCCCTTCATCATTCTGTGACTTTAGTACATTAACAATTTGCTTTATTTCAGAGATAGTATCAAAAATGTGTTCAAAGTTGCTTTGGACCCATTCTCATATCCCAGAATGCAATTGCATCTGCTGGTGTGTTGCATCTCTGTCTCAAAAGAATATTTTTCTTTAAACTTTGTGACTGAACTAAACAGCTACTCATAGAATGACTGGAGATCAATGTTTTTTTTAAAAATATATAACAGTTCATTAAACAGGTAATTTCCAGACAGACGAAAAAGTATGCCCCTTTTCCTTTTAGATTATGTCGCCTATGCTTACGTTGTCAGGACACAGTACTACTGCATACAGCCTGCTATATATTTAAGAATGCAACTAAAATAAACTTGTCGATAAAAGGATAAAGACTATACTAAGACTAGACTAGACTAAGGCTATAACTCGTTAGAACTTTTCATCAACTGGTAGAGGGGAGGGGAGAAAATTAACGTTCATTCAAAGGACATTTAGAGTGACAGCGACAAAGGTGATGACCCACAGTCTCAAGCTCAAAAAGCAAAGACAGTTTGGATAAAAAAGGTTGTTACGATCGCTCGTAAATCGTAACATGAAGGACACACACCAGTTTAAGGAATAACAAAATAATAGAATTTAATAAGACAAAAGATAACAAAATATACAAAAATTAGTAATGAGGTGTGTAGAGCGATGTGTCATGTATTTAATGTAGGTACATAAATTGAATGTGACTGAATACGTGTAAATGTTAGCCAGTCAAACAAAAAGGCTCGTCAGCATGGGAGGAAGCAAAACCCCAACTGCAGGAATGGCAGATGTCTTAAGCCAAAGCCTCCGGCCACAGGTGCACCTCATTAAGCTGATGACCCTCTTGTTCCTCAGCCAGCCACTTGAAAGACAAAAAACAGAAAAACCAGAAACGGATATGAGCGGGCCGTCACACCTTCCCCCATAAAGAAGAGGGACCATAGGGCCCTCTATAAAATTAATAAACGAATATTAAACAGATAAATCACTAGTTATCAATAAATCAATTTGACTTTTTTATTTATTATTATTATTTTTTAACAAAACAAAACAACTCCCATCGGCCCATAATGTGCACCAAATGTACAAATGAACGCTTGAGTCGACACCAAAAAAAAAAAAAAGAAGAGGGTGCAAAAGAGAGAAGAGGAAAATTACAACAATACTTCCCTTACTCCAGGGTTCCTCTGCCTCCACCACAATAACCAGTCCAATCCTCTACTGGCCCCCTAACCTCCACACCCCCCTTCCTGTGCACCAGGGTACGGCTCAAGGCGTCAGCCAACACCCACTTGGTCAACACAGTCCTCCATACACGGCAATGGGTAACAGTCGGCCTTAATTACTGCATTAACTTTACGGTAATCGGTACAAAATCTGTAGGTGCCATCAGGCTTAGGCACCAACAGGCAAGGCGAAGACCAATTAGAATAACTATGTTCTGCTATGTTATTATTAAGCATGTATTCCAATTCGGCATCAAGCTGCTTCCGTTTGTTTGGCGAGACTCGATAAAACCGTTGCCTAATGGGAGGAGAATCACCGACATCAATATCATGTTCGACCAATGTTGTACGTGACGGGATGTCAGGAAAGAGGGACAAGAGCAAATTAATTAATTGAACCAGGTCAGCACGTTCAGAAACAGACAAATGTGCAAACTGAGATTCAAGGTTACATAAGAGCTCAGAGTGATTAAGTCTACCCTGAAAAACACAGTCAGCCGGCAAAATTACATCCTCTGCAGCATCCCCTACTACTCCTTGTGAAAAAGGATATCGGAAAGGCATAACAGATGCAGTAGTAGACAGAGGGACCTGGTTTATATATTCGGCAACAGCGACAGTAACCAGCACTGCATCATCCTCTGCCTTCGGTGCCACAGCCAATGAAGAATCGGCTTTCTGATCAGAGATAAACTCCTGAGAAGAAACAGACAGGGGACTGATTACCTTACCAGATCGGCTCTTTAAGGCTTTGTCTACAGGTGAAACGGCTTCCACTGGATCTACCAGAAAGGTCTCACTTAGATCAATCAATGAACAGGGATACTCCTTTTTTAAATGATCAACAGGGGCCTTAATGCTGTTACGGCTCATAGCCCGAGTAATGGCACAAGCCGAAAACACCTCTGGGTACCTCCGCGCATTCACAGCCACCTCCGTAGGCATGCATGGGACAGAGACAACCTCTAGAGGGCGCCGTACATCCTTCCACACAGCTCCACCAGCCAAATCATTTCCTAAAAGGAAAGTAACTCCCGCTACTGGCAGGGAGGGGCGCACACCCACTACAACCTTGCCATTGACCAAATCAGAAGATAGATTAATTTCATGTAATGGAACATTCACATGGGTCAATTCAATGCCCTGTATTAACACACTGCGTCCAATATCAGTTTTTGATGAAAGGGGCAAAATACCCTCCAAAAGAAATGATTGAGTTGCCCCTGTATCCCTCAGTATTGTAACAGCCTGCTTCACTGTGTTACCATCAAGAGATACAAAACCTTTAGTGAGAAATGGAGCAAACTCTATACATGGAGTAACCTTTATAGAGCGAACAGGATCCTGAATTTTCAAATGAGTCACCTTAGGAGTATCAATACAATTACGTGAGCATGGCACAGGGGCTGCTAAAGCAGCAACCCTAAATTGAGCGGACTTATTTTTTTCTTTAAGAACCGGACAATCACTAATCCAATGGCCTTTTTGTTTACAATAGGCACAAGCCCCATTAAGCTTTTTCCCAGTTAATTTACGATCAATCTTTCTCAACTGCATTTGCATCATTACCAATACCAGAAGGATCTTCTGATTGAGACTGACAAGGATCAACGTTATTAAAAACATGGCTACGAAAACGGTGGTCTCCAAACCCACTTTTATGCGTCAGCACAAATTCATCAGCAAGCACAGCTGCATCCGCTGCCGTCTGCACTTTGTGCTCATTAACATAAGTAGCAACGCGGTCGGGAACAGAATTCTTAAACTGCTCAAGTACCAGTAAATCACGTAATTGTTCAAATGTAGTAACAGTGGATGCTTTAATCCAGCGGTCAAAAAAACTCAATGACTCCCTAGCGAATTCAACGTGCGTTTGCCTTGCACCTTTCTTATAATTCCTACATTTTTGGCGATAAACCACAGGAACTAACTCATAGGATTTTAGAACAGCGGATTTGACGATGTTATAGTTAGAGCACTGTTCAGATGTTAGTGCTGAATACGCTTCCTGAGCCTTCCCAGTAAAAATACACTGAAGCAAGTATCAGCTACACGCTCAAATAAAATAAAGTATCAACGTCTTTTTCATTGAACCTAGGAAGTAATCTTACATTTTTTACAATATCAAACGCTGGCGCACCACGGCTACTACTAGAGGGAAACAAAGATCCACCCCAAGTGGCATTCAAGTCACCAGGACTCACCCCCCCTCTTTGAGCAAATCAATTTGGGCCATACGAAATTCCTGGTCGGCATTTGCTTACCCCCCTCTCGTACGCGAACAGGGCCCGGAGCACCGCGCCCCCACCACCGTCAATGACTGCCCCCCCTCCCCCACCCCACCCTACCCCCGCACCACGCATTAGAGCACCCACTCCCCCTTTGCCCCAGCCTGACAGCCTAACCCCCACAACACAAACACTACTAACCCTTCCCTGCAGCACAACACCGGCAACCCCCACCCCAACAGCACCCCCTGTTACCCAACCCACTGTCACCACAGTCAAAGAGGAGCCTGACTCTGACACCCCCATTGTGGTGGAGGGGTCAGATTCCTCATCTGCAGAATCGGACACAAACTCCATCACCCCGTGGCAAAAACCCAAATGAAAGGGAAAAAGAATTCAATCACCCACAACAGCTAAAGCGCAAAATACACCCAGCCAGCCTCCAAACCCAGCAATAACACGCCAACCGATCAATGCCAAAAGACAAACAGTACAATCAAACAAAAAACCGGTACACAGTCCCAAATCTTTCGCCAGGCCCAATACCTTTCCCAAACCTGCCACCCATCCACCAAAATCTGTACACCATAAGGAAAACTTACAGAACATTGGCACACTTCACCCCCACTCCATCAGGTACCAGCCAGCCCCCGGTCCGGACTCTCAAAGGGAGGCGACAACATCCCCCTCCTCCCAGGCCCTCCTAGGCCCTGGGGGGAGGCCTGGGGCAAAAACAACCACCCCCACCTCTCCAGGACGGAACCTCCCAGGCAGTCAGGAGGGGAGACCCATGGGAGAACATGGTCAGGGGGTGAGTAGGCACCACAATAACCCGGATACAATTTTCAATACAATTAATCAAATTTGTCAGAATATGGCTAACAGCCATACTGGATCACCAGATACACAAAAACAATAAATATCATGGCATACAACTTTACACTCACCACACTTAACACCCGTAGCATCAGACACCCTGATAAACGCACCACTGTTTTCTCCATTCTGTCACAGATCCCCTCAGACGTCGTCCTGCTCCAGGAATGTGGGATTCCGTTTCGGGAGTGGGATGGCGTTCTGGGGGAGGAATGGAGAATGGGAGAGTCTCTCTGGTCTGGCTCAAACATCGCCAGAGCTGATGGGGTCGGCACGTTGATGAAAAATCCCTATGCTAAAATAACAGCACACAGCATTGTGGAGAGTGGGCGAATCCTCGTCACCGATCTCGAGGTCGGGGGTTCCCCACTCAGGGTCATCAACGTGTACGGTCCCACCAGCGTGGCCGAGAGAGTCTCCCTATTCACTAAACTACCACCACTGTTACACTTCACGATGCCCGTCATCGTAGGGGGAGATTTCAACTGTGTTTTAAGAGATGAGGACCGCAGCAAACCAAGGCCGAATCGCTCCGGCACCCTGCTGCGGTCCCTCATCGAGGATTTCTCCCTCTGCGACGCCGGGGGCGCCTCTCCTCCCCAACACACTTTTGTGAGTTCCTCTGGCTCCTCCTCATCCAGAATTGACATGTTTCTGCTCTCCCCAGGCCTGAGGGTGCACAGCTATTCCACCAAGGCGGTGCACTTCTCGGACCACCACATGGTAACCGTGTCCCTGGTCTGGGAGAAACCTATAACCGTGGGTAAGGGGCTCTGGCGGATGAATATCAGCCATCTCCAAGACCCCCAGGTGCGTCTCTCCTTCTCGAGAAGATACCTGGAGTGGGTGAGGAGGGAGAACCAGCTGGGAGGGAGCCCTCCGCCACGTCCAAAACAAAATCAGGAGCTGGAGTGCACGGCCCTTGACCATGGCGGGTAAGATCCTCGTCCTGAAGGCAATTGTCCTACCCATTCTGCTCTATGTGGGGAGGGTGTTTCCCCCAGACAAAGCCACCGGGAAGCTAATCACCCGGATGGCTTTCCGCTTTGTCTGGGGGAGCACCATGGAAAAGCTGAAACGTGTCACCCTCCTCAAGGAGGAGCGGAATGGGGGGCGGGGGGTCCCAGACATGGTCAACATCATTATGGTGCAGGGTCTGGCCACCCTTGTCCAGAACGCAGGGAAGGTGGGTAAGGCCTCTGGTACCTTTGCCAGGTACTATGCCACCCCCTTCCTTAGAGCAATGGGCTTGGGTGTGCTGGACCTCACCATACCCTACAGCTGGGACCCCCCCTATGTCTATCGAGCCCTGAAGGACTTTGCCTACAGGACGGGTCTGCCCAGGGCTGGCCTAACCTCGTGGAGCTATAAAATGATTATGGCTCATTTAAGATCTGGAGAAATTGTAACGCTCCCGAGGGGGGGGCCAGACCTGGACCCGCAAGTCATCTGGGCAAATGTAACACACAAGTGTCTTACAAACAAACAAAAAGACATTGCCTGGATGACAGCCCATAGGTGTCTCCCCACACAAACTTTTATGTATCGCCGGCACTTAGCCCTGACTGAACGCTGCCCCCACGGATGCACTGACTCAGAACACATCCACCACCTGTTCTGGGAGTGCTCCGTGGCCAGGCGGGTCTGGGGCCTTGTTTGTTCCTCTGTCTCCCTAAGCAGGTTCCTGCCGAGGTCCTCCCTGATGGCTGAGGGCATCCTCTACGGTCCGCCGGGGGGATGCAAGACCATCATGCTCCAGCGTCAGTGGAGGATCATAAACACAGTGAAGCAGGTCCTGTGGGAGACGAGGAACATCAAGGTCTACCAGAAAACATCCGTAGACCTGATCACTCTCCGGAGGAGGATTCAAAACCTCCTCCAGGACGGCATTCTGGTGGACATGCACGGCAACAAGAACCTGGCGAGAGAGAAGTGGGGGGTGGACCATTGGAAAGAACTTATCATAGTCCACCCCCCCCCCAAGGGACACAGAAGCCTCTCAGGACAGCAAACCTTAGTGAAATGGATTTTCCTTTTTCCCTATTTCTTGGTGTTTTAATCCACTTTTGTTTTCTTTGAATTACATATTGATTTTGTGTTTTTTGTGATAATTTCTGAATCACTTTTTCTTAAAATTTGTTTTTCATTCATTTTGAAGTCTTTGTTCCCTTTGGTTGAAGTGTTTGTTTAAATGATTTGCTTTGTGTTATTGTGTGTGTTTTTAAAAAAAAAGAAAAAAGATTTTAAATTGTTCAAAGAAATTTAAAAAAACCAATAAAACCACTTTCCTCAAAATCCAGTCTTCTCTGCTCTAAAGCAATTTTGTCCTGTTCCAATGCGAGTTGCTGAAAATCCAAACGCCCATCCGCATCTACACTACCTGAACTAGGTTTGGGACCAATCAAAGAAGCCATCAAAGGACCTTCTACGGCTTCTGGGGCCTCTAATAAACCCCTATTAACAATCAATTCCACCAATAAATTCTTTATTTCAGGCTTTCTAAGTTTTGCCCCCACGTCAGAATGGCCCAACTGCTCCGCCAATTCAATCAAGCAATCCTTACGAAGTGCATCTAACCTAGACCAGCTGGGTTGTTCCAAAAATGCAGCAACCACCAGAGAAAGTCTTTTTAATTTCGGATTTCTCTTTAGACATAATGAGGTAAATTGAAACGGATTAATTAAATTAGTGGAGATTATACCAGAATGGCAATGAACAAACAAATTCCAAAGTTATAATCGCATAAATCCCCTCACTTTACTCTCCGCTATTGCACCCAATAGAAAAGAAACCAAAGAAGACGACGATTTGCAACCAAACAGTGTGCAAAAAAATTAATTAAAAAAAAAAACTGAAGGAGCTTTCCCCACAGATCTACCTGATACCCTAGTCTTCTGGGAGTCCCTACGGCTCGGGGCGGCTTTAAACGCTGAAACCGTACGCACAATGAATAACCAATTGACAAGTTACCACCGTAACGTCGGAGCGTGCCCCCACCGTCACGAACAACCCGAAAATAACAAACTAAAATAAATAAATCGACAGGCCTCCCGGCCGTGCCGCTCAACCTATCAGGGGAATATAGCTTTAAGCACCAGTAATTATTACACAAGTATTATCAGAACAAATCAATACTTTAATTGCACACTAGTATGGTAACACTCACCGGTCCTCGGAAGGATGGAGCAGCGGGGAACAGAAATAGTAGCTCCAACTCACGAAACTGGAACTAGAATAATTATTCTTCACTCCCACGATCAAAAATAAATTTAAACAAGCATGAACTAGTCTATATAAACCAATGCGTGTCTATTGGCATCTGTTCAAAGTGTTACGGTAGCTTAGACCACTGGAAAATAGGCTGCGCCAATCCAGAAAACACAAACAAATCCAGATAGCAAATCCAGATAATACAAACAAACGGACACGAAACGAGTCCTACCAAAAGGAATCAGGTGAGTACTTACTCATGCCAAAGAACAAAGCTGCCTGAAAGTAACGACGCCGCGGCGACCAAATATAAACAGATGCCAAAACCGCCTTATTCCGAAATAAGGCATTCAAACTCGCAATGCAAGTAAAAATAAAGGGATCAAAAAGGATCCCGGACGAGCCCCCATTATGTTACGATCGCTCGTAAATCGTAACATGAAGGACACACACCAGTTTAAAGAATAACAAAATAATAGAATTTAATAAGACAAAAGATAACAAAATATACAAAAATTAGTAATGAGGTGTGTAGAGCGATGTGTCATGTATTTAATGTAGGTACATAAATTGAATGTGACTGGATACGTGTAAATGTTAGCCAGTCAAACAAAAAGGCTCGTCAGCATGGGAGGAAGCAAAACCCCAACTGCAGGAATGGCAGATGTCTTAAGCCAAAGCCTCCGGCCACAGGTGCACCTCATTAAGCTGATGACCCTCTGGTTCCTCAGCCAGCCACTTGAAAGACAAAAAACAGAAAAACCAGAAACGGATATGAGCGGGCCGTCACAAGGTACAAATACTTTTTTTAGTGAGACGACATTTTTCTTTATTTAAAGTACAAACACAAAACAGGTTTTATTATGTGAAATTTTCCACCAAGCTCATTAATCACCCTTCCTGATATACCCCCCGGTAATACCACATTCCTGCTTCATTCATGCTTCAAGCATTTATTTTATCGCTTGAAGCAGTGATGTTATCATCCATGATGGAGAGGTAAAGCAGATGTTCCACTGAATGGCATTTCCGGTATACTGTTAAGAGTTCGAATTTCATCATAGACGGCAACAGCGACAACATAATCTTGCGTAATTTTTTACTGTAGGAATTTGGAATTACGGGATTGCGAAATCCTCCAAAATAAAGTAACTGTATTCTCTACATGGGACTTAAAAAAAACCAATAAACCAATTTATTATTAAATGTTTCAAATAACCAAACGGTAGCATTTGGAGTATTGAATGAGCGAGTAGTGTGATTTCCGTTGTATAAAGTAATCAAAACACAATTTACCGTAAACCGCAATGAATATGCGGACCAAAAATTTGCAGATGTGACCGCAGCGATTAAATCAGGGGTTACTACTTCAAGCCGTTAACAGGTTATTCATGTTTGTCATTGTTGGCCTTTTAAAGATGTACTTGTATCACTGATTAATTTCTGCCTGTGCGAGAGTATACTATACATTTATTGTGTTATTATTGTGGGATTATTATATCAGAAATAGTAAGATTTCATCAAAACACAAGTGAATTCATGTAAAACGCTGATTTTGTAATATCCTGCATTCCAAAAATGCAATTTAAATTTAAACGATAGCATGGGCTATCGTTACAAGTCTGCAGAAAGGATATGCTGTCCAGAATTGAACATATTTTTCTGTGTCTATTTTGTTTGTTCTCCTGTAACACTTAAAAGCGAACATGGATGTGTGCGGACTTAGATTTGAGAATGTAAGTATTATGTTATTTGATTTATTTTAAATAATGGTTTGCTTTATATCGTGATATATGAAAAGCGGATATGAAAAAAAATATTGTGATTGTTTTTGCCATATCATCCAGCCCAACTTTTAATCTTACTAGCGCCAGTCAGATGCGAGCTGCACTGAAGGCAATGTTAAGTGACGTTACCAGCTACAGGTAACTTTAGGTTGTAAAGTTAATTACTGGAAATATATTAGCTAGTATGTACCATTCTAGGTACAATGGTTTCGTGTTTCATTTGGAGCTCCCTCCTCAAGAGATCTGCCGGGCAGCGGCAAATTTGCATATACACTCAGTGAGCACTTTATTCGGTATTTATTAGACTTATTTTTTAGACTTCTACTGCTGTCGTCTATCTACTTAGAGTTATGATGTGTTGTCTCTTCAGAGATGCTCTTCTGCATACCACTGTTGTAATGTGTGGTTATATGCGTTACTGTCACCTTCCTGTCAGCTTTGACCAGTCTGGCCATTCTCCTCTGACATCTCTCATTAACAAGGCATTTCTGTCTGCAGAAATGCTGCTCTCTGGATTATTTTATTTTTTTTGTGCACCATTCTTTGCAAACTCTAGAGATTTGTGTGCTTGAAAATCCCAGGAGATCAAAGGTTTCTGAGATACTGAAACCCCCCTGTCAGCCACCCACAATCATTCCATGGTCACTTAGATCAAATTTTTCCCCTATACTGATGCTTGATGTGAACATTAACTGAAGCTCCTGACCCATATCTAAATGATTGTATGCATTGCACTGCTGCCACACAATTGGCTGATTAGATAATCACATGAATAAGTAGGTGTAATAAAGTAAAAATGTTCTTAATAAAGTGATTGGTGAGTGTATATTGCCATATATTTGCCATATATTTTAAATCTATGACAATATATGTTTTCCATATGGGTTGGTAGGAAAGGATATTGAATGTCCAACCACACACCCGGTACAATTTTAGGGACTGAGACTTGTGGCCATTCCACCCTGAATAGTACACCAGACCTCTAGTCTGATATGAGGAGTTTGACTAATTTGGACATGTATACATAGACGGCGCATCGACCGCTGGATCGTATGTCAACATCGCCGCCATATTGGTCCGGGCAACTTACCATAACTCTACTCAGGAATGGACTGGACTCTACTGGATACAGATGCCTGAGTCATGTGTAGCGTGGGGCTGTATGAACCATCGCACAATCCAAAACAGATGTTGGGGAATTACCTTTCACCAATAAGACTAAACAATTGTTTTTATTTGTATTTGGGCATTATAACATTATTTTGAGAGCGAACTAGTTGAACACCTGTCAGACTATCAGAATCAGAATCAGAATCAGAATCACTTTATTCGCCAAGTAGTTTTCACATACAAGGAATTTGCTGTGTGGTTAGTGGGTGCATGCAGAATAAAGAATAATACTAAAAATAGAAACATAGATATGAAATAAAGTGGAATGTAAATATAAATTAAAAATAAAAATAAATATTTACAATAGAAGATGATACTGAAGAAATATTATTGTGAAATATTATTAAAGTGAAAAATCTAAAGTCTATGGGGGCGGGATAAGAGTCTGTGACAATGGGGGGTCCCGGGCCTTGTTGACGTTGATCACAGAGAGATAATGTAACGTGTCTATGGGGGTGGTGTTAGGGTTCTGTGACAGTGGGGGGTCCCCCGGGCCTTGCTGATGAGGCCAGCAGCAGATGGGAAGAAACTGTTTTTGTGGTTATCAATAGCTAACGTTAGCGATAACGTTAATTATAAGTTGATTTCTAAAATATTGATTATGCGCCCATATTGATATTTTCATCTATAGTGGCACTTTTCTCCAAACCGATTTTTATGACAAGCTCGTTTCGGCTGAGCGACTGACATGTTATGAATCTGATTGTAGTTTGCTGGCTAGATAACTTTTTTTCTCACACTTTGAAGGTTTCCCAAACAGAAGGAGTTCAGTGGGAAATAGCTGTAAGAAGGGAAGGTTTTTCAGCCAGTCGTCCGTGCTCTGCAGTGAACACTTCAAGCCGGAGGACTTTGACGGGACGGGCCAGCTTGTCAGGATCAGAGATGGAACTAAACGATCTATCTTCATTTCTCCAAAGTGATGACTCAGTCCCGTCATGTTGTTATTATTGTCATTGTGACTTCGGGGCGTTAATGGTGGTTATGGTCTTGGTTTAAGAGCTGTTTTTAAGAGATAGGATTTCCTGATGGGTTCGTTTCTTTGTTGAAAACAGAAAATACATGGTTTGATAGCAGGAGAGAAGTTGTCCACTTCCTTTTTAATGAAGAAACACCGGTCATATTTGGTCACAGATTTGAAGTAACTGAAGACCAAAAAAAAATGTACGCATAAATCCTTGAATATATAAAAGACTCATTGAAATCAGTTTAGAAATGTAAACGTTATCGTGCTTTTTATCCAGAAAGACCGCAACTTCCCCATTTACTTGTATGTGTTTACAGGACAGGTCTTGCCCGGACCAATATGGCGAACGGTTCTCGCATCGCAGCAGTGGGCGGACTCGGGCGATGCGGCGTCTATGTATAATATGTCTATGGTACGTCATGTGCTTTAAAACTTTTTTCCTTTTTGTCCTGAAGGGGGCGCCGTGTTTCCTTCATTCTATAAGCAGGGTGAATTTTGAATCAGTGTCGGCCTGTAGCGTAGTGGTTAAGGTAAATGACCGGGACGCGGCGGCCAGTTCGCGTGTAGGTGTAGAGCCCCACAATGGTCACTACGGTTCGAATCCGTCCTTTAGCAAACCATGACATAAATAATGGAAACTATTTCCATGTTGAATTGTCCCATAATCATGTTTGTTGTGTCATTGGATCTCCAGCTCCATTTCACTTTGGATAGGAAATCCTTTCTGCCATCATTCTACTTAATAGTTATCTCACATTACAATTAAGGTATTTGGCTTTGTCCCCCAGCTGTTCACTCTGAACAATAAGGGATATGCAATTTGTTTTAAGTACATTGTTTTTAATGGCTGTTATTGTAACTCTGTAACTCTGTATTGTTATTGTAACTTAAAAAAAAAAAATTCTTTTATTGTTTCAAATTGTTAAAATTAGGGACCTGTTACGGCCCCCTGCTCTGTGCTACTTATTCTGGCGTTACTTCACAGGTGCCTTGTTGGCGGAGTACCAGGTCGTTTGCGCAATTGGGAGCAGATGTTAAAATGTGCCTGACTCTTGTCTGAAGGAGGGAACTCTGCCCACGTACCTGTTGGTTCTTTTTGGGTTTGCATCAGACAACATTACTTCAGCATACTTTTCACACATCCACTCACTCACACTACTGATGCAACTGACTTTCACACTACACATTTTTGTTAACTGGTTATTTCAAATAAATTTGACCTTGTTTTTTAAATGCGTCAGTGTGCGTCTCCCTCTTTGTCACTGAGCCAGGTTGTGACAGATAATGAAGTACATAATTTAATATCTTCTAATCCTGACAAACTTTACATTCAAATGAATAATATCAAGCAGGAAATAAAATGAAAGGCAGGCAGCTGGTTGGATGTTGGGTAAATGTTTTTATGGCAACTGAAGGAGAACAATATTTACAACTTGTCTACTATCCATGCACACAGATACAGGCAACAATTGCCAAAATATCCACTCACTGAGAACTTTATTAGGAATACCTGTACACCTACTTAGTCATGCGATTATCTAATCGTGGCAGCAGTGCTATGCATAAAATCATGCAGATATGGGTTAGGAGCTTCAGTTAATGTTCATATCAACCAATAGTGATTTTGACTGTGGCATGATTGTTGGTGCCAGACGGGCAGGTACGAGTATTTCTGTAACTGCTGATCTCCTGAGATTTTCATCCACAACAGTCTCTTGAGTTTACGCAAAAAACAAACAAACATTCAGTGATCGGCAGTTCTGCGGACGGAAATGGCTTGAGGATGAGTGAGGTAATGGAGAAGGGCCAGACTGGTCTAAGCTGACAGGAAGGTGACAGTAATGCAAATAACTGTACATAACATCAGTGAACAGATCTCTGAACACACAATGCGTCAAACCTCTAAGTGGATAGACTACAGCAGCAGAAGACCTAATACATCTAATAAATACCTAATGAAGTGCTCATTGAGTGTATATTGTCAAATAGAAGATGCAAAATATGTAACTGAGGTGAAGGGTATATCTTATTAAAGTACAGAACCGTATAAACATATTTACACTTACACAATGAGGCAACATAAAAGTAGTACAGTAGTATGTATGTGAAAATAGCAGTGTATAACAATATGTGGAAAGTTCTACATTAGATGTAGAACTGACATTACATCACTATTGACATTAGATCAATTATTGCAATTTATTACATACACAAAAAAAGATTACAATGTTATATACAGTGCCATCTGTAATGTTTAGGACAAAGACATATTTTTTTATTTGGCTCTGTACTCCACAATTTTAGATTTGTAATCAAAAATGCATATTCTCAGCAAATATTGAAGGGCATGTTTACAGACTTTGGTTTCACTATATTGAAATTACAGTGTGTTTTATACATAGTAACAATAAACACCATATTTTTCTAGGCTTTTTCTTGCCTTTGGTTTGTATTATTGTCATTAAACATGAGGGCCAGAGTTGTTCCAATGAATGTCAAGGAAGCCATTATGAGACTGAAAAATTAAAATAAAAAGTCTGTAATGTCTGTTTTGTTATGCCAAACCTTAGGTGTAACAAAATCAACTGTTTGGAACAGCATTAAGGAGAGAGAACATGTAATGGGGCATAGGGCATGGCAAGCCAAGTAAGACCTCTACAGCTGATAGCTGAAGAATTCTCATCATAATGAAGAAAAATCCCCAAACATGTGTCCAACCGATCAGAAACACCCTTCAGGAGGCAGGGGTGGATGTGTCAGAGACTACTGTCCACAGACAACTACAGTCATGTCTCAGTGGGTCACAGACTTCAACCAGTCATGCATACAGAAAATATGCAGTAAACATGACTATAATTTACATCACATAAATATGTCCCAAACATTATGGTGCCCTGAAATGGGGGATTATGTATAAAAAGTGCTGTACCCTTTCATAAAATATGAGGACTTGCATTTTGAATCGTTTGTTTATGAATATAAAATTGTGGTGTACTGAGCTAAATTAATGTTTTTGTCCCAAGCATTACGGAGGGCATTGCATATTACAATTCTTATGAACATATAAACACAACAACAGCAACAAAAATATAAATGAATAACTATACATTGTTGTTTGTAGCAATATTAGCATGATGGATATGCACAGGTATTAAAGGAGACGGGGCTTGGGACTGGGGCAGTTGAAATAACCAGGGCAGGAGGGAAGGTGACAACTGGCACGCACACAGCCTATCTCCCGACAGTCAGATGCTGCCACAACTGCTGGGTCTCCTGAAGTACTGGTATTGTTCCGATTTTGCCAAGGACTTCACAGACCTCTTCGGAAGTAAATCTGTAGCCTACCGGGGAGAAAATATACACGCCCCCACATGCTGATCACCTGGAGATATCAAAGTAACATTAGTTATGAAATGTATGAAAGTAACTAAGTACTAATTATACTGTGTGCCTAATTGTACTGTAATGCCTGGCATTACATCATTTGTCATTATTGTACTAAACAAAGAAAAAACAGAACAATAAGTATATGTATTTACTGTACATTCATATAATTTAAGGTAACATGGGTGTAAATATTGTATAATATAATTATTGTGTAAACTGCTCTATTATTTAAGTACTTAGCTGGGCAACTACTTAATATGGGCAAGTTAATAACACCAACTACAAAAACAACAACAACAACAACAACAACAATATATTAATGGAAAATAAAGGAACATATACCAAGATGTCTGAATGACAGTAAGTTAGGCCTATGTCAATAAACGATTGGCATTGGCGCTACTTATTGCTTTTACAATAGCAGTGAAATAAGAGCAACAATAATACATTTTATGTCTAAACCTTCATGAATCAAACGTGTATACAAATTGTCAATACTATTAATGACGGTGATATTTTAAACCGTCATGTTAATGTAGCTGGCTACGACGTTGAGAAACAGACATGCAGAGACATTATCCCGTTTACCTGTAATTTTCCCACATAAAAAAACGAACAATTGGAACATTCAAAATAACAATAATACATCGCAGTAACTGATTAAACTACAGGCAATTTAATTGAAAATATTGTGGGAATACCTCAACAACATAAATATCATTCGAGGACCCGTTAATAGTAAAATAATTATCTAGATAGACTTACCGAAACGGATCCCAGGAGCCCAGGCCATTTCGAAAAGTTAAGGAATCCGCACTGTAAGGACGTCATTCGTTTTTCTCGTAACAGCGCCGCGATATCAACGTGCGGCCAAGAATATATCGCATCCGAAGTGATAAGAACTTCCGTTGAGAATGAATGGGAATCGGCGGCACGCGGGGCGCGGCCGCGGCGCGGTTCTAATCCCGGTGTAGCCACAATAAGATCCTCACAGCCGTTGGGCATTGCTCCAGGGGAGGATTGTCTCCTGCTTAGTCTAATCAACTGTATGTCGCTCTGGAAAAGAGCGTCTGCCAAATGCCAGTAATGTAATGTAAAGTGTTTTGTTGTCTGATAATTTAACATTTCAGTGATAATTTTTATATTATTGTATACAGCACCCAAGCAATCGTCTGCTTTTATGAATATATTTTCCAACTGAGGCACAGTTTCCGCAGATTTGTACGCGATATGCTTGAGAATGAAGTAGCTAATGGGCAATGATGCAAGTTCCTAAACTCCTATGATGTAAAGACCCTTTACTTACTTTACTTAACTCTCCTCAGTCTCCTCAGTTCACCCCACAAGTATTCAATGGGGATTCAGTCTGGGGACTGGGACAGCCATTGCAAAACTTGATTTTATGGTCCGTTAGCATTTATTTATTATTTGTAGATTTGGAGGAATGCTCTGGATCATTGTCCTGATGGAAGATCCAGCCATGGCACAGCTTTAGCAGACTTGCTAAAGCCAGGCGTCTTCTCCTGGTGCTTGATATCAGTCCGTGGTGCCATATCAGCCCCACATTATATATCCACCATGCTTCACCAATAGGGACTGGCCTATTTTCTGCAAGACCATTGTTTTTTATACCAACCACACTTCTGCTATTTGTGGCCTAAAGCACTAGGGAACAAAATAAGTTAATTAATACGTTTTTTTAAAAACCTCTTATTCCCCTAATTCCCCTCAGGTATTTATCTTATCTCTTTCACTTGCCATTGTCTGACTTATGGAGGAACTTTTTTGAAGAAACACAAAACACAACAGGATCTTTTTTGTTTTGCTTAATTTGTGTTGTCTGAACTTCCCTCTTGTTCATTGACGACTAAGGGATTGACATGTCACCTCATATTTCTGCCCCAGTGTAAAAGGAGGTCAAAGATGGCCACTTAAGAGTTCCTAAAAAAAGTTATAGGGCTTACAATCATTGTAACATTCATGTTTCTGAGAAAATTTAGTATTTCTTGACGCAGAAATGCATTTTCTTTCATTTATCTCAATTAGATGCTTGACTTCTAGAATATTTTAAGCGCAAAATCAAGCTGATAAACAATGACATTTTTTATAGCCTTTTTGTTCATATATTTCAAGGGTGCCAACAATTCCAGAGGGCGCTGTATGAACGAAAGAACTGGACTATTCTTAACTGTGTGGGAGTGTGTTATTTTTAATCCCTTCATCCATTCTAAATTAGGCTGCAAGACAGACCATTTTCAAATATTTGATTTGTTTTTCTCCCTCTTTCTCCTTTTCAGCTTTGTTGCATTCGCTTTGGTGTTCTAAATGAATTAACCACACCCAAACAAGACATTACAGGTACCCTAATGATGATTTTCATAGGAAACTGATAATGGACTGTATTGCTTAATGCGTCTTCGTTTTTGTCCATTATGCTACATAGGCGGATGCATGTGACCAAACGAATACTGATTTGTGGTCTCTATTTTCTGTTTTGTAAGAAATTCGTCCGACTTCCTTCCTCTCCACTTCGTGGGATTTATTCGTTGACACGGCTGCCGAAAGCCACCCCCCCCAAAAAAAGAGGGTGGGACAGGAACTGAAACTTAAAAGTGGTACTGCAATTACACTGTGAAGTCAGAGCTTTGAACTCGACAGTGTCTAAAAAAAGGTAGGCTAATGCAATTTGTCGAATGTTTAGGAGACATGGGTTTAAAAAAAAAAAAATGAACTGACCTTTTATTCATTCCCTCTTCATGCGGTAACTTCTCTTGTTGTTAGGCTACAACTACTACGGGTAAGCTACTTCTGGTTTTCCCTAGTTTCTTAATTAGCGACGAAAAGATATGTGTTAAATTATTTTTCTTTTCACATTTGTGAAACGTTTAGCTTCACTTTAGTTCTACTGGTTTTGTTCTCAAGCGAGTTTTGCGAAGTTGCATTTTCTGCAAATTAAACTGATATATGAGCTTTGTTTGACAACTGCGTTGATCAGACGATCTGAATCCCGTGTGAATCGGTTGACAGAATATGCTCACAGTGTATAGTAGGATCAATCAGATGTAATGCAGATCGGTGGCTGTTCCTGCAATATCGACTGGTTGTTCCTGAAATATCAACAGGCTTTTCTGACGTCAACCACTGTTTACGGAGTAGTTAGCTACTTGCGTGTTCGTACCGTGCGGATTACCGCCGCTTCTCCGCGGAACAGCTCATTGCAAGCTTGTCTGCTTTTTAAAAGCAGCTATCAAGCATTTATTTTAGTGTGGACAACAAAACAAATACGTTCTGCATTTTGGCCCATAGGGAAACGCTTTTAAATTAAAAACACTCGTCGATTTACCCGGTGCTTGCGGGGTTGTAGTCCTGGCTAGTGCATAGGTTTTACATAGGTTTGTTCACTGAATTTCATGTTAACCATTGTTTATGAATGCGCAACCAGCGAATGACTGTTAAATGACATTGGAGTAATGGGAATTCTTTTTTGCAATGGTGTCTGGTATGTTGATCTGGACTACTTAATAATGCTGATAGCTACTTAAGAAGACAAAATTAGATATTTGTTATCAGCTCAAAGTTTAATGCGCACATGATTAACATGTAGGCTACACCTATTTGCACCCCTAGTCACATGCTTTGTGACGTGTATTAAGGACGATCCATAGTAAAATGATTCGGAAGAGTGTTTGTAGGTATTAAAACCATGCTGGAATGCAAGTAATCTGCCCAACATACGAAAGTGTCTTGTAACCAAGACCAAAAGCTAGATTCATTTGACCAAGGCTCTCTTTCAAAAGAAAAATCTGTATTTAAATGGTGTATTGCTCAATATAATTTTTGCTATAAACTTTAGTCTGTCCTCGTGATTGGACCCCCGGTTGAATGGTATGTTCATGTAGTACACGCATGTATCGTGTACACAGCTTCCAGGGACCAGGTGCGCATGGTGTCTTTTCTTATGTTGTCAGTTACCGAATGTGAAATGTCGAGAAACAAGATGTCATCACTGTTTGTTGTTTGGTTAGTTTCATGTCTGGAGTGCAATAGCATTGCGTTGTGCAATAGCTGTTTCCAAACATGCTGCAGACAGATACCTGTGAGCTAAGTCATCTCTTGTAGTTTTTTTTTCTTTTTCTTTTGGGAGCGTAGTGGGGTATGGTGTTCCTGATGTTCTGTTGAGGTTGGTTTGGTGACAGTTCTGGTTAAAAAAAAAAAACTAATTTAACATTTTTATTCCATACTGTTCCCTTTAATTTGAGGTTATTTACATCCATATTGGGTGATGCATGTAGGAATTGAATCGCTTTTTATACATACTAAAGTAATAAATGGTTCTGGATAGGAGCATGAGCAAAATGGCAAAATGTAAAAATGTGAAAAGCTATCTGGCAAGCAACACATCCAGGATGGGATCTGACTGGTGATAATCATAAGAACTAAACTTTATTTCTATAATTTTAACTAATGATTGTTTTTAAATTCTGGTTATTCTATACATTATCAGTTGGGTAAAGCATTGCTCAAAAACAGAAAACACCTTTCTCGGACAGTGCTACACTTGCTTACTTCCAGAATATTTCTACAATATTCTCATCGTTTGTCAGCAGGCATCCCACCTCTCAGGAAATTTGTCAGCGGCTTCCTGATGCCCACAAGTGGCTATAAATCAGCAATCTGCTCCACAGGCGGAAGTGAAGTTTAGAAATGGAAATTGTCCTGTTATGAATTGACCGACAGTTGAGGAACTGAGAAGTGTGGGGGAATCCCCCAGTTTGCGTACTGTGCAGCAATCTTCTTCCAAACTTGGTCCATCTGTCCGTTGGGATGTCCGTGTCAGTAACTTGCTGTCGCCATCTTCAGCAGTCAGATTTAATTCACAGTTTGGACTTGAATGCAACAGCAAGTGCTTGACAATGCCGCAAGTATGGTGAGGCAGCTTCCGCCAAGGAGAGCCTCAGAACACCATTTTCCAGTATTGGGGAGTAGCTTAACTATGTGTAGTTAAAGTACTAGTTTAATTACATTTTGCAGCAGTTTGGTGAACTACATTCAGTTGCCATTGTTTTAGTTGATAACTTTTTTGTGTGGTTAACTACAGGAACTACCAACAACTTTTGGCCCTAAAGTTTCTTTTTCCAAACTGTGATGATTTAACCAAATATGACCTAAATTAAAGTTTGCCAAGTATCACAATGAAAAACACACCGTGGTAGAAAGTTATGGACCTCTAAATATCACATTTCTTGTCACGACTCATGTTTCATTGCGACACCCCAACAACACAAAGAAAAAGAGATCCAAGAGATGCTGTAACATGGAATGGCCCAACTACACTTTCAGAGTACACTGCATATTGCATATTAGTTAACAAAGCTGTTAAATTACCGGTGAGCAGGCTAAAGTCAGGCACGAGTACAATGAGCCGTGTCAGGTTTGCGTGAGAATGCGAAGAGTACTACAGTACAGGGTATTTCAAGTAGTGAGGCAGTATGAGTGTATACCGCTGTCTTCAGCGCACTTCTTTAATAATGCAGTGCTTGTGATTGGAGGAAATGGCCTTATAATTACAGATTGCAGTGTGCTGTACACATGGTAACAATGATTTGTGGTTGTTATGCGCAGTGTCTGTGGTTGGTTACTGAAGACTGGGTTGAGGCTCCAGAGGGTGCGCTGCTGGGGGTGATGTATCAGGCCAGCTGTGAAAAGGTTGTATTTATCCGTTAGACCATTTTGCTTTTGGCAGTTTGACAGAGTTTACCATTGACTAGCTTGCTAACGGTACGTGCTGTCACTAACTGTGTCGACAGAGCGAGTGTAGCATTAGTTAGTGAAGGCCTGTGGCACTGGCACGAAGCACCAAATTCTGTGTTGCGATTTGGTCCAGTTGGTACCGGTTGTATGGGAACCAGTGCCGTAGTGGTACCGGGTTTTAGTTCCAAACCCTACATGTGAATGGACTCATCTGTACAGCCTCTGAATGGGCTGGCAGGCTGTGCTGATTGTTTAGAGTATTTTGTGTCAGCTCCTGGAATAAGCTTATGTCTGTGTAAAGGGCGGGTGTGGGCACTGAAATCTCGACATGACCTTAAACATCAACGGGAAGACTGAATTAGCACAGCAGCACTGACTCATGGGTACTGGGCGTGGGATACAGGGAACCTGTTATACTGGCACCACATGGAGATTATTGTATTGAATAATCTCCATGTGGAGATTGTTTGTTTTCAACTCTGTACCTTTTACTATTACGCATTTAACTCTTCACAAAAGTGTGTCTTTGTTACTGAAGTCTTAGCGATGCATTGTTTCTAATGTTTCGGTCTGAAAGTGTTCAACACTATGCAGATTTATGCAAATAAAAGCGTTGTCTTCTTTTTTTGTCCAGTTATTTCTTTCAAACTGGTTTGTTCTGAATTTGACTATTCAAGTCACTGCATGTCTTTTACACAAGTGGAATGTCCCGTATTACTAAGATGTTTTTTTGCACAATCTTCCTTTACAAGGGTGAGCCTGCGTGTCAATGTGTGTGTGTGTGTGTGTGTGTGTGTGTGTGTGTGTGTGTGTGTGTGTGTCGTTTGTGTAAGGTGAGCAGCAGCTGAATTTTGGGAATGAAGCCTTAGGGGCTGTCAGCCTACTGCAGTCCTACAAACGGCCTACTGCTGTCCTACAAACGGCCTACTGCAGTCCTGCACACGGCCTACTGCAGTCCTGCACACGGCCTACTGCAGTCCTGCACACGGCCTACTGCAGTCCTACACACGGCCTACTGCAGTCCTACACACGGCCTACTGCTGTCCTACACATGGCCTACTGCTGTCCTACACATGGCCTACTGCTGTCCTACACATGGCCTACTGCTGTCCTACAAATGGCCTACTGCAGTCGTGCACACGGCCTACTGCTATCCTACAAATGGCCTACTGCAGTCCTACACACGGTCAGTGTAGTCCTATTGAAAGGTATTGTCCCCATTGGAGCGAGTAGTCCAGATACGCTCATTTCTCTCTCTCCTTTCTGCAGCTGAAGGATGAAGGGTGGTTTTCCGCTCCAGTGCTTCCTCCCCTTCCTCCTGGTCCTCTGCCTCTCCGGACCGCAACCTAGCCTCGGGTTCAGAATCTGTGCCTTCAACATCCAGCACTTCGGCGAGTCCAAGGCCTCCAAACCCAAGGTCTTGCACAACCTCGTGCGGGTGAGAATAACCCCCTCGCACCCTCTCACGACTCCCCAAGGGATGTCCTGCAGGGCCTTTTTACGGAAAACAAGCTCTACTTTGAATTCAGTTCTCCAGAGTTGGTATTGAACAGGTTTCTGCACATTCGAAGATCTGTGTCTTTGTTAGGACTTTTTTTAATTTTTATATGTCACTTTTTAATATGACACTTTTTTGTTGTATTAAAGAAGTGTATACGATACTGCCTTCATTGATTAAACAGTCTTTCTATTCTGTTGGCCTCATACATATACACAACCTAAGTGGTCATCAAAGGTGGGCAAGTATAGGAAAAAAATCTGAAATTTCTTTTGTCAGCTCAGTGAAGAATGAGAGTCTAAGAGCTGATCCATTTCAGTAATAGTCCGCTTCTGTTGACTGCTGTTAGCACTTTTACTGCATGTGTGTGAAGCCCGTTGTTTTCCATCAGATTTTGTCTCGCTGTGATGTGTGCCTGCTTCAAGAGGTGAGAGACGTGCAACACATCGCCCTCAAAAAGCTGTTGGTTTCGCTCAACAAGTAAGCCGACGATGAGCATCGCACGGGTCCGCAATTTGGGATACGACGCATTGGGTTTTAACTGTCATCTGACTTAGCATTAAGTAATATTTTTTTACATTTTTGGAGCATATAATATAGCCTATTGGGTGTATTGTTTATTTTTACAGCCTTCTTTATCAAGGGTGAGAATACAATATTTCAAAAGTGTACATTACATTCATTGGACAAATGAGAAGAATAACATTAATTGCTCCCTACACCCCAGCAAGACCACTCCGGTCTGCCAGCTCTGGTCGCCTTGTGGTCCCCTCATTATGAGCACCAGGTGGTCGAGCTGCACGTTCACGCCTGTTCTCTGTTCTGGTTCTTCAGTGGTGCAATGACCTGCCTACCACTGTCAGAACGGCAGAATCCCTCCCCATATTTCCCCCAATATCCCTCTTCTATACAGCTCTCAGCAGTGCGAATTTGTAAATAACACAGTGCTCTCAGCAGTGAGGGTTTGTAAATAACACAGCACTCTCTGCAGTGAGAGTTTGTAAATAACACAGTGCTCTTAGCAGTGAGAGTTTGTAAATAACACAGTGCTTTCAGCAGTGAGAGTTTGTAAATAACAGTGCTCTCAGCAGTGTGAGTTTGTAAATAACACAGCACTCTCTGCACAGTGACAGTTTGCAAAAAAAAATAAACGAACTTATGATGCACAATGACTATTGTTTTTGGTTATAACTGTTCTACATGCGTGTTTATGGGTTTGATCCATTTCACTTGTGGAGGAACTTTTTTTTTTTTAGCGGACGCTAAATGACTAAAATGTCAAATGTAAATGTAAAAAGAAAAATGTCCCCTCCTTCTCTCCCTCCCTTCCCCTTCTTCACTTGCTCCCTCTCTCCTAGGTATGATGAAAAGTATCATTATGATTATGTGTCCAGTGAGCCTTTGGGTAGAACTGCTTACAAGGAGCAGTATGTCTTTGTGTACAGGTGAGACAGTCTTTATCCGTATCCATGGCAATATGCACCCTTGCTTTCAGACCTCCCTCACCTGATCCCTCTCTCTGTCCTCAATCTCTCGATTTCCCATTCCCTCTCTCTATCTTTGCTACTGTAGCAGCACCATTTGTACGTAATCCTCTCTCCCTCTCCAGCACCCTCACTCTTTTTGCCAACACTCTCTTGCCCCCCTCCTAAAGGGAGGAGGGATTCAGTCTCTCTATTGCTTAGTAGCACCCGTGTACTTTTTCATGTTGGTTTTTTTTTTTGGGGGGGGGGGCGGGTGCTTCCACACCAAGTGATTTGTATACAACTGTGCTCTGCCCCCCCGCCCCCACCCACCCCCCCCTCAGGACAGCCTCAGTAGAGGTGCTGGAAACTTACCAGTATCCCGACAACCAAAAAGGAGATGAAGATGCCTTCGCCAGACCACCCTTTATTGTGAAGCTTAAAGCACCAAAAACAGGTTGGTGACCAATGGAAACAGCAGGGGAGTGAATGTCAGCAGTGAGAGTTTGTAAATAACACGTCCCTCTCTGCACAGTGAGAGTTTGTAAATAACACGTCCCTCTCTGCACAGTGACAGTTTGTAAATAACACAGCTCTCTCTGCACAATGACAGTTTGTAAATAACACAGCTCTCTCTGCATAGTGACAGTTTGTAAATAACACGTCTCTCTCTGCGCAGTGACAGTTTGCAAATAACACGTCCCTCTCTGCACAGTGACAGTTTGTAAATAACACGTCTCTCTCTGCACAGTGACAGTTTGTAAATAACACGTCCCTCTCTGCACAGTGACAGTTTGTAAATAACACGTCTCTCTCTGCATAGTGACAGTTTGTAAATAACACGTCTCTCTCTGCACAGCTATAAGAGAGTTTGTCCTGATCCCTCAGCACACCTCCCCTACAAATGCCACCAAAGAGATTGACGAACTCTACGATGTTTTCCTGGTGGTGAAAGAAAAGTGGAATATAGCGGTAAGAGACTTGAAGGAGGGAGAAATGAAAGTGGAGGAAACAAAGTTGTGAGTTGTGAGTGGTGAGTAGTCTGGTGTGTTTCAGGTGGCAAGAGTTTGTGCTGGCGTGTGCGTGTGCGTGTGTGTGTGCGTGTGTGTGCGTGTGTGTGCGTGTGTGTGCGTGTGTGTGTGTGTGTGTTTATGAGTGAGAGAGTGAGAGAGGGATAAAGACAACACTGTTGGTCTGTCCCACTGTTAGAACATCATGTTCCTGGGGGACTTTAATGCGGCCTGCGGCTACGTGGCTAAGAAGAATAGGAAGAACATTCGGCTGTTGGTGGAGCCAGACTTTTACTGGCTGATTGCAGACGATGTGGACACTACAGTGAGAGAGAGCACCAGCTGTGCCTACGACCGGTGAGCCACCGTCACTGCACTGGGACTGGAGTGCTTATGTTATACCCCTTTCTCACAGAAATCCTGGGATATTGAGTCCAGGATCAAACTGCATTTGACCCATTCACACTGCACGATGGTCCCGGGAATGTCCCGTGTCCTTGCCATTCACACCAGACCCTGGACTTTCCCATATCTGCAAGTTTACTTCCGTATCGGTCACTGCTGAACGGGGCTGTCCCATCTCGAAATCATTAAACGTGGGCATTATGTTCCCGTGAATTGATCTGTAGGTTATGTATTTTTTTAAATGAATACGTAAAGTAATAAAAGTGAATGATCATGCGCAGATTAGTCTATTTGAGAGTCACCGTTGCGGACGGTGCACATGATTTGGTTTATTTCTCTCAGGCAATCTTCAAATTTATAGAATTTCTTTCCTTTAGGCTATGCAGTCCCCTAATGTAAGCCTAATGCAAATAATTACAGTATATAATCATGTTCAAGCATCTTTGCGATGAAGAAGTGCAGAATTTATGGGTGAGAGAAGAATCGTTCTGTTGTCTTCGGCGTTAAGAGGAATGAAATTGACCTTAAGCGAATGCTTGATCTTGTTACTACTTGTTTCATTTTGCATAGCGAATTTGTGAAATACAGAAAGGGTGTTTCTTGTCTGAGTTGAGCATTGATAACGTCTCAACCAGACGATAACCTGCGACAGCCATAATGAGGGAGAGAGTCATAACCAGCGTTGTCAGATGAGAATAATTAAATTATCGTACGTACACTACCGTTCAAATGTTTGGGTAAATTAAATTAACATAATCTCAAATAAGAGTCATGTTTTGCATTTGGTTGCATATCCTTTGTATGCCATGCCTTCCTGATGTCTGTGACCCATCAACATCATCAGAGTCTGGAGATATTATTTTCAGGTTGTCCTACAAGCTATACTAACTCTTTGCATTTGAATGGCTCTCATTAGGGAATTGGGGAGTGGGACTAAATTCAGCTGGGTCCAAGGTATAAAATGAGCCTCAAACTATCATGCTGCTGCCAAATATGCGGTAGATACTACAAGAATTGTTTCTCCTGACAAATTGTCCTGTGGAACTCAATTTAAAAAATTTTCAGGAGAAACAATTCTTGTCGTATCTTCTACATATCTGACAGCAGCACAGTGGTTTGAGGCTAGCCCCTGAAACAAGCATGATGATTGCAACACAGGCCTGGCAGAGCAATACCAGAGAAGACACCCAGCAATTGGTGATGTCCATGAATCGCAGACTTCAAGCAGTCATTGCATGCATTGCATTGCTGAATCTAGTCCCACCCCGCAATTCCCATTGAGATCCATTCAAATGCAGTCAGTATCGCTCGTAGTACTACTTGAAAATAACATATCCAGACTCTGATGTTGATGGGTCACAGACATCAGGTCATGGAATGCTAAGGATATGCAACAATACTAAACATGACGACTTACATTTACATAACATTGCTGTGTCCCAATCATTATGGTGCCCTGAAATGGGGGGGGGGGGGGGGGCTACGTATAAACACTGCTGTAACTTCTACATGATGAAACCAAAATGTATAAAAATGCCCTTCATTAAAATCTGACAATGTACACTTTAACCATGTGATGTTTTACAATACAAATCTATAATTTTGAGTAGTGGTTGTAAATGGTTAGGCTCTAGGCTGGACTGGAGTGGTTGTGTTAATGGTTAGGCTCTAGGCTGGATTGGAGTGGTTGTGTTAATGGTTAGGCTCTAGGCTGGATTGGAGTGGTTGTGTTAATGGTTACTTTCAGCTGGAGTGGTTGTGTTAATTGTTACTCTCTAGGCTGGATTGGAATGGTTGTGTTAATGGATAGGCTCTAGGCTGGATTGGAGTGGTTGTGTTAAGGGCAGGGTTAAGGGCCATGCTCAAGGGCCCAACGGCTGTGCAGATCTTATTGTGGCTCTCTCAACTGTAGTAGCTGTGCTCGAGTGGTTGCCCTGTACTCTCTCACCTCGTGCTCCCTCTCCTCAGGTTTGTGGTGTACGGCAGAACGCTGTTAAGAGGGATTGAGCCCGGTACCGCAGGTATCTTCAGATTTGACAAGGCGTACCACCTCACGGAGGACAAGGTCAGACTGCTCTTCCCCTCCTCTCCTTCTCTCCCTCCCTAGCAGTGTCTGTCTGTCTGTCAGGCCTCTCATGGTGGATCATCATGGCTTTGCGGTGTATCTCCTCCCCGTGCACCGTTTGGCATGAATGACCGCACGCCTTGTAATGCCGGCTGCAGCGATGATGGTTAACTTCACGCGTGTGTGTTTAACCGTTTAATGTCCTCACTAAGGAAAAAGCATTATTTCTTTGCATGTTTATCGAAAATAACAACATACATTTATTTATGCATTTCTCCTTTACTTTTCTGACATTTATGTTGACCTAAGTCCAACATATACTGTGTCTTTCAACAAGATATAATGGCTGAAAAATCTATGTGCTCTACCAAATGGTAGAGCAGAACATTAAAGGGCTATGCAGTAAATGTCTGTTTCTGGCATTAGTTATGGATGCGTGTATGTTTAAATCATTACATGCGTGTATTTCAGGCATTAGAGCTGAGTGACCACTATATCATCCAGTTGACAATGAAGTCTTCAGCACAGCAATGGCAAGCGCAGCTCTCCCTCCTCTTCATCACTGCCTGCATCCTCTTCCTCATCGTAGCCTGAGCGTGCTCTGTGCAGAACACACACTGAGCACTGGGATAAAGGCAGGCTCATCAGGGAACATACAGCATGCATCCTGCCTTTCTTCATCTCGTCATCCCCCAAGAGTTAAAGATGGCCAGCACTGCTGTAGTGTGTGTGTTGCAGTTTGTAGTGTGTGTGTGTGTGTGTGTATGTATGTGTGACTCCTGGCATTGACTGCACGCACCATCTGAGGAGTTATGAATTATAAGCGCTAACGTACAAGACCTCCTTTAGGGCTAACCCTGAAACCTCCTCTCCAGTCATGGCAAATCAGTGAAACCACTGTCATTTGACTGGTCTTCTATTAAAGGCACTGAAGCACCACAGGAGCGTTTTCTCTGCAGGAATCTGTAATCTGTAGGAACCAAATTATTACACCGGGAATACACCCCAGTCTGCCTGGACTCATGAACTTTGACCTTACTCATGCCAAAAGCCATCGAGACATTTATATCAAATATTTTGAATGCAATTATTATTTTTATTTTATTTTTTTAACTTTGGGTTTGTATGTTGTAATAATTAATGATGGAATAAAAATCCCAATTGTGCCTTATCTGTATATGCTTATTTAAGTCAATGTTTATTTGTAGTCTGTTGTAAAAGACATTTTATTTGGGGTAATGCAAAATGAAACTCATTGGGGATTTTATGTAAACAATGTCAAAAATAAAAAAACGTTGCTTGTGTGATATACTGCGGCACTTCTCTGTTCGGCAGCCGATGTCAGATCTGTTTGGTGGTGGATGTATGATCTTGTGTGGTAAATTTTTTAACATTTCAGCAGGGGTCCAGGGAGGGGTTGAAGGCGCTTTTCCAAACACAGATGCCACGCTGTGGATTCTACTGACCACTGCTCACAGTAGCAGTTTTTCCCACGCAAAAGCTGAGGACAGTACTGTCGCAGGAAAGCTTCTGTCAACTTTCTGTTCTGTCCACTGAAAAGGAGATGGTAGTTTATCCAAAAGCCATGAGGGTGAATTGCAGTTGCTGAGGCTGCTCAGTTTGGGTGAGTGAGTAAGTCATTTATGTTGCCCTGAAAGCAATGCGTACGTTTCAGTGTCAGTCTGATGTCATACTTCCTTTTAATAGGCTAATCCCATTAATCAGGCCACATGCGAGTTATCACAGCCAGGGTGATGCTCAGTGTTTATAAAGTATGCAGCATTCTCGGCTGATTACCCAAAGCAAGTGAGGCTTGCCTTGGCCTTGATGTACATTGAGACAGTAGCTTTATTTTGATAGCTTTTTGGTAGCTTCATTTGTAGCTCTCTAACCATTGCCTCAAGGATAAACAGTGCCTCAAGGGGCTTAAGCAGTTGAGTAGTTTTTTTAGTTTTATGTACAATCGGTGCATCTTTAAAGCGGTGTATTAAGGCCGCTTGGCTAATCTAGTGCTTCTGCCCCCTTTCCCTCTATACATCTGTTTAACTGAATTTTGTGAATGACTGTGTTTCATTGTGTTTATTTCAAATTTATTAGACACCCCATTACAATAATTGTGATTTAGCTCATGGGAAAAATAGTAATGTTTTATGCGGTAAAGGTAATATGTATTAATTCCGTTTATTTTTAACAAAAACTTTCAGAGATTCTCACATTCTGCATATTTAAACCGAAAAATATTACAATATCTCAACAGGTCGATGCATATTATTCGTAGCACAAAACAATTGAAGACAAATTGTAAATAAGTCAATTATAATTTATACCAGAGTTCCCAGAGGTCGTCATCTTGTCTTAAGTGGGCAAACCAATCCCAGGGGTCACCAGACTAAAGCCAACCAATCCCAGGGGTCACCAGTGTGGAGCCAACCAGTTGAGAATCTTCAGAGCTAACTCAAATCCCAGAAAGCAGGCCTGTGGGAAGCATGAAGCGCTGTGACAAGGCCCGCACACATTTGGTTTACTGTTAGGCCGTAGCCTGTATAGGCTGGCTTGGGTTTGATAATACAGGGCTAAGGGTAATGTAAAATGCTAAGTGCTAAGGGTAATGTAAAATGCTAAGGGTGGTGTAAAGTGCTATGGGTAATATAATGTGTTAGATATAGGTATTTTTCAGTATATATTTATTTGTTAAAAAGTTGTGACCTTTGTCAGAGCCCCCACATTCATCACGTTAATGTCTACAGTTTGAAAACCTTTCTTTGCATGTAAATCTCAGCCAACAGATGGCCCGAGACGTAGGTTTCTAGAGCCATCGGAAGGAAACCTTCGTCGGAGGTAGGAGTGAATTATCACATGCAAAAAGCCTTTCACCCTGGCTAGCCCAATGGTAGAGAAATTGTACTTAAGCTGTGACATTCTCAATGATGATTGGTGTTAGACTAAAGTTGCTCGTAAGACCGCGCAGATTTGTAACTCAGAAATAAATAGCTAAACTTTGTCTTTCACCATTGAATTCGATAAGACTCTTTCCTTTCCTGAAACGCAATTCGAATCTACAGTAACTAACTTGATTTTAAGATGAAGGCAGAAGAAGTCTTCAATACTAAGTGCTATGGGTAATGTAATATTCTAAGGGTGGCGTAAAATGCTAAGGGTAATGTAATATGCTAAGGGTGGTGTAAAATGCTAAGGGTAATGTAATATGCTAAGGGTAATGTAATATGCTAAGGGTGGTGTAAAATGTAAGGTAATATGCTAAGCACTAAGGGTAATGTAACATGCTAAGCACTAAGGGTAATGTAACATGCTAAGCGCTAAGGGTAATGTAACATGCTAAGCGCTAAGGGTAATGTAACATGCTAAGCACTAAGGGTAATGTAACATGCTAAGCACTAAGGGTAATGTAACATGCTAAGCACTAAGGGTAATGTAACATGCTAAGCGCTAAGGGTAATGTAACATGCTAAGCACTAAGGGTAATGTAACATGCTAAGCACTAAGGGTAATGTAACATGCTAAGCACTAAGGGTAATGTAACATGCTAAGCACTAAGGGTAATGTAACATGCTAAGCACTAAGGGTAATGTAACATGCTAAGCACTAAGGGTAATGTAACATGCTAAGCACTAAGGGTAATGTAATATGCTAAGCACTAAGGGTAATGTAACATGCTAAGCACTAAGGGTAATGTAACATGCTAAGCACTAAGGGTAATGTAACATGCTAAGCACTAAGGGTAATTTTACCGCATTGGCAGGGAATGCACGGAGCATGACGGCGGTAAATCCCTTGTAGAGAGCACCAGGCCCTTCTTCCTGGATCAGTTTCAGAAGAACATCCCGCAAACCCCTGTAGTGCCCTTCTGCAGCTGCAAACAGCACACAGAAATCAGAGAGAGATGCAATTTATTTCATTCACCACTGGTTTCAACTTGAAAATGTGATAAATACAAGAATCTTATCCCCCCTGGATTTTGTAACTAATGGGTGTGCTATGCAGCTATACATGAATGCCCATATATTTTTCCTATATACATACTTAGTATTATGATCAGTCTGCCCCTTGAATATGACTGCTTTGGAGGGGGGGGTAGGTTTCTTGCCTTTCTCATGCCTGTGCAGTTTCTTTGTCTTTGTCCCAATACTTATGCTGTCATATTGAACTCATGTCAGGGGTTACTGTATGTTGCAAACTTTACTCTTTGTTTCATCCCGAACTCTCTTTTCATTATTTCTCACTCCCACCAATGGGACAACTGGCCCCTTTCCCAGAGTCAGTCCCAAACCTGCTGTCTGTTCCCTGTATGTCTGCCACCCCACCCCTGGACCGCCGTCTTCAGATGCTTCATATCGTCTGTCCAAAACTGACTGATTTTGTTTCTGTGAACCCAGTCCCTGAGCCAGCCAGAGGTTAGATTCAGACTGCTTCTTCCTACCTGCTATGCAGAGAATTTGCCATTGTTACCTCTGGCTCTGTAAGCCAGGGTAAAGTGTGCATCACGACAAATCCTTTCTAAAATGTGCTACCTATATATAATATTTGATTGTAATTTCAGTCAATTAATCAACAATAAATAATAATTTAGTCATTTAGTTTACGCTTTTAGCCAAAGCGACTTACAGTTGATTAGACTAAGTGTAATGGGTCAGAAATTGAGTCTGAGGTGGGATTTGAACCCCGGCCTCTCACTCGTCCAAATATTTGTTGAACAAACGCGTTACCAGTCAGCTGAGCAAGGGCAACAACGTTCTTTTGAATTTGAGGTTACGCCATCAGGGAGTGTTGGCGAGGACCTGATACCAGCCTTTGCTTTCACTGCACTTCATCATGCTTACTAGCGACCTAGCTGAGCTAACCATGCTACATAAGCAGGGAACAATCCTCCCCTGGAGCAATGCAGGGTTAAAGGCCCTACTCAAAGGTCCAACAGCTGTGTGGATCTTGAACCACTGACCGTCTAGGTCCCAGTCATTTACCTTAGCCTCATGGCCACAGGCTATCCCTGTACCTTCAGTAACTCAAGCTGTTTCTAACCTCTGTTTCTGACAATCTATTTTCAGTAGGCACTTCGCCATCAGTCAAATGAAGCTAATATCATCCAGGGATGGGAGGATTGGATTTTACTTAGACCTTTTTGCACATGTAAAACTAATAACACAACCAATGACTGGTGCAAAGCAAATACCATGACCAATCATTGGTCATGTTATTGGTTTTGCATGTGCTGAAAGGTTTTGCACACATTAAAGGTCTTATTAAATGAGTGTCTTCCTCAAACTCATGTCTGTGTGAGCCCGGCTTCTGAACTGCAGTGTGACAAGACATGGTAGGGACTTCACATGCATCAAACACATGTATGTTTGTACATTGAATTGCGATGGTCCATAATGCGCACTGATAAATACAAGTAGACATTCCAAACTGGAGAAAAGGGGGTGAAGCATTTGTAAAAAGGTTTGCAAGTATCCGTACCCGTCTGGAAGTTTGATTTAAGAACATCTGGGGGGAGTGCAACCACCCAGTTCACAATGCCTGCCAAACCGCCAGCCAAGAGGATTCTGGGAGTGCTAAGCTGCGTGACGCTGAAAAGAAGAGGAGAGGAGTCAGGTGAGGGATATCGCCCAAACTCTCTAAATTGTACCCCAAACTTTAAACCAGGTAGAAAGGGACCCTGACCTTTGACCTTCAGGAGTCAGAGTATTCTTCATATATTCATAGGTCAGGAAGTAGAAACCACCAGAAGGTACATCTGAAAGAGTCATAAGAACCTGCATCCCTTCCAAATTGCATATTTCATATTCCACCTCAAACTGTTTCTGTTTCCTAATGGCGTACCAGACACAGGAGATACTTATAACAGGAAATATAGACTACATTGAAATGCATATTATCAACAAGTTACAACTACAGTCACTGAGCACTTTATTAGTGCTCCACGGTGGTGGAACGAACTCCCCGTTGAGGTCAGAACTATAGAATCTCTCCCCACCTTCAAGCGCAAGCTGAAGACGCACCTCTTCAAGCAGCACCTCTCCCCATCCCTCCCTACCTCCCTGTGAACCTTAATTGTTGTCTCTGTGACTTGCTTTGTGTATCGGTATTTTTAGTTGGCTAGGGAAGCAGTGTTTGGATAGTTAACTTTGGTGACTTTTGCTCTGTTTGTTTGTTTGTTTGTTCAAAAAAAAAAAGAAAAAAAAAGGCCCATGTCCTTATCTTTGTTGTACAGGTAGCAGTTGAAATTGTACTTACCTCTAGGGTCTTTCAGCGAACTTATCCCTGGTTATGGGTATGCACTTTGTTGTACGTCGCTCTGGATAAGAGCGTCTGCCAAATGCCAATAATGTAATGTAATGTAATGTAATTAGGAACACCTGTACATCTACTTATTTGAGTATCTAATCAGCCAATCATGTGGTAGCAGTGCAATGCATACACTCTTGCAGATATGGACCAGGAGCTGGTCCATGGTTTTGAGTATCTCAGAAAATGCTAATTTCCTGGGATTATCAAATAATTCTAGAGTTGACAGAGAATGGTGCAAAAAAACAAAGGTCAGAGTAGAATGGGCAGACTGGTTCAAAATGACAGGAAGGCAATAGTAACTCAAATAACCATGCATTACAACAGTGGTATGCATCGCTGAACACAGAACATACAACACGCCAAACCCTGAAGTGGATGGGCAGCAGCAGCAGAAGGCTAATAAGTAAAAAAATTAGTCGAATGAAGACCTAATAAAGTGCTCACTAACAATATGTCTATTGAGTCATGCGTTCACAGTTAAAGTGAATATTGAGCTATGAAAAGGGTGCTAACTAATATACATATCACATTTCATGTCAATTCCTCTTTTTAAATTATTTTCATAATATTCATTCAGATCTCCAATCCCCAATCAATTTCATGAATTGGGGAATTGATCCTGAATTGGAATTATATGAATGCTAAAGAATATACTGGAATTGACCTCAATCCTGACACATGATATTATTTTAGTTCCTTAGAGGGCCGAACAATTATCTTTATTCACATTATTCATATTGTTCATATTCATATTGTTCCCATGGGGCTTAGCCAAGATGTCAGCCATTCTTAGCTACGGTAGTTTTCATGATGTACCATGGCAAATCAGAATATTCAACATTTATTTAAATATCATCGCACCTTTCCTTTACATAAACACCTAGATGTTGGATATTCATTATGTAACACATATTATAGTTCCATATTACTTACAATAGTCAAAAAATGCCAAGTTGTGTAATTGCTGATGTTTTAATACTAACCACAAGCCTCAGCTATGTACATAATCAAGTCATCCATATGTATTGGCATGGTAGAAATCTATTATTTAATGTATAGCACAGCAGACCGTTTTCACAATCAGCCACAGTAAAATAAACATCAAACAAATATCCTGTGTGTCAGCACTGCCTAGAACACTCAATAAGGGGCGCTAATGGAATGGAACTATTCCTCGGACTGTGGAAGCCCTCCTATAGTGAACATATATAAGGGCAAATAAACAGGTACAATATTGAAATAGGGCACAAGGAGAAAGGCTAAAAAAAAAAAGATTTTTAAAGATGAAATGTCAACAATTCTAAGCCCAATGAAGACCTCCAAGGGACCAGCCTTATGAAAAGACCATAGCTTCTACACCATAGCAAATAGTCTTTTGAATAGTAAAATACAATTTGGTACTGTATTGTAAGTTGCGCACTCCAGAATTCAAGTTAGGAATCAAATGCAATGCTCATGTTCACATTCAAAGTGAATTTAAAGAATTGCTGAGCCATACCTCTGATGAGTGTCAGGACTGTTCCCTTGTAAACACTGCGGATCCCCTGTTCCTTATACAGCCGCACAGCACAGTCCAGAGGTCCGGCATACTTCAGCTGCCCTGACAAAGACTGCACCTGAAACAAACACACACATCATGCTTGAGCATACGCACATACATCATGCATGAGCATATGCACACACACACACCATCATACATATGCATACACACAGTAAGTAAGTAAGTAAGTAAGTAAGTAAGTGCTGCTTACTTGCCTGAAGTAAGCACTTGATCCTCTCTCCAGGGGCCACGATAACAGTAGTGAAGACCCCTGCCAGCATTCCAGACAGGTATATCTGCTGGTGCCTGAGAGTAAGTGAGCGTGAGTTATCTGTATTCCTGCAGCATACAAGTGTGAACACAGACACAGACACAGACACACACACACACACACACACACACACCCATACCAACAGACAAAAGTACACACAGACAAAAACTTTCTGAAACACCCATACACACACAGGCACACACACCAACACACTCTTTCACACATACACACTGTTGGAGCCAAAATAGCTTTATGTTATTATTTGTGAAAAACTTCCTATTTATGAGTTGTAGTTTGGCCTGAGATGTAAAAAATACAAGCTTTTTATTCGCCATTGAAAGTGGGTCCCGCCCAACTTAAGGAAACAAGATGGAATTTAGGGAAGTGGTTTTTTTGGTTTCGTTAGTTGAGTCCTGACGGGTGACAGTTTTTCAACCACACGCACAAGGTGGCATGTGCCGAGATTGTTTTTCATTTTTTGATACAGACAGTAAGCCTACATACAGTATAGGATACTGACTTGACTACACAGATACCGACCGTAACTTGACATTTTAAGAGCACTTTAATTCGTTGGATATTGGATACGGATTACGGATGATGAACAGAAGCTACAGGCAGGTGCATTGAAATTACACCCATTCATGCCAGGAGGGTGGCTAATTGACTTGCATGATAGTCACCACACACACACAGACACACAGACATACAGAGACACATACAGACACACACACCAACACACTCTCTCACACACCCATACAGACACACCCAGGCACACACACTAACAGATTCTCTCACACACACAGACACACCCAGAAACATACACAAAACACACAATGGCACGAAGCAACGGCACTTTGCTCACACATACACACACACACACACAATGGCACCCGTATGACTTTATGTTTGTTCATACTGACGTGAGTGGAGTTCTGGGGTCTGGCTGCAGGAGCTGCTTCCCCAAACCAAAGCCAAAGAAACTTATCGCCATCATGGGGGCCACACCTAGCAAGGGAGCTCCCATGCCTCTGTACAGGCCCAGCACCCCCTACAGGCAGAGAGAGCACACTGTGTTAGCCTCTGTACAGAGATAACACCTTCTACAGACAGAGAGAGAGCACTGCGTTAGCCTCTGTACAGAGATAACACCCCCTACAGGCAGAGAGAGAGCACTGTCTTAGCCTCTGTACAGAGATAACACCTTCTACAGACAGAGAGAGCACACTGTGTTAGTCTCTGTACAGAGATAGCACCTTCTACAGGCAGAGAGAGAGCACTGTGTTAGCCTCTGTACAGAGGCAGAGCTACTACCCATTCAGGCAGAGAGAGAGCATGGCTGTAAACACAAATTAAACACTGACACTAAATACCAATAAAAAAAAGTTTCCCACCTCTTTTGATAATGTCTTTCGTAAACAGTCATATGTTCCAGTATAGATGACACTTGCATGACTGTGTGAGGCCCTGGCTTGAGTCTGGAGACGAACCTACAGATAATCAAAGATAAAACCAGGTAAAATGCACTTCAAATAACTCTAAAATACCTTTTTTTCAGTGACATTATGCCTCCAGAAATTCTATGTGTATATTACCTGGTTGTTAATGAAGTAGAACATATCACTGAAATGTACACTGGTGCTCTTGGTAGAAAGCACCACTGTACTCACTGGTGCTAAGGGTATGTGTGTGAGCGCATAGGCCCTGTCCAGCTGTTCAGGATTTACATCTTAGAGGAAAGACACCGATTTCTGACACTTGGGGCTATACTTTAAACGCCATTTCATTTTTGCATGTATACAGAGGTCTTGCATAGCTATTATACAGGTTACAGTTTTATATACAACCATTCTGTCCCAAGCTCAATTCCCGAACTATTATATTACACTATCACCCGTTCTTTCTCCCTCTGGGGAAGATCTTGATCTTTCCACTTGTGTTTGTGTTGTAAGTCTTTCTGGATAGATGCCACAAAGGTAAATATATGACCTGTGGTTTACTGTTTAGAGAAATGAATGCAGCAGCCATGGTTGATCTACCTTCACCTGCAGGATGGGCCAAATTGTGCTTCCTTTTAGAACCAATAGCCAATATTAAACACACACCGCTGAAGCCAACTGAATTTTGGGAATCCTATAACTATGACTTGTTTGTTTATTTAATAATTTATTTATGTTTTATATAATCATATAAAGTCTAGTGAGAGTCCTATAGCCTTCACAGATTGCTTTACATGTACTAGTTGTTTGTTCCTGGTTCCTATATATATATATTTATCTTTATCAAAAATGTCACAAAAGACAGCAAGCCACAGTGTGAAAATAAATGAAGTGGTGGCCAATGTTCTAAACAAGTTTACCACCCACAATCAGGTCGTAATTCCACATTAGATTCATTGCTGAACTTGGCACCTGGTGTGACCTTTGCTCAATACAGTTCGTACTCTTCAGACATGTACTGTCAATGAAATCGTTTTTAAAAAGCTCAGTCGATTGAGATCAGTTGGATACCGGCATAACACCATTTGCTATGCATGACAAAGATATTCCTGAGCACTTCACTGTCCCCACATAACACTACCTTGAAAAAAATTCAAGTAGCGAACTCAAATAAGCGCACCTTACGAAGCAGCGAGGCTCAGACCCAGAGATTCAGAGACGGAGACAGAGCAGACCGTTCCAAAATGTTCAAACTAAGAGTTAATATAGATATCTAGTATCTAAACGAATGCAATTACCCGTGGGATGTTGGAAGCATTGTTAAACGGCGTGTTTTTCCTACAGTACACCTCAAATGCCGTGTTTACTGATTTTATGCGAAGCTTGGGCTACAGGGCATGCATGCAACTCATTATTTTGTTCATATAAATAAGACGTCACCTTTATCGTGTCTAGTGGATGGCCGGCAAGTAAAAGACACGCTCCGCCTACTCCCCCCGCAACAAAGTTTTTGGTTGGGGAAATCCGTCTCTGAAGCTCCGTATCGGTCATCCTTTTCTTACGCTCAAGGAGCGTGTCAACTGGTCAGCCAACGGAGCGGCGGGCGCGTCTGTCCTCCCCGAACGGCCCGTTATACCACACCCTGATAAGCCACTGTATGGAGACAAACTGTAACTGCATTTTGCCTACAGTTCAGAGTGGATTATTTGCAAAGGGAATGTTGCACAGCCTATATCTTATCAAATAACCATTCACTGGAACCACACTATTTATAATAAAAAAGTTTTTTTGTGATGCTTTTCCAGGCTTTTACTGCAGCCCCTTTCTGTCGTTTCAGGGGGTTTTCCCTTCAGGAGGTGAAATGCATGGTGAGTTGTGTTAAGGTCTGGTGATTCACTTGGCCCGTCTAAAACCTTCCACTTTTTCTCCCTAATGAAGTCCTTTGTTGTGTTGGCAGTGGTCATTATGATGAAGTTCCTCCAAATTAGTTTGGACACATTTCTCTGTAAGTTGGCAGACAGAATGTTTTTGTAGACTCATTAATTAATTCTTCTGCTACTATCATGAGTTACATCATCAATAAAGAATAGTGAGCCCACTCCAGAAGCAGCCATGCAAGCCCAAGCCATGACACTTCCTCCACTGTGCTTCACAGTTGACCCCTTTGTTCTCCACACTTTGGCCTTTCCATCACTTTGGTAGAGATTAATCTTGGCATCATCAGTCCATAAAACTTTGTTTTAGAACAAAGTGGCTCATCTCTGTACTTCTTTTCAAATTGTAATTTCAACTTCCGATTCTTACTATTGATGAGTTGTTTGCATCTTGTGGTATAGCCTCTATATTTCCGCTCTCTAAGTCTTCTTTGAACGGTTGATTGAGATACCTTCACCCCTGCCCTGTAAAGATTGTTTGTCATGTTACTGACTGATGTTTTGGGGGTTTTCTTCACAGCTCTCACAATGTTTCTGTCATCAACTGCTGTTGTTTTCCTTGGTCAACCTGTTCGATGTCTTTTGCTCAGTACAAGCTATCCTCAATGCTTGTGCAATGGCTCCAATTTCCCCTCTTTTCTAATCTTCAAAATGGCTTGCCTTTCTCCCAAAGACAGCTCTCGGGTCTTCATGTTGGTTTATCTCAATGCAGTCTTTACAGGCAAAACCCAAGGTTAAAACCAAGATAGATATTCAGAACTATTTATTGTTTAACCAATCAATCTAACAGGACACATCTGGGCATGAAGAAACACCTTTCAGTCACATGCAAAATTGAGATACCAGGAAATAAAAGCTGAAATTCAGATCTATCTCATGTACAACTTTTGACCTCAAACTCAATTGTCTTCAGTGTATAGCAAAAACAAAGGAATTGACCTTGCTGTTCCAATACTTTTGGAGGAGACTATATGTATTTGACTCAGCTGTGGATGTGAGATTTTAACAGGGAATCTGGCTGGGGGTATTGTTTGAAACTATAGAGCTGATAAGAGTAGGCTATTATAGGACTAAGGTGAAGATGTGGGCTTCTGAGGAATATATTAGGAGATAAAATACAGCCATACAGTAGCATGTCAGGTTTGGTGTTATTTATTACAAATATAACATTTACCGACATACACATTTTTAAAACAGGCTTGGCATCGTTTGCCTCCTTTGTGCAACCGCCACTGGCTGGGATTATATTAGCCTACATTATGTAAATTTATATGCCTACAGCTGTATTTTTTTACACATAAGCTTTTATTTGGACTTTTCCCCTCTATGTGATTACCGGAAGTCAATACTTTTTCCACGATCTGTTAACTTGACCCTTGTGTTATGAGCTTTTTCTACTACTATTTTATTAGAAAAGGTGATCTTTAGTGCTTTTAATGTATTGATCAATAACTCCGAATTACGTCATCGTATATGGGATTGTTAGCAATTAGCCAGCACGGTAGCTATCTATGTACATGTGGGAAGTTAGCTAGGCTAGTGAACTTGCTGTAAAGTGAAGTAGCCGAGTTACTAGCTATCTTGTTATTTGCAACCCAGTAATGGCTGGATTACCCAGATATCCAAATAGTAACGGATCTTTCGACTAACGTAACTCCGAGCAACTCGATCAGCATGCTTGTTACAACTAACTAGCAGGTAACGTTGTTGACACGAACATCAAAGAACGATAACTTGAGTCAGCAGTTGTGATGACGGCGACCTTTCCGATGTTTTTACCCTCCGACTTAACTTAATTAAGATAATTTGGCATTAGCTGTGTGATTTGAATTTCAAATTAGCACGTTCATGTTCTGTATAACCAACATTGGTGAAACTATCTGTACTTACTGGTTTAAATAGCTAGTTCAGCTAGCCAGCTAGTAATTCAGATCGCTAGCTATAGGTTAGAGTAATTGTTATTTTAACCTTCAGGAGTAACGTTAACTAACTAACGGTAGCTAAGTGAAAGTTTAGGAATGTTTATGTGCAACTCTGTTATATTTCCTCGCTAATCACATATTGTTTTATACAAACTAATAACACTCAGACCATGGTCCAAACTTGAACTAGATTATTTACTCGCCGTTAAAATCATCTTCCCGAAAATGCCGTGTTCCGGAGGCAGTGGTCAAACCTGTACAAAGCCCATTAAACAGCCATCTAACCTAATTTTATGCCAGAAACCAATAACGGGTACGCGCAGAATAGTATTTAAGTGAATGGTTTATTTTCATGAATGTGGATTTTTAAATGAATCCGCGTCATGCTCAGGATTTTGGTCTGTGTAAGTATTACTGTACAGGACTGCAGTGAAGTATGGTGTATACTTTTCACTGTCTTGCCTTGTAATTTGTTGCCTGTTTTCATGCCAGCCTTCATGAGCAGGACACTGACAGCTACAGTATGCCCTTGGAGGTGAGATGGCCGTTCCCACAGCGCCCTCGCCTGGGCTGGAGGCTCTCGAGTTCTCTGATCATGGGTATGGTTGGATCCTACAGCCTCTTCTGGACCAGTGAGTGCCTTGCACATCACACCACGAAACACCCCATCGCTAAACATCCTCAGCATAACATCAGGCTGTGGACTAGTTAGTGCGTAAATCAAGTACGTTAACTGTCAATTGCGTCTCAAACTCAAGTACAAAAACTGCCAAGTACACATCAAATTCACTAGAAGTTCTCTGTTGTACTTGGGAAGACCGATTCAAGTCTTCAGAGCCAAGAATAAAGAAGAAATTGTCATTTTAAATATGTAATTAACTATAAAGGAATTTAAGCTATCTAGCTGAAAATACAATGATGCAGCTAATGGGGGCATACAACTACATATGCTAGCTAATGTCACTGACTGGAGATGGCTAACGTTTATCACATTCTCTCACCTTAACCTCAATATACATATTACTAAATGTTTTCCCCTTTTTCCCCTTAATAAATCTATACCAACATACAGTATGTTAACCACAAATTCGCATAACAAATACTTTTTATTTTAATGCTATAACATAGCTGGCTAGCTAACGGTTACTTCAGATGTCAGTCGCTGCTGCTAGCCTAAATTACCATGGTGATATATTCAGATTTGTGATGCAGAAAACCTAGGGGTAAAGCTTCAGTTGGCTCACTAACCCTGTAATCTCACTTTGGTACACTTCTGCGCCCACCCCCCAGCCCCCCCCCCCCCCCGCTAATCAGGAAACATCACGTCATTAAACCTCACATCACACCATTAAACATCCCAATAAAAGGAGCAACCCTTGTATAGCAATAAGTAAACATTAATTTATTATTCCAGCTGCTTGTAGAAAAAAATCCAAACAAACTCACTCAATCAAAACAAACACTTTCTCTGGTGTTTTCTTTTTGGCCCATTGTTTGTTGGTTGTTCTTTATTTTTCTGTAACCAGTTATTCGTTAACAACTGTTTTTAAACTGTAATTTCTCCAAATGTAAATTTTCCTGTAATTTCTGCAGAGTACCTAAACTATATTACGGTGCACAACCGGGAAGTGTTACTGGACTTGATAGATCAGCGACCTCAAGACACGCCCCTTATTACCCTGTCCAATCACCAGTCCTGCATGGATGACCCGCACATTTGGGGTATGGCCACTCCTTTTGCATAATTGTACTTGTACCTATTTCACAATTATTATAATAATAGGAGGGCTTTGCACCAGTGATAATTCCATGGCACACGCTGCCATTTTTGTTACATTTCCCTCTCTGTTCTGTTTGATACTGCAGGATTGTAGGATCTTGTTGCCTCACAGTAGTAGGATTGTGGTGTCTCCATCAAAATTCAACAAGGATTTAGGTGTTTTAAAGACTTATTTTTCAAATTTTCCTCAAGCAGTGTTGTGTATTAAAATTTATATACATTTCTTGTTTCTTATGTATAGGAGTACCTTACCCTTCTATAAAGAATGAGACAATGTTGCCTCAGTCAAAGGCTGCCATTTTGGATGATAATTCATTATTTATTTCTCAATAACTATTTGTTATCTGGAGCTCTAGCTTCAGTGTTAATCTGTATAGATAGATGTGCAATATGTTTATTAAAATTGAAGGGATTCTGAGCAACAGGAACTAAGATGGCATGGTCTCATGGGCTGACAGTATTGTGGTCTATATCTCTTGCACTGATAGTGTTGTGGTCTGTGTCCCATGTACTGACAGGGTTGTGGTTTGTCTCTTTTCCCTAGGGATTTTGAAACTGAGGCATCTCTGGAACTTCAGGAAGATGCGATGGTGAGTGGGGAGTGGTTCTATGAGGGTTGCCTGCAGAAACTGAGTAAATAACACAAAAAATACACATTTTCAGCTCTGGACACTGTATTATTTTGTTTTTTTATTTTACCTTTATTTTACCCGGTTGGTCACTTTCATATTGAAAATATATTTTGACCTGGCACAGAAAAGTAGCACATACAGTTTCAGTATAAAACATATTACAATACCGAGAAAATATGAAAATCAGATTTTCCCAAAAAATTCCCCTGCAGGACTCCAGCTGCCTCTGATATCTGCTTCACCAGTGAGATCTACTCCTGCTTCTTCAGCCGGGGGAAGTGTGTGCCTGTGTGCCGAGGTACAGAGCCCCCCCCTCCGCTCAGAGCATGCGTCACCCTGTACCCCACTCTATTACCTCACCCTGTACCCCACTCTGTACCTACTGTATACCCCACTCACCATGTACCCCACTCTATTACCTCACTCTGTACCCTACTCACTGTATACCCCACTCACCCTGTACCCCACTCTATTACCTCACCCTGTACCCCACTCACCATATACCCCACTCACCCTGTACCCCACTCTATTACCTCACCCTGTACCCCATTCTGTACCCCACTCACCATGTACCCCATTCTGTACCCCACTCACCCTGTACCCCACTCTATTACCCCACCCTGTACCCCACTCTGTACCCTACTCACTGTATACCCCACTCACCATGTACCCCACTCTATTACCTCACTCTGTACCCTACTCACTGTATACCCCACTCACCCTGTACCCCACTCTATTACCTCACCCTGTACCCCACTCTGTACCCCACTCACCATATACCCCACTCACCCTGTACCCCACTCTATTACCTCACCCTGTACCCCATTCTGTATCCCACTCACCATGTACCCCATTCTGTACCCCACTCACCCTGTACCCCACTCTATTACCTCACCCTGTACCCCACTCTGTACCCTACTCACTGTATACCCCACTCACCATGTACCCCACTCACCCTGTACCCCACTCTATTACCTCACCCTGTAACCCACTCTGTACCCTACTCACTGTATACCCCACTCACCATGTACCCCACTCTATCACCTCACCCTGTACCCCACTCTGTACCCTACTCAATGTATACCCCACTCACCATGTACCCCACTCTATTACCCCACTCTGTACCCTACTCACTGTATACCCCACTCACCCTGTACCCCACTCTGTACCCCACTCACCATATACCCCACTCACTGTATACCCCACTCTATTACCCCACCCTGTACCCCACTCTGTACCCTACTCACTGTATACCCCACTCACCATGTACCCCATTCTGTACCCCACTCACCCTGTACCCCACTCTATTACCTCACCCTGTACCCCACTCTGTACCCTACTCACTGTATACCCCACTCACCATGTACCCCACTCACCCTGTACCCCACTCTATCACCTCACCCTGTACCCCACTCTGTACCCTACTCAATGTATACCCCACTCACCATGTACCCCACTCTATTACCCCACTCTGTACCCTACTCACTGTATACCCCACTCACCCTGTACCCCACTTTATTTCCTCACCCTGTACCCCACTCTGTATCCCACTCACCATATACCCCACTCACTGTATACCCCACTCTATTACCTCACCCTGTACCCCACTCTGTACCCTACTCACTGTATACCCCACTCACCATGTACCCCATTCTGTACCCCACTCACCCTGTACCCCACTCTATTACCTCACCCTGTACCTCACTCTGTACCCTACTCACTGTATACCCCACTCACCATGTACCCCACTCTATTACCTCACCCTGTACCCCACTCTGTACCCTACTCAATGTATACCCCACTCACCATGTACCCCACTCCATTACCCCAACCTGTACCCTACTCACTGTATACCCCACTCACCATGTACCCCACTCTATTACCTCACCCTGTACCCCACTCTGTACCCTACTCACTGTATACCCCACTCACCATATACCCCACTCACCCTGTACCCCACTCTATTACCTCACCCTGTACCCCACTCTGTACCCTACTCACTGTATACCCCACTCACCATGTACCCCACTCTATTACCTCACCCTGTACCCCACTCACCGTATACCCCACTCACCCTGTACCCCACTCTGTACCCCACTCACCGTGTACCCCACTCTGTACTCCACTCACCCTGTACCCCACTCAGTACCCCACTCACCGTGTACCCCACCATTACCCCTTTAGTGCACTCTGGAGTTGATTTGGATGAATTTGTTTTTGTATGGGGGACTTTGTGCAGTCTGGTGTCTTAACGTGTACTGTGTCTTTAGGTGATGGAGTGTATCAGAAAGGCATGGATTTCGTCCTGGAGAAGCTAAACAGAGGGGAATGGGTTCATGTTTTCCCAGAGGGTAGGACAGTACCCCCGATGGACTCTATACTGCTGTATGACTCATTAAGCATTTAACCAAATTGAACTTAACTGAGTATTGTCTTTGTCCAGTGGATAAATATTGTTTTCAAGACTTTTCAGGTAATATTTCAGTACGATCCTGTATTAAAATGACAAATTGGTAAATAATGAAAATGTATTGATATCATGTAAATGTAAATGTATTCTCAAATCAGCCATAAGATGTTTTATGATTTCCTCTGCAGGGAAGGTGAATATGACCCAGGAGTTTATCCGGTTAAAATGGGGTGAGTAATTTTTAATCTCAAACAGCACAGACTATGTGGGTTCTGCCTGAGGATTTTCTTGGGAATGAAAGGGGAAATAAAAAATGTGTTGTCCTTTATCTGTACTATATTGTCATATTCTATTGATATCTGACCTGGGTGAAATACATAATTGTTTTGGATTCAAATACTTTTCTGCCCTCGATTGACTGATCCAACCAAGAGTACCAAAAGGTTGGGTTTGTGCTTGGGTTTCCAATACACCAGCCAAGCTCAGTAGAGCATAGAAAAGTATTTTAATCCAAAACAATGACCTATTTTACCCAGATCTGGTGTAATTGTTCAACAGGTCAACACCTAAACAACAAGGAATTCTACAACTTCTCTGCAGCGATATTGCCTTGTAACCACTGTTCTAATTGCAGGAGTTGGGCGATTGATAGCAGACTGTTCACTTCACCCAATAATCCTCCCTCTTTGGCATGTAGGTGAGTCGGCTGAATACGGCACTGTAGTACTGGTACACCTATAGTGTTATGATGATGTTTCCCACTACATTGGATCTAACTGTATGCTGATGTAGTGTTAAGTATAGCAGAGTATAGCGCTACATAGGAGGTCTGGATGAGTATGCTGTAGTATGACCTTGTGGAGAGCCACAGGGCACAGGTGAGTCACTCTCAGGTAGATTCTGGTTCAGGAGAGCCACAGGCGTTTCCACCAGAACAACAGCCACTTGGTTGGCTATTGTGTAGTATAGCTAAGCATAGTAACACTGAGTTAGTGGATCTGACTACAGGTGATGCCAGTAGAGAATATGTAGTATCTGATTGGTCGGCTCAGTTGAAAGTCTTAACAGGTTGTTTTTGTCGTGTTTTTACCCTTGCAGGTATGAACGATGTTCTTCCAAATAAAGCCCCTTACATCCCAAGGACTGGACAAGTAAGACTCTCTCTCTCTCTCTCTCTCTCTCTCTGTCTCACTCTCACTATCTCTTCCCCCCTCCCTTGAAGGATTGACATTCATTACATAGTCCCTAATGATTGAGTTTATCATTGTGTGTGAAATTGTTCTTTTCACTTTTCAGAAAATAACTGTTTTGGTGGGGAAGCCTTTCACTGTGACACACCTGCTGGAAACATTGAAGTCTGAGAACAAAAACCAAGTGAGATTTTCCACGTGTGCCTGTGTGTGTGTGTGTGTGTGTGTGTGTGTGTGTGTGTGTCACATGTGCACTGACAGGCTTTCCTGTTGCTGACTTGTGTTCAGTCTGTACCCGTATTAATATACATGCCCCGGAGGTGTGTTCAGTCACCTGTCTGTATCTGTGTCCAGGTGGAGGTGAGGAAGGCCGTGACGGACTTCATCCAGGGGGAGTTTCGCAGCTTAAAGTCCCAAGCAGAGTCCCTTCACCAGCGGATACAGAAGACCGGACGATAGCCAGGCCTCGTGTTCGGCCTGCATGCAGTTGAGAGTTCATACACACCTGAACCAGATGGAAGACTGATCACGGTTGCCTTGTGTGAAAGGCTGGCAGCTTTGAGACCTTTCTGCAGTAATCTGAGCTCCTCGGAGCCAGGAGGGCATCACGAGCCTGACTCCGTCTGAGCCGAGGGGCGAGTGTAACCTCTGCATGAACCCCTTTGCAGTTCTACAGGTTAATGCATTTTAAACCTGGGTTACACAAATATGACCACTTCCCGCTCTGCAGCACCTCTCAGGCAGAGCTGGGTTTCACAGGAACAGGAAATAGCCTCCAGAATGACCTTTCCACCCTCCCGAGAGCAGCTGATCTGTGTTGTCATAAGTCTTAGAAATATGAAAACGTGTTTTCTTTGATACATGAAATAATTTGAACATGAAAATGATCACGTATTTTAATTCAGAGAGGTTTGGTCAGTTTTATTTCACTGTGGGTGTATTCTGTATTCTTCGGTTCCCTATGTTTGGTCAGTGACATAGTGGCCTTTATGGAATTACACAGACAACATGAAACTGTAGGTGGCAGATGCTACTATGGTAGTGTGCGGTTTGGATTTCTTTCAGATATTTTCATTGGTGCACCTGGTAAAATGTCACGTTTTCCAGGTCAAAAAGTCAATTTTAAACATTTTAGAAAGTAGAAGACTCTGATTTTGTGGCAGCTGAGTAACAGACAGAATGCTGGGATTTGTAGTGCAGAGGAGAGGCTGCCATTTGCTGGGGATGAATTGGTCAGAGGGACATGGGAGTGCAGTGCATCGCAGTGTGAGCCCAGTATGGATTGGCAGCATTACAGTCTTCAGATTATGGTTCGAGTGTCCTTTATTCAGTAAAGCGCGATATGGTATGAAGAGTGATTTTGTACTTTGAGTGTTATACCGGGATTGGGCATGAGCAGGCGTTGCTAGGGAACAGCTGATGGATTTAAGTACATTGAGTAATGATCCCCTCTTAGCAGTGGAGAAATGGTTAATAGACCAATCAGGACCAAGCCCTCGCCATCCTTCCAATCAGCTGTCATCAGTAGATCTTAACCCTTTCAGTCCCAAGCCCAATGAAATGGCTCCACAGAAACGCACACAAACTGTTGGTAGCAGATGCTACTACAATTGTTTGCAGTTTGGATTTTTTTCAGGTATTTTCAGAAAAAAGAATGCTGCGTTGCCTTTGCCAGGTCACAGAGTGCTTTTTAAACATTTTAGCAACTAGAAAACTAAGTTGTGGCGTTTGAGTAACAGACAAAATGCTGGGATTTGTAGTGCAGTGTTTTTAGCTGAGGTGCTGTTCTCTGTTCAAATGCCCATTCTGCTGTAAGATTACTTATTCCTTGGCAGAACTTTTACTGGTTTCTTTATGTGAATTATCCATAGCACGCGCTAAAGTGTCATGCTGATCACTGACCAGTTATTTATTCGATAATTGAAACATTTTCAACTGCACTATGTATCAGGGGAAAAAGCAACACATTGTGCTGCTTGAGTTATGCATATTTAAATTGTTACCTACATCCATTTTAGTGCCAAAACTGCAACATTTTGTGCAATTGCAGCTCAATAAAGGGCATGTCTGATTCATAAGGTGAGTGAACATTACCACTCGTGGTAAGCCGGCATTTTTAAGCCAACTTGTAATTTGGCAGTAATGCTGCACCATCTATTTAAAAGCCATGCACTGCTTTAAGCCTGTTGGTGTTCATGGTAGCTGACATAGCTACAAGAGTGAGATGCCACTAACATGCTAGGCCTACTGTAGATCTTCTGTACGAGGGTGTCCCTCTGAGACAGAATTTCTCATTACAGGCATATTGGAATTGCTTGATGACATTGAACCTGCCACTTGTAATTTATATTCTGCTATAATTTAAATATGCTATTTGCAAATCAGAGACAGATATTTGGACAACTCCAGTAACAATGTTGCTTTAATAAAAAAAATATTCATTTGAAATCTGATTCTGTGAATTCTCCGAAATATTGAAGCTGTCCATTCGCTGGTCATTCAACCAATCTCATCTGTGGCTCAATAGTTCCTTTCAGTTGTTATTGTTCCTGTGTCATTATTCAAGCTCCAGACTAAAGTGAATCCCTTTTAAAATGACAGGCAAGCCAATGAACGTTATTAAATCGGCTCTTGTGATTCAAAACTCGTTGTGGGAGAAATGTTTTGCTTAACGCAACACCAAGACCTGTTTTCCAGTCTAAAGAAAACTTGAACAAGGCACAAACTCAGAGGATTGTTGTGGTCCTTGCCCAAAAAGTCTTATGAGTGCTAATCTGATGGGGGTAAATGTTTTGGCTTGCGTCTAAAAATGTTGTACTTGTCAGCGCTGGATCCCGATTTGCACATGTTTCCATGGCTCCTTGATTTGCATCTGTGTTTGACTGAATTGTGCAGTCATATGAGGCAGACAGAGATTACAGCTGTTGCGCAGTCAGTAGCACAAACTGCAGTGTTTTAGCTTTGTGGATCTACCCCTCAGTGTTTTGAAACAACACTGAAACAATGTTTATTGATGTGGTGGTGGATCTGAACCATCCATCCATCCATCCATTATCTGAACCCGCTTATCCTGATCAGGGTCGCAGGGGGCTGGAGCCTATCCCAGCATACATTGGGCGAAAGGCAGGAATACACCCTGGACAGGTCGCCAGTCTATCTCAGGGCACACGCACCATTCACTCACACACTCATACCTACGGGCAATTTTAGACTCTGCAATCAGCCTAACGTGCATGTCTTTGGACTGTGGGAGGGAACCGGAGTACCCGGAGGAAACCCACGCAGACACGGGGAGAACATGCAAACTCCGCACAGAGAGGCCCCGGCCGACGGGGATTCGAACCCAGGACCTCCTTGCTGTGAGGCGGCAGTGCTACCCACTGCACCATCCGTGACCCCCCCCACTGCACCATCCGTGACCCCCCCCCCACTGCACCATCCGTGACCCCCCCCCCACTAACAATCTTAATCTGTAGGTGGGTCTGTATACGTCAGTATTTATCCAGCTGAACAGAAGTGAGCCAGTTCCAATGGCAGCCATAACACTATCTCCACCATGTTTGACAGATGAGGTGGTATGCTTTGGATCATGAGCTGTTCCCGTTTTTTCTCCACACTTTCCTCTTTCCATCACTCTGGTACAGGTTGATCTTTGTCTCATCTGTCCATAACACTGTTCCAGAACTTAATGTATGTTTTTTAATGTACGTTTTTGCTAATTGTAACCAGGCCATTCTATTCTTGAGGCTTGTGAGGGCTTTGCATCTTGTGATGAACCCTCTGAGGTTATGCTGGTGTAGTCTTCTCCTGGTGGTGTCTTTGACACATCTACACCTAAGTCCTAGAGAGTGTTCTTGATCTGTTAAAGGGATTTTTCTTCACCATTCAAAGGATTCTTCTGTCATCCACTACATTGGTTTTCCATGGTCTTCCAGGTTGTGTGCCATTGCTGAGCTCACAAGTGCATTCTTGGTTCTGAACAATGTACTAAACAGTTGATTTTGACTATCTCTGATCAATTTTTCAGATTTTTCAGCCTAATGATGGCCTGCTTTACTGGCATTGACAGTTCTTTCATCCTCATGTTGAAAGATAACAACAGACTCCAAATGGAGATGGCACTCCTAGAATCAACTAGAACTTTTAATAGCTCTTTTATGCATGAACTAATGATGAAACAACACACCTGTCCAATAAATATTTGAGCAATTGTCCAATTACATTTGGTTCCTTAACGTTGGGGGTGCAATGTATGGAATTGGCTACAATCCATACACTATTCGCCCAATATGGATAAAACCCCTCAAATGAAATGTAGAAGTCTGCACTTAAACGTAATAGTGATTGTTTTATTTCAAATTCAATGTGCTGGAGTACAGAGCCAAAACACAGATACTGTGTCACTGTCCAAATACTTCCGGACTGCAATGTAACTGATAGCCACGAACATGGAACATGGAGCATGAAGGTTGCAAACCTGTATTGATCAAACGATTGGCTGTAACAGAAACCGATACGCACACGAGGCTTCTCTCTGGGGTAGCACAGTAGGACTGGTGCATCTAACGTCATAGCCGGAGACAGACGCGAAGATGGCCGACGCGAAGATGCACCGGTTTAGATTCACAACATCCACCTGTGCAGCCTTATGTTGCTTATTTCTAACGGTATGCTGCAGCGACCAGGTGCCGTTGATAATGTGGTCCGGTGGAGGGTAAGTAAGCGCTTATCTATTTATTTTGCTTGATATCAAAAATAGTTGGCGTTAGCCAGCTCTCTAAACGTCTAACGTTATGGTTAGCCTATCCAGTGAGCTGTCCGATTGCCTGGTCAGAACATTGTGGGAGAGCATATTGTTTTTGCCTATTCATTCGTCTATTTAGCCTGCTACAATACCGCATACTCTGCCTGGGTATGTCTAGGAATATCATAGACACTACAAATCATAAGCGGTGTGAAAATAATACCCTAGCTATCTCGATGAGTGAGCCAGCTATCGGGCTATTCTCCGTTGAAGGTCGCCGTGTAGCCCCACCGCTAACAAACATAGCAAGGCCTACATGCATTTACATCGGCGCAGATAATAAATAAAGAATTAGCCAGAAGAACGAAAAAACTTTTTTTTCAAGGCGCATTAATATACGCTCGGGTTCTTGGCTATATAGCCGATCATTTTCGTCAAATATCGAACGTGTTCTACACTAGATGTAGCCTACCATTAGCCTCATGCCATTTGCTTGTTTGTGTTCCTTTGCGAGACAGGAATGTTAATCTCTTTTTTGTATTGTTAAATTCTAAATTCTTTGAATCAGTTGGCCGACTGAATGTTCAGGAATGGGGAGTTTTTTAAGACTGTGGTAGCCTATGTTTTTTATATGACTGTGGTAGGCGGTGTGAATTAATCAATTTGCAGAAAGCACGGATAAGGTTGCTCTGTGTATCCTCCCTCCGTTTTACTAAACTAGGCGCTGTTATCGCAGGATACAAGGCAGTGTGCCGTTGAAGGAGGACTACTCGTGCTTCAGAGCGCTGTCCGTTCAGCACCTCGTAGCTGTATGTTATTCCTGCTGCAGTTTATTCTAGCTGTAGCTTATTGCTGTTTTAGCTTAATTCTTATGTATCTCAGACATACCACCTCTCCCGGAAGGTCCGTTAGTCTCCAGGAATTCAGCCCCCCGATACCCGCAAAGTCTTCCGCTAATCTGGAATGTGCACTAAAGGCAGAGTTTAGAAATGCGCTTTTTATTGTGGCGAACTAAAAGCCAGGATGCCAGACTGTGATAAGCACCATGCTGGTGTTTTGTTGGCAGGGTGGAGCTTGAATTTGTGCAATTTTCCTGTTTTACCAGTTACATAAACCAGTAGTGTGATCATCTCCTCCAGTTAACATTGCAGATTACTTTTGCATCAGCAGGCTGTTGTTATGATGGCAAACTGGTTAGCAGACATGGTTTTCATTTAAGTCAATGGCAGTTGTTGCTCAGGAAATTGTTAGCCAGCTGACTTGTTTGCTGTGGGAGACAGGTAGGCCAGTGCAGAGAGATTATCAAACCATTTTTAAAGTTTTCACTTACATTTCCTGCTTGGTTTTAATAAAATGGTCAGATATATCAGATATACATTTGAGAAGCAGAAAGTAAGAACTGAGCTTGTAATGTTATTTTCTTGACAAAGTAATGACCTGTCTATCTTCTTTGAACTCATCACTTTTTTTTTTATAACTTTTGAAATTGAAAACCTGATGAAACAAGTAGAATGTTCGTAACATAATTTTGTAGTGGTACAGACAGATGCTCATGTGTGGGCTTCCAGATCTAACAGCATGGTATTAAAAATTATAATTTGAACCCCTAAATTCTGCTTAAAATCAGCTTTCTTTTCCAGCAACAAAAATATTGTTTCTGCAAATAGCACAATCCTACTATTGGCAATTACCTTTGGAAGGGTATACATTAATTCTGGTTAGTTCACCGTCCAGCCGTCGTCCCAGCCAAAAACTTGGGTGACTCTATAATCAGGGGGTCACACTTTACAATAAGTTTCAGGAATTGGCATTATCTAATGTCGTTGTTAATCATGAATTGATGATGTAGGAATACATTAATTAAGCATGAAATTAACTTTTCAGTAGTTAAGGTATTTGTTAACTACTAACTATCGTATTAGTTTCATGAATATGTATACATTAGCAAACCATAGGATAAACCTATAATTAGTTTACCATTAACAAATGCATGATGTTTTTTTTTCCATTCCAATATGAATTGGCATTAACTAATGTAGTTGCTAACTTTAATTAATCATGTACAAACTCATAAACAAAACTGTACAGAATATCTTATCAGTAGTTGGTTAGTTAACAACATTATTGAATGCCAATTCATGTAACCTTATTGTAAAGTGTTACCAATCAAGGAAGTGAGATGTAAGAGGACCATTACACACTGTTTTATCTGTCACCACATTTAGCAACATAACTGAAAGAAATCCTGAAATTTTATTAAAATGTCTAACTGTCAACATAGTCATTGGACAAGCAGAGGATAATGACTTTCTGAACCGTTAAAATGAGACTTTAGCCACCTGTTGAGTTAAATGGTAAATGTTAAATGGTTGGCATTTATAGTGCATTTATCCAAAGCGCTGTACAATTGATGCTTCGCCTTCAGCCATTCATTCACACACTCACTCACACCCATGGCGATTGGCTGCCATGCAAGGCACCAACCAGCTCATCAGGAGCATTTGGGGGTTAGGTGTCTTGCTAAGGGACACTTCGACACACCCAGGGCAGGATCAAACCGGCAACCCTCTGACTGCCAGACAACTGCTCTTACCGCCTAAGCCAATGTCGCCCCTGGGTTCTCTCAGCAAAGCACCCACACAGGTGCACATATGGGGTCCAATCCCTGCAATCGGTCAGCAGACCACTGGGCCTGGCTTGACTATTTTAATCTGTTCTGGGAGCGCAGAGACCTTTTCACAGCAGATGGCCTTCACCCAAATAGAGCTGGCACATGACTGCTTGGCGCCAACATATTTTACAACATCCACCATCCGTCTTTCACCCTCATGCAACCATGCTCGGAGTGGGCTCAGCAAAATTTTGCGGACCCCTCCTCCTCCTTCAGGAATATCTCTGGTAGGGTGAGTAAGACTTCAGCAGGGTGAAGTACTAGCTGATACCTCTGTCGTCATTGACAAGAACAGGCACAACAACCGCCCTGCCAGTATCAACTGATACCCCTAGGGTCCCAGCCAATGTCATACTGCTGCCTCAAATTGTTCTACCGACCTGGGACTAACTGAGAAGCTCACTGGCTCTTGCTATAGGCCAGGAGGTCTACTTTTAATCCTGGCCCTCATGCCGACCCGCTCCCCAACCCTGTCTTGTTAGGCTGCCGTCCTGGGCCAATAGGTGGCATTATTAGAGCATCTCATCCATCGAGATGTAAGAACTGGAGACGGCTTCTGCATACCGGCACAATGGGTTCCTATGGGAGCAGTTCAATGGCCTGAGAAGCCATGGAGGATACCATGTTTGACTATGGGGCTTTTTGGCACCAGAGCATGGTATATGGTTATAGTTCCAGTGTCTCTGAGCTGGTATATGGTCGTAGTTCCAGTGTCTCTGAGCTGGTATATGGTTGTAGTTCCAGTGTCTCTGAGCTGGTATATGGTTGTGGTTTCCCGCGTTCCCGCCGTCTGATACGCAGGTTTCAGCCCGTATCTCTGCTTGCCTGAGGGACATCCAGAGCTGGATGGACAACCACCATCTAAAGCTCAACCCAGGTAAAACTGAAATGATATTCATCCCTGCTAATACCTCTCCCCATCTGGATCTCTCCATTTCCCTCGGGGATACCACACTCACGCCGTCACCCAGTGCAAGGAACCTCGGCGTGGTGATGGACAGCAGACTGTCCCTTTCCGAGAACATTGCGGCGGTGACCCGGTCTTGCAGGTTCTTCCTATACAACATACGGAGAATCCGCCCCTTTCTCACCCCCTACTCGACCCAGCTCCTGGTCCAAGCGATGGTTCTGTCCCGCCTGGACTACTGCAATTCCCTCTTGGCTGGCCTCCCAGCGTCCGCCATCAGACCCCTCCAACTCATCCAGAATGCAGCAGCTCGTCTGGTCTTCAACCTTCCCAAATACTCACACGTCACCCCCCTGCTTACTTCCCTCCACTGGCTGCCTGTCATGGCTCGCATCAAATTCAAAACATTGGTGCTAGCCTTCCAAGCAGTTAAGGGGTCTTCCCCAGCTTATCTACAAAAAATCATCAGACCCTACACCCCTGCCAGACCTCTTCGTTCAGCCTCCACAGGCCGCTTGGCACCTCCCCCTCTCAGAACCTCCACCTCACGCTCACGACTACTGTCTGTTCTGGCTCCACGGTGGTGGAACGAACTCCCCGTTGAGGTCAGAACTATAGAATCTCTCCCCACCTTCAAGCGCAAGCTGAAGACACACCTCTTCAAGCAGCACCTCTCCCCATCCCTCCCTACCTCCCTGTGAACCTTAATTGTTGTCTCTGTGACTTGCTTTGTGTATCGGTATTTTTAGTTGGCTAGGTAAGCAGTGTTTGGATAGTTAACTTTGGTAACTTTTGCTCTGTTTGTTTGTTTGTTTGTTCAAAAAAAAAAAAAAAAAAAAAAAAAAAAAAAAAATGGCCCTTGTCCTTATCTTTGTTGTACAGGTAGCAGTTCAAATTGTACTTACCTCTAGGGTCTTTCAGCGAACTTATCCCTGGTTATGGGTATGCACTTTGTTGTACGTCGCTCTGGATAAGAGCGTCTGCCAAATGCCAATAATGTAATGTAATGTAATGTAATGTTTCAGTGTGTCTCTGAGTTGGTATATGGTTGTAGTTCCAGTGTCTCTGAGCTGGTATATGGTTGTAGTTCCAGTGTCTCTGAGCTGGTATATGGTTGTAGTTCCAGTGTCTCTGAGCTGGTATATGGTTGTAGTTCCAGTGTCTCTGAGCTGGTATATGGTTGTGGTTTCAGTGTGTCTCTGAGTTGGTATATGGTTGTAGTTCCAGTGTCTCTGAGCTGGTATATGGTTGTAGTTCCAGTGTCTCTGAGCTGGTATATGGTTGTAGTTCCAGTATCTCTGAGCTGGTATATGGTTGTAGTTCCAGTGTCTCTGAGCTGGTATATGGTTGTAGTTCCAGTATCTCTGAGCTGGTATATGGTTGTAGTTCCAGTGTCTCTGAGCTGGTATATGGTTGTGGTTTCAGTGTGTCTCTGAGCTGGTATATGGTTGTAGTTCCAGTGTCTCTGAGCTGGTATATGGTTGTGGTTTCAGTGTGTCTCTGAGCTGGTATATGGTTGTAGTTCCAGTGTCTCTGAGCTGGTATATGGTTGTAGTTCCAGTGTCTCTGAGCTGGTATATGGTTGTGGTTTCCGTGTGTCTCTGAGCTGGTATGTGGTTGTGGTTTCCGTGTGTCTCTGAGCTGGTATGTGGTTGTGGTTTCCGTGTGTCTCTGAGCTGGTATATGGTTGTAGTTCCAGTGTCTCTGAGCTGGTATGTGGTTGTGGTTTCAGTGTCTCTGAGCTGGTATATGGTTGTGGTTTCCGTGTGTCTCTGAGCTGGTATGTGGTTGTGGTTTCAGTGTGTCTCTGAGCTGGTATGTGGTTGTGGTTTCAGTGTGTCTCTGAGCTGGTATATGGTTGTAGTTCCAGTGTCTCTGAGCTGGTATGTGGTTGTGGTTTCAGTGTCTCTGAGCTGGTATATGGTTGTGGTTTCCGTGTGTCTCTGAGCTGGTATGTGGTTGTGGTTTCCGTGTGTCTCTGAGCTGGTATATGGTTGTGGTTTCCGTGTGTCTCTGAGCTGGTATGTGGTTGTGGTTTCCGTGTGTCTCTGAGCTGGTATATGGTTGTGGTTTCCGTGTGTCTCTGAGCTGGTATGTGGTTGTGGTTTCCGTGTGTCTCTGAGCTGGTATGTGGTTGTGGTTTCAGTGTTCCCCTGGGCTCTTTGGCTCCTCCAGCTGTCGGCCATGTTGTGTCCAGTTCCCAGCTGGTCTCCTACCTGAACAGCGCTCTCAGCGGGGCCCCGCACAACGTGCTGCTCTTCCTGCAGGAGAAGGTACGGCCTCACTTCCCAGCAGCCTTTGCTCTGTACAGCTGTACATTTACAAACCTGGCTGTAGCTGGTTTTGCAGTCATTGGAATTAATTTCTTACAAGCGGATCATATTCTTACCACTTCTGCAGACACACATGGTAGTCTACAAACATCTACGGACACTTACAGGTACCTACAGACACCCACAGACAACTGCAGATACATATGTACAGACATTGGCAGACATCTGTGGTGACCCTTATAGACTATATCCAGAAGCACCTACAGAAATGTATAGACTCTACAGACATCTACAGATTCTACACAATGGCTGTTTCATATATGTGCTGCTAATAAGATGGTTCTGAAATCTATGATGAAGGCACAGAAGAACAACAAATTGCAAATCAATATAGAGGTAAACTTGGTAGAAGAGCAGACAGTGTTACTGTGCTGCGGAGGGCAAACCTGCCTAAGACACTACCAGTTACTGTACTGTTGTAAGGCCTGTGACATCATGTTTTTTATGTGTTCTCCTGATCTGTCCAGCTGAGCTTGGATGACTTTACCATGTACGGAGGTGTGTTTGGGAACAAACAAGACAGCGCCTACCCAAATCTAGAGGTAAGCCTGATGCTAACACACATTCTGGTAATAAGCTAACATAGATATAGCTCATGAGCTAGTAGACTCCCTGATAGTAATATTCAGAGCCACTGTATCCTGCCCGTGAGTGATCTGTAGTGATCTCTGTACTGATGACACTGCATATACTGTGTATTCCTATAGCAGTGCCTACATGTTCCTATATGAGTGCATATTGTTATGTGGCAGTGTCTATATGTTCCTTTTGTAGTGTTTATATGTTCCCATGCCAGTGTATATTTTTCCGTAGCACTGTGCATATATTCCTTTTAACAGTGGACATACACTCAATGAGCAATTTATTAGGTAGACCTGTACACCAGCTTGTTAATGAAAATATGTAATCAGCCAATCATGTGGAGCAACTAAATACATAAAAGCATGCCGACGTAGTCAAGAGGTTCAGCTGTTGTTCAGACCAAATGTCAGAATGGGGAAGAAATGTGATCTAAGTGACTTTGACCGTGGAATGATTATTGGTGCCAAACAGGGTGGTTGAATATCTCAGGAACTGCTGATCTCTTGTGATTTTCATGCACAGCAGTCTCTATAGTTTCAGAGAATGGTGCGAAAAACAAAAAACATCCAGTGAGCAGCAGTTATGCATGCAAAAACGCCTCGTTAATGAGAGAGGTAAGAGGATAAAGGCCAGACTGGTCGAAGCTGACAGGATGGTGACAGTAACGCAAATAACAACATATTACAACAGTGTTATGCAGAAGAGCATCTCTAAATGCACAACATGTCAGGTGGTTAGGCTACAGCAGCAGAAGACCAATAAGTAAAATAAATAAGTCTAATAAATACCTAATAAAGTGATCACTGAGTGAATATTCCGACAGCAGTGTGTATATTCCTAAAGCAGCGTATATATTTATATAGCAGTGTGTATATACTCCTACAGCAGTGTGTATATTCCTATAGCAGTGTATATATTGATACAGCAGTGTGTATACACTCCTACACCAGTGTGTATATTCCTACAGCAGCGTATAGACTAACACGTGTTGTTCCCTCCCCAGTCGGCTCTCCAGGCTTCTCCTCCTCCGTCCTCCCTGGTGTTGCCCATGGTGTCGTGGCCGGGGGTCAGCGCCGTGCCCGGCCTCCTGCAGGAGCGGCTGGGCACCTCGCCCCTGTACCTGGAGCCCTCCACCCTGGCCCAGCTCCGCCTCAACGCCTCTGTCCCCGCCCTGCTGATAATCCGCCTGCCCTACAGCCCCGGGTACGCCCCGCCCCGCCCGTAGCCATCTCGCAGACGTAACAGACCTCTCGTGAATTCTCGTGCTCGATGTCAGCCGCTTTTCCTCGGTCTCTTAACTCCACCCTGTTGCTTGTGCTTTCCTCAGCACTGACATGATGTCGCCCAAGGAGGTCCTCAGCGGTAATGGTGAGCACTGCCCTTACTTTGTGTGTGTGTCGTTCTAAATGTTTAATGCCCGGGTGCTCGCGTCCAAACCCGGCTCTGGGTTTCTGTGCTGCCAGGTAAATAACTGAGCAGTTAGTGCTACTGATTGGCCAGTCTGTGTTCACACCTGACTCCCAGGTACAGGGAGGGTGGAATACCATCACTTCTCGGCCCTGGCGGACGGTGACTTGCGTAACACGGGTGTCAGCTATGCATGCAGTGCTGTGTGTGCCTGTTCATTTGGGGTAATTTCATTTGGTTGGTATTTTCCCCAGATGAGGTGATTGGTCAGGTGCTGGACATTGTGAAGGAGCAGGGTGTTCCCTACACTGCCATCTACACTGCGCTGAAACCCTCACGGGTAAGATGGGGGGGTGTTCATCCTGCCGTTATGCACCTCTCAGTGTTTAGGGAAATGCATAAATACGTGGTTTATAGTGTGCAGAAATCACACTTCTTTCACTGTTTGATAGGTGCGTGTGTTTGTGTGTGTTTCTCTGGCATGTGTTTGTGTGTGTTTCCCAGGTGAGGTGTGTGTGTGTTTCTCAGGCGTGTGTGTTTGTGTGTGTTTATCAGGCGTGTGTTTGTGTGTGTTTCTCAGGCGTGTGTTTGTGTGTGTGTGTGTTTATCAGGTGTGAGTTTGTGTGTGTTTCTCAGGCGTGTGTTTGTGTGTGTGTGTGTTTATCAGGTGTGTGTTTGTGTGTGTTTCTCAGGCGTGTGTTTGTGTGTGTTTCAGGTGGTGGGGGAGGTGCTGTCTCCTGAGCTTCGGTCTGTAGGCCGCTCCTTGCTGCAGGTCAGCCCCAGCTCCCGCTATCCGCCTGTGGAGTTTAAGAGTGAGGGCTCCAGCTGCATCCTACTGTGGGCAGAGAACCTCACCGTCAGCCTCTTCAGCAAGGCTAAGAGTGTCTGGGAGAGACACGACCTGACCCCAAGCACCTTCGGCCACACTGTTACCCCCTCACTAACAGGCTCCTCCTGTAACCACACCCACTCCAGGTGAGCTTCAACCAATCCAATACCCCCTCACTAACCGCCTCCTACCTGTAACCGCACCCACTCCAGGTGAGCTTTAAACAATCCAATACCCCCTCACTAACAGGCTCCTCCTGTAACCACACCCACTCCAGGTGAGCTTTAAACAATCCAATACCCCCTCACTAACAGGCTCCTCCTGTAACCACACCCACTCCAGGTGAGCTTCAACCAATCCAATACCCCCTCACTAACCGCCTCCTACCTGTAACCACACCCACTTCAGGTGGGCTTCAGCCAAATGTAATAGAAAAACTTTGTTTGTTGCAAAGCTGCAGAGTTCTGAGTTACTGAGAAACTGTGCAAAGCAGGATGTGCCTTGAGAAGGTATGAAAAACAAGAAACGGCAAGGACACATATTTGGCAATTTATTGTACAAGTACTCTGTTCTCAGAATTCTTTTTGCTGTCCTTGGCATTAAAAGCCCATTTAAACCTTGCTGATACCGCATCCTGTTTTTCATTAGACTGTCATACTGTATGTATGTATATACAAAACCATGTATTACAAAGAGTAGTTTGAAACATCATAATAGAATGGACTTCTCTCTGCAGGAAAGAAATGCCTTATTATGGGGTGCAGATGATCTCTCTATAGCTTTAAGTAGTGGTTTTCATTGCGTTGCCTGCACCCAAACCATGGCAGGGAAAATACTGGTACCAGTACAGAACCACCAGATCCCTTCATGGACCACTAACCCATCCTTAACTGTGGCTTTCTGTGTTTCAGACTCATCATTAATTATGAGAATGTCCTGGGATTCAGCTCCTTTCGCCTGATGTAAGTATTAAACTAAACTAATGTAAAGTACATTAAACTAAACATAACTAAGTTAATGTATAGTACTCTAAACTACATTAAACTACACTGAGCTAAACTGCACTAAACTGAACAAAACTATACTTAACTACATTAAACAACATTTACAAAAACAATACGAAATTGAAATGATTTAGTATACACTACATTAAATACATTAAACTTCACTAACCAACACAAAACTAATGAAAAATTAGACTAAAGGCTTCCCATGAGACCCAATCAGGCTCTCCCTTTGTGAAATGGAAAATACTTGAAACATGTTGACATAAAACATATTATGAAACTATTGCAGCATTTCATCAGAGATGGGGAAATACCACATCCTACCACCTATACTCCCACCTAGTCATGTAGGTGTGATTCATCTTCACTGGGAGCTTGTGTTCTGGAAAGCATACACAAATGGCCGACGGGCCCAGCACTATAATTTGTGATTACAGAATGTTTTATAAGCACTGCTGTTTGGCACAGCAAGCATGTTGCCGTGGTTATTTAAAGCAGAGGCTGTTTTATTTGCTCTTTTAAAAACATAGCCTGTGTCTCATATATTAGCTTGTGTAATGCATTCATACATGTATGCCAAATGTGTGTGTGTGTGTTTTGCAGGTTTTGTAAAGCAGTGCTGCATGTGTCATGCATTCATGTATAAGTATTTCTTATAGAACATGCCAAACGTGTGTGTGTGTTTCCCAGGTTTTGTGAAGCAGTGGCTCTTGTAGTTACTCTTTTAAAAGCTTAGGCCTCCAATGTGCCACTTATTTGCAGCTTTTCCATGGGCCGGCGGTTCTACCGGGTTTCGGCACGGGAGTGGTTCACGCTGGACCAGGTGGAGCTGGAGTACGACGGGCAGACGGCCGTGTTCAACGGCAGCCGCAACATCTACGCCCCCGCAGAGTTCTCCTACCACTGCGAGTCCGTCACCAGCTTCCGCTACGCCCTGCTGGTGCCTCGCTCCACCACCGACAACGCCAACCAGTGGAGGGTGTCCTTCACCCACTTCCAGGTACTACCCTGAACCCCTAACCCTTAACCCTTAACCCAGTGTTTTTCAACCTTGGGGTCGCGACCCCACGTGGGGTCCCGCGGAATTCAAATGGGGTCACCTGAAATGTGTAGTAATTGATAATTTTTTTTTTTTTTTAAACATGATCAAGAACTAATTCTAGAAAAAAAAAAAGTCTCTGGGGTCGCCAGAAATTTGTGATGTCAAAATGGGGTCACAAGCCAAAAAAGGTTGGGAACCACTGCCTTAACCTCTAGCCCATAGCCCCCCACCCTTAACCCAGCCACAGTGCCAACCAGTCACTAACCAGCTCCTGAACCCTAACCCCTAACCTTTAACCCTTAACCTCTAGCCCTTAGCCCCCCGCCCTTAATCCAGCCACAGTGCCAACCGGTCACTAACCAGCTCCTGAACCCTAACCCCTAACCTTTAACCCTTAGCCTCTAGCCCTTAGCCCCCCGCCCTTAACCCAGCCACAGTGCCAACCGGTCACTAACCAGCTCCTGAACCCTAACCCCCAACTCCAAACCCCCCTAAGCCAAGGATAGCACACAGCAGTGTAGGCTGTGTGTACGTCACTTCAACTGATAAAGTGTTGGGGTTTAAAGAGAAAGCAGATAAAAAGGTGTGTGTACCCCACATTTATCCATTCTGATACATTTTCAGTGTCAGAAGAAGATTCAGTACATGTTACCAAACATGAGAAGTTCAAGCACTCTCCGGAGGCGTTTATTAGGAGTATACACAAAAGGTGGAGTTGCAGCATCACAGAATCCACATGGCAAAGGAACCCTCACTGCAGGGAGAGGAGTGCAGACGGAAATGAAGCAGCAAGACAGGACAGGAAGAAAAGCTGGCAGAGAACAGGGAGGCAAGCAGGCAGGCAAGACAGGCAGGAACCAGCGGGACAGGCAGGAGACAGGGCTGGGTGCGAAAACAAGACAGGATAGTTCTAAAGAACTGACGGACCAGATAAATAGCAGAAGGTTCTGAGAAGAAGGAAGAACTTCAACGGTCTGGCAACAAGAGTGTGATCTGAGACTAAATGGTGATAAGGGCAGGTGTAGGAAATCTAAATAATGATTAAGTGGGAGTGAATGATCTGCATGTGCCAGTATTAACTGAATGATTGATGAGGGCGTGAGGTATGTGATGAGAAGTGCAGGGCAAACGAAATCAGTGCTAGTGGAATAATGAGGTGATAACAAAGCAGGTGAACTGTGATCAGGAAATGAGAGGCGGGGCAGATGAGGCGAGTAAAGTGACTACATGAGATGGAAACTAGGACCAGACATTAAACACGAACTGCAACCTACAACACGAAAATTAAAACACACAAGTAAATGAAATACAATTACACCGCTCAAGGGGAACCGGGGAAACACATAAACAAAAGGACGGGGATCCAGGAACCGGGAGGCATAACACCAAACACCATTGCCCACCCTACAGAAAGGTTCACTTGGGGATTATCCACTGTGCTTAAGATTCTGTAACTTTGTTTCAGTAATATTTAGAGTAATTTTGACTCTTAGTTACCTTTCAGAAGTGACCAGGAGTATGCCTGTAATCAAAAGTGTTCAGGAATGGTAACCATTTATTTTATTTTGGGTATGTCATTTTCAAGCATCTGTTAAGAAACGGTGCTGATACTTAAGGCATTAACAGATAAAATGCATCTCGGCAATTGACAATTGTGACAAAAACTTTTAGGTCAAAGTTTTTTACATGGTGTCAGAAACCATTTGAAAGTTAAAGCCCCTGTGCTGTATGAATTTTTGATTCTTGAGCCCTTCATGTCTTGTGTGACAGATCCAGGGCTTTGGTGTGAAGGGGCAGGACTTCTCCTACGCCAGCGACTGTGCGGGGTTCTTCACGCCGGGGATCTGGATGGGCCTGCTGACCTCCCTGCTGATGGTGCTGATCCTGACCTACGGGCTGCACATGATCACACAGCTCCGCACCATGGACCGCTTCGACGACCCCAAAGGGCCCGCCATTTCTGTCCCCCAGAACGAGTGACCTTCAGTAGAACAACGGACACCCAGAGCAACAGACCTGTATCAGAACAACGGACACCCAGAACGACTGACCTTCACCAGAACAACTGTCCCCCAGAGCGAGTGACCTTCACTAGAACAACTGTCCCTCAGAACGAATGACCTGAGCCAGAACAACTGACACCCAGAACGACTGACCTGCTCCAGAACAACTGATACCCAGAACGACTGACCTGCCCCAGATCAACTGACACCTACAAGGACTGACTTGCCACAGACCAACTGACACCCAGCATGACTGACCTGTCCTAGACCAACTGACACCCAAAACTACTTAGTGGTCCCAGAACAACTGACACCCAAAACAACTGAACTGCACCAGAACAACTGACCTGTCCCAGTACAACTGACACTCAGAATGACTGACCTTCCCTCTTCGTGCCCTGGAACAAGTGACAGGATCAATACACAAATCTGTCTCCATTTTCTTTTCCTCTCTTCCCCTGTATAATCTTTTTGCTTTCCAAAATTACCTTTTTCCCCTCAGATTTCAGATTTACCCATTTAGATAGGAGTAAGAGAGGATAATGAATGAATTAAAACTGGCAAGAGTGTTTATGTCTAATCCTTCCAGTGGTTGTTTGTGAAAGGCTTTGTAACTTTGGCATTCTCTACACTCTCTGAAAAAAAGGTTGGCTTATCTCCATAGATTAACCCTTTTCAGTCCCAACTCTCTATCATAGGTGTTATGTGTGAAAGCTCCCCGACAAGGAATCCATTTACCTGACAAAGAATCATTCTATCAAATCGTTAACTACATTGGATTCTTCTATGAAACCACAGCTGAGAGTGCATGAGAGGCACTGTGTGTTGTTAAGGAGAGCCAAGCTTTCTTATCTTTAGGCTTGAGTAAAGCAGCATTTTTGTCATAGCTGTTGGAAGTGAAACCATGCACTGTACCAAGATCTGGTGAATAGAGCAGTGGCTGGGGCTCTTCTTTGTAAATATAAAGAGATAATATATCAATATACTGTGTGTGCTGTGTTTGCATGTGAAATGTTATTTGTACATTTGTTCTTCTTGATTTTGTTTTATTTTCTGTGATTTAGACGAGATTCCGGTACAGTGTTTTGAAGTGGATCTTTAGTGATAATTTATCTGAATTTATCTGAGTACAATTATTCAACACAAAGAACTACAGAGTTGGAAATTCATTATTGGAACATTTCAGACTGCGGGCTACTTCTAATAGGCCCCATGTTGAGGGGTTCCCAACCTCTTCTTAGATTTTGGTTGTAGACATATCACTGCTCTGTGTTTCCATAGAAACAGCTTCATTTTAATTCTCAGCATTATGTTCATACACCTGAGATGGTTTTTATCTGATATGCAGGGCTTAACCACATCAGAGGTGTGCGCTTTTGCACTCGAGATGGACACCTGTGTATCTGTGAAATGGGTGGACCACTTCATTCACGGCTGCACTGAATATAATTTGGGTAGCTTATCCTGATCCATGCCTGCAAATGGACAATGTAAATCTACCCAGAGTTCAAGTTATTTTACATTTTCCTTCTATCTAGGATTCAGTGCTACAAGGTTGGGTACCTTTAATAATAAAATCTAGTATGCATTTAAAGGAGCTTCATTACCATTTGTCAGTCAATCAGATGCACAAATGAAAATGCAGGGGGTGTTGAACACGCACAATTATTGGAAATATGTTTCATTGTCACAGTTTTCTAATCTAATCCATTCAATGAGTGAGATTATTTACCAGTTTACATTTTCTGTTCATTGATTAAGAGCAGTTATACAGTTGTAGCCTTCATCTGAATTAGAGGAAAAAACATAACAGAAAATACAGGAAGTGAATTACAATGAACATAAACAGTTTTTTTTGGATCTGTTGAATACATTAATTTGTCATGTTGTGTGCGTAACTGTAGTGGCACTGTCAAGGGGTCATTGTGAACATAATGTCTAAAAACGAAATTGATATTTGTCAGAAAAATACAATTCACCCAGTCTCCAGAACTCAGACATTTGGGAGAACTGTTAAATCAATAAAGTTTCAGTATAAACCTTTTGTATTTGTGTGATGGGTTTTTATACATTATAATTGAAATATTAAACCATTGCATATTCGGTGGCATTCAAACTGTAAGATTGTATGCTAAGAAAAGATGTTGCAGTGTTGGTTGGGTATGGTGACGATGACTACAGTATGTAAGCCCACTGGCTGTTCTTCTGGGGGCATAAACCACTTTCCCAGCTGGGCGACCACTGACCACTCCAATTCTCCAACTTTGTGTAAATGCTCTTTATATATTTATGCATTCTTTATGGAACATGCAAAACATTATCCTCATTGAGGGGCACCGACATTTTCGATCGGAAATTGGGGTTTGTGTCAATTTGGGAGCCTCATATCTTGGCATTAAAGCACGGAAAAACCTTGAAAATGTCCCAACAATTTTCTGTCTACTTTTAAGATTATGAACTCACATCATAATACTCATAATGCTGATCACAAAAAAAGCTGTGGTCAATAACAGTTATTAAAGAATGCTAATAACTTTGCAGCTTGGCAGTTCTTTTCAGTTTTTGATGGCTTACGACATCAGCGCCACTTGGTGTATGACTTCCAAACCTCTAAGACTAGTAGATATTATTTAGTGTATACTTCTGTTTTGTGTGCTGGCACCTTCTAGTCAGTATAATACACCTACTTACGTAAAAAGAAGTTTATTGGTACTGCAATGCATTTGCCTGTTTTGATCAGTTCAAACGTCATGTTCTTAACCACAATCTACTAGTTGTTCGAAGGTCATACACCAAATGATGCTGATGTAGTAAGCCATCAAATAAATATTTGCCAAGCGGTACAATTTAGCATTTTAAATGACCATTACTTTTTTTCTGAGCAGTATTATGAAAATAATCTGAAAGAAAATCGTGTCAAATTTTTACGTTTTTCCCTACTTCAATGAGAAAGATATGAGACTTTAAAATCAACACAAACCCCAATTTCCACTAGGGAGTCCCCCACCCCCATTTTTTTTAAGAGCCAATCTCTCTGGAATGACGAACCCAATGAGGCCTTTTTTTCATGTTCTCTATTGAATATATAAAGAACATTTACACCAACTTTCAGCAAAATTGTAGTGGTCACCCCCCACACCTCTGGTTGATTTTCCATGGAAGGGACCCCTGGGCCAATTGAAAACGTACACTAAAACCAAAATAACGTTTTAAAAATCATAGTTCTTTGGTCACTACCATGATAGGAAAATACCATGTTAATTATATTGTACTATGATATTCTGCCATGGAATTGACCAAAAAACCATGCTAATGTACCATAATAAATGTACTATAATAAAAATCCAATTTAATTTTTTTTTTTTTTTGTTGCCAGTACCATAGTAGGAAAATACCATAGAAGTTATTGTACCATAGTTTCATTTTGCCATGGTAGTGATCAAAAACATGTAATGTACCATCTCACGAAATAAAAATATCATAGTTTTTGTTATTATCTTGGAAAAATACCATACCATTATTCTGCCATGTTACCTCCAAAATAACACAGTAATACCACGAGCGCGGGGATTTCATGCCAGTAGGGATTATTTTGGAGAATACACGGCATTGGCGCTGTTGTCAATGTGGTCCCCTGTACCTGTCCTGCAGGTTTGAGGTATACAGAGGATGCACGTCTACTGGTAAAACACCAGTCACATGACAGTGGTCTACGGCTTCATAGTTCCTTTTGCGCACGCTCCCTTTTGTTTGACTCAAGAGTTCATACAAAAAGCTTCCGCTTCCTGCAATGTGAGTAACGAATTTTCTTGTGTGCATGTTCATAAAGTGAGGAATTTCAGTTTCGGCTGTAATAAAGTATGCTCGCTTGGTAGCGTTTAATTACTCGCCAGTGCCATGGTGACTTTTTTAAATGGAGACTGCTATCCACATCTTATGTCTGCTGTTTGCTCGTGGTTTTTATTAGCTTCTTGCTTTGCTAACTGAGTCACATAAGCGGCAAACCAGCCAGCTAGCGACGCAAACCTTCCCGCTCGCTTTAAAGAGGATTGCGATTTTACTGGATTGTACGGGCTGCAAACACCTGCCTTTCATATAGGGATCCTGAATCTATACGTGTCCCATAGAAGAATTTCTGCTTGTTTACTACGCTGAATATATGATTTTGACATGATGGCTCATGTCAAGTTTTCTCGGGGTGAGTTTCATCAACACAAGCTAACGTTAGCTTGGGAATTCTGGACGAGTGTATATTTCTATGCGAGGCTAGTTTGCGCGTGTTAGAATGCTCATTTAGCCATATCTTGCTATATACTGGTTGTACTACGAATTGTTTAGTGCAAACGATAAACCATCTCCACAGTAACGTTTGTTTACTTACTATCCACCTGCCATGCTCATATAGAGACAGGAAGATAATTCAGTTTATGCAGTAAGTTTACCTAGTTAGCTAGGGAATTGGAGCGTTTAGAGCGTTCCCCCGATGTTCAAAACGTATAATTATTTGGACTAGTCTCGTGCATCCAACTAGTCCCCACGATGTCATATGAATGTTGTATTCATAACATCTGAACTTTCATAATTTCTCCTGAAAAAATGTACGCGTAGATGTACGGAAAAGTTATTGGCTACCTGTCAGATTTACTTGTAATTTAGTTGTTGTTTTCCCCAGGGGAGGGATGTTCTGTCCATTACCATTCGAGACGCTTACTTTAACGCTTACTTTGTACGCTTATTTTGCCTAAATGCAGTGCTCTCTCGGTTTAGCTCATGTAATGTAACTGTCCACTGTTTGGGATGCTTGTATTGTGAGATTGAAAGGTTTGCTGTTTTGTGAGTCTCTATTTTGCAGCAAATCTGCTTCTGTCATTACTCTGGTAGAGAGAGCTTCTGTGTCATTCTGTGAAAAGGGTTGGAGGGTGACCACTCCAATTTCACTCAAAATGTATGTAAATGTTCTTTATATATTAATTGGAGAACATGCAAAGCATTAGCCTCATTGGATCTGTCCTTCTAGAGTAGAGATGTTGGGCATTGAATATTGATAACGGGAGGAGATGATATCTTTGACGTTAAAGCAGGGCAAACCTGGGGTTTTTTTTTTTCCTACAATATTTGATGGCTTAATACATCAGTACCACTTTGTGTATGACTTCCAAACTAAGACTAGTAGATATTTTGTTTAAGAACAGCCACAAAGAAAATGAAGTCAAATAGATGCTTTATTTAAAAAATATACCAAATATGCCAAAGTTTGTATTGGCCAGATAATTACCAAAAGCTATTTAAAAAAAGGAATCTGAAAGTAGACAGAAAATTGTGTCTGAGTACACATTTTCAGGGTTTCCCTGCTTTAATGTCAAAGATGTTCTTGAGATATTAGTGCTTTTTTTAACTGCTAATATTTCTAGAATGCCAAATCCAATGTGGCTGATATTTTGCATGTTCTCTAAAGATCATTTACCAAATGTTTGAGCAAAATTGGAGTGGTCTTTTTTTTTTTATTTTTTTTTTTTTTTTATAAATAATATAAACCCTTCTTTGACATTGTATTGGTTCTGATTGATTAATTTCATCATGCTGGGCATTTTTTATTCTTTGAAGATCCTAGGAACGGATGCAAGGCTCTAAGTTTGAATGGTGTGGGACTGTTCCTGGATTAAGGGTTGATACGGACTCCCACTCGCTCAAACACATACCTTTGCGTCCCTGTGTGGAGGCGGTGTGTTCGAGCACAACATTCTGGGCTGACAAGTGGCGGGAGAGTCTGTTTCGCCCGAACGCTTTATGGTCGTGTGCCGAGCCGCCAGGGTTGAGGCTGTCCTGGCCACGGTTCTCCCAAATGAAGGAGGGGTTGCTAAATCACCTGGCCTCCGACAGGGGGCCGGGGAAGGAGCGCCGGGCTGCACCGCCAAATGAAACCAGAGAACACCCCGAAACACTAAAGAGAGCACGGACTGAGTCGCTAACGAGACAACCGGCAGAGTCGCTAACGAAAGGGAGGACAGGGGCACTATCGAGACAACGGACAGAGGCGCGATCGAGACAACCGGCAGAGTCGCTAACAAAAGAGAGGACAGAGGTGCTATCGAGAGAACGGACTCGGGCGCTGGCGAGAGAACCGCCAGAGTCGCTAACGAAAGAACGGACTGAGGCGCTAAACAGAAAACGGACAGAGTCGCTATCGGAGGAGGAGACGGACGACAGTTTGGACAACGGCGTGGAGGGGACGTCGGAAGGGTCCGTGCAGCTCGGGAGCAAGGCGCCCTCGTTCAGCGCCGACTCCGACGAGCACCTCCCCGCCGCGCCCGGCTGCCCGGGGGACCCGACGGCGCCGGCCGGAGCCCGGGAGCCCCCGGTGGACTGGCTGGAGCCGCTGGAGGAGGACGATGACGAAGAGGACGACGGCCAGAGCTGGGACCTGGACCTGCTGCCGGGGCTGAACGGGACCGGGCGGGCGGAGGAGAGCCTGGCGGGAGAGAGCGAGCTGAGTGGGAGCGCGGCGGGGAGCGAGAGATTCTCTCGTAAGGGCGGCAAGGGCGACCTGTAAGTAACTCTACCCACCTTTCCCTTACTCTGACATACTGCAAGGCAGGGATCATCAACTCTGGCCCTCAAATCCAAATCCAGCCCTGGTTCTCTTTTCTCCTGGGTAATTAGTGCCACTGATTGGCCAGACTGTCCCGACTCCCAGGTAAAGGGAGGGTGGAAAACCAGTTCTTGGCCCTTGAGGACCGTGAGTCGCTGATCCCTGCTGTAAGACGTTACATTCCATTTAGTATGCAATCGTACTGCATGAACAACAGTGTGTTTGAGATATGATTATACTATCAGTGTGTTTGGGGTGTGTGAGTACATTATCAGTGTGTTTGGGGTGTGTGTGGACTGTGGATACATTATCAGTGTGTGTATATACATCATCAGTGTGTATGGGGTGTGTGTATATACATTATCAGTGTGTATGGGGTGTGTGTGTATATACATTATCAGTGTGTATGGGGTGTGTGTGGACTGTGGATACATTATTAGTGTGTGTATATACATTATCAGTGTGTTTGGGGTGTGTGTGGATACATTATCAGTGTGTGTAGATACATTATCAGTGTGTATGGGATGTGTGTATGTACATTATCAGTGTGTATGGGGTGTGTGTATATACATTATCAGTGTGTATGGGATGTGTGTATATACATTATCAGTGTGTATGGGGTGTGTGTATATACATCATCAGTGTGTATGGGATGTGTAGATACATTATCAGTGTGTATGGGGTGTGTGTATATACATCATCAGTGTGTATGGGATGTGTAGATACATTATCAGTGTGTATGGGATGTGTGTATATACATCATCAGTGTGTATGGGATGTGTGTAGATGCATTATCAGTGTGTTTGGGGTGTGTGTATATACATTATCAGTGTGTTTGGGGTGTGTGTATATACATTATCAGTGTGTTTGGGGTGTGTGTATATACATTATCAGTGTGTTTGGGGTGTGTGTATATACATTATCAGTGTGTTTGGGGTGTGTGTATATACTTCATCAGTGTGTTTGGGGTGTGTGTATATACATTATCAGTGTGTATGGGGTGAGTGAGTACATTATCAGTGTGTTTGGGGTGTGTGTATATACTTCATCAGTGTGTTTGGGGTGTGTGTATATACTTCATCAGTGTGTATGGGGTGAGTGAGTACATTATCAGTGTGTTTGGGGTGTGTGTATATACATTATCAGTGTGTTTGGGGTGTGTGTATATACTTCATCAGTGTGTATGGGGTGTGTGTATATACATCATCAGTGTGTTTGGGGTGTGTGTATATACATTATCAGTGTGTTTGGGGTGTGTGTATATACATTATCAGTGTGTTTGGGGTGTGTGTATATACATTATCAGTGTGTTTGGGGTGTGTGTATATACATTATCAGTGTGTTTGGGGTGTGTGTATATACATTATCAGTGTGTTTGGGGTGTGTGTATATACATTATCAGTGTGTTTGGGGTGTGTGTATATACATTATCAGTGTGTATGGGATGTGTGTATATACATTATCAGTGTGTATGGGGTGTGTGTATATACATTATCAGTGTGTTTGGGGTGTGTGTGTATACATTATCAGTGTGTTTGGGGTGTGTGTATATACATTATCAGTGTGTTTGGGGTGTGTGTATATACATTATCAGTGTGTTTGGGGTGTGTGTATATACATTATCAGTGTGTATGGGATGTGTGTATATACATTATCAGTGTGTATGGGGTGTGTGTATATACATTATCAGTGTGTTTGGGGTGTGTGTATATACATTATCAGTGTGTTTGGGGTGTGTGTGTATACATTATCAGAGTGTTTGGGGTGAGTGAGTGACGCTCGGGTCTCTGTGGCTCAGGGTGGTCCAGCAGACGCGGAGGAGGAGGAGGAAACAGTCTCTCGTGGATGAAGATTGGGAGGACTGGCCGTCGCTGGGGGCGGGCTGGAAACGAAAAGAAGTGTTCCGGCGTTCCGGGTTCAGCATTGGCAAGACCGACACGTACTACATGAGGTACAAACCACTGCGTAACTGCTGAATTCCTGTCGCACTGCTATTATCTTACAGACCACACCATGAAGCACATTAACATCAATGCTGCTAATTGTATGGAAGTATCGGGAGTTGAGCATTTTGCGAGACTGGTGGTGTGTTGGCTGTGGAGGCCCTGGGCGTTCTGGTTGTGTGATGCAGCGGGGAGATTTTGTCATTACTCCCTCTGATGCTCTGCAGCCCACTTGGGGACCGGCTCAGGAGCAAGGTTGAGTTGGCCAAACATCTGGCGGCCTCCCTCGACCTCACTACCTTCGACTTCAAATCTGGATTGTTCCTGGTTCAGGGGAAGATGAGGAAGCTGAAGAAGGTATGTGTACCATGCACACGAACACTGCATTCACGCGCGCACGAGCACACGCGCACACGCACACACATACACACACACACTCTGTCAGACCTCAGTCAAATTCATAATTGTTTTGGATTCCAATACTTTTCTGTGCTGGTGCAATTGAGCCAGAAGGCAGGGAGTATTTCTGCACTTTTTGACAGTATTTCATTGCTTCCAATTCATCAGGTAAGCTCAGGAAAGCATAAAAAAGTATTTGAATCCAAAGCAATTACGTATTTGTACTGCACTGCATTCGCACGCACATGCTTGCGACATTACCACACACTGCAGCTCATTTACCGTGATTTGATAATCACCGGGACACTGTATCCTGGGAGACTGCTCATTGGCTAGGCGGATTGGACAGTTTGTGAGAGTTCATGCTGCAGATCAGTGGGATAAGCCACAGGAGTGGCCCTCATCGTTTGTGCGTTAGCGTGCTGAAATTCCCCGGTGCGTGTGCCTTGTGTCTTCCGCAGTTCCGTAAGGTGTCCGGGCCTGTACGGAAGCGGCCGTCCTCCCCTGATTCGCGCGGCACCCCCCGCAGGAGCTCTCCCTCTCCCCAGCGCTCCATGGGACGGCCCAGTAGCATCACCACCACGCCCCCGCGGCACATAGCCACGCCCCCGCGGACCGCCCCTTCCCACCTCGCCATGCGTCCCGGCCCCACCCCTCCGCTCGCCCCCCTCGGGCTCAGCTCCGCCCCTCAGTCCCCCCTCTGCCACGGCCAGAGGCTCCGCCCGCTGCTCAAACAGGAGGCGGGGTCCCCCGACTGCACTCAGCCCGAGCTGCCTGCTCCGTGAGTAATAATGCCTCGCCGTGTTTCCACGTTATTCACAAATATCCTGCATTCCTTAATACGTTTCTACATTATTCCCCAAATATCACTTGTGTGGTTGTGGTGATGTTGATGTGTGGTTTTGATGTTGCTGTGTGGTTTTGATGCGGTTAATATGTGCTTGTGATCTTGATGTGTGGTTTTGATGCGGTTAATGTGTGGTTGTGATGTTGATGTGTGGTTTTGATGCGGTTAATGTGTGGTTGTGATCTTGATGTGTGGTTTCGATGCGGTTAATGTGTGGTTCTGATGTTGTTCTAGTGCCTGTTCGAGGTGTGGTGGCCCAGTTGGGGGCACAGGGTTTTGGAGAAAACGGCAAACATCCTTGTGTCTGAAGTGCAAAGGTACGTCAAAACAAAAGCAGATTTTGAACGAGAACAAAGAAATGAAATGAGAAGGAATGGTGTAATGGTAAAGATGAGGTTGGTTGGTCACAACTGTAGTTTAATCCACTGTTTTTCTGTTCTTCCAACAGGAAAGAGGAAATATGACCCTCCAAACATTATCTTCCGGAAGGTGAGAGAGAGCAGATTATTAGTATAGGGGGCTAATGCGCTAATAGAGCAGATTATTAGTATTGAGGGCTAAAGCGCTAATTGAGCAGATTGTGTATCTCCTTGCAGTGGTTGCCTTGTGGGAACTGCCGGGCCTGCCTGCGAACAGAGGATTGTGGGTTGTGTGCCAGCTGCAGGAATGGGCAGTTAAACCATGAAAACAACAGACCTGTGCGCTGCCGGAAACGCAAGTGTCTGTGCCCCATCCGCAAGGTACCTACCGCCAACCAGCACAGACAGCCAGCACCTTTAACACCATCAGCACAGACAGCCAGCATCAGCAGCACAGACAGCCAGCACCTTTAACACCAACAGCACAGACAGCCAGCACCTTTAACACCGACAGCACAGACAGCCAGCATCGGCAGCACAGACAGCCAGCACCTTTAACACCGGCAGCACAGACAGCCAGCACCTTTAACACCGGCAGCACAGACAGCCAGCACCTTTAACACCGACAGCACAGACAGGCAGCATCAGCAGCACAGACAGCAAGCACCTTTAACACCACCAGCACAGACAGCCAGCACCTTTAACACCGACAGCACAGACAGGCAGCATTAGCAGCACAGACAGCCAGCACCTTTAACACCGACAGCACAGACAGCCAGCACCTTTAACACCACCAGCACAGACAGGCAGCACCTTTAACACCGACAGCACAGACAGCCGGCACCTTTAACACCGACAGCACAGACAGGCAGCATCAGCAGCACAGACATCCAGCACCTTTAACACCGACAGCACAGACAGCCAGCACCTTCAACACAAACGGCACAGACAGGCAGCATCAGCAGCACAGACGGACAACACCGACAGCACAGACAGCCAGCACCTTTAACACCACCAGCGCAGACAGCCAGCACCTTTAACACCGACAGCACAGACAGCCGGCACCTTTAACACCGACAGCACAGACAGGCAGCATCAGCAGCACAGACAGCCAGCACCTTTAACACCACCAGCACAGACAGCCAGCACCTTTAACACCGACAGCACAGACAGTCAGCACCTTTAACACCGACAGCACAGACAGGCAGCATCAGCAGCACAGACATCCAGCACCTTTAACACCGACAGCACAGACAGCCAGCACCTTTAACACCACCAGCACAGACGACCAGCACCTTTAACACCGACAGCACTGACCGCCAGCACCTTCAACACAAACGGCACAGACAGGCAGCATCAGCAGCACAGACGGACAACACCGACAGCACAGACAGCCAGCACCTTTAACACCACCAGCGCAGACAGCCAGCACCTTTAACACCGACAGCACAGACAGCCAGCACCTTTAACACAAACGGCACAGACAGGCAGCACCTTCAACGGCACAGACAGGCAGCACTCCCAACGCCAACAGCACAGACAGACCCATCAGTAATTTATTTTTGATTAAAATGACATGGGATGGCAACCAAGTAACCTTGCTGAGCCCGCTGACGCAGTTTGCATCAGCCTACTGTGGCAATGTCAAGTATATCTGAGGTGCGTGTTTATTTGGCCAAATTACTAGCTAAATATTATTTTCCATGTCTTGCCCAATGAGGTGTGTATGTGTTTGATTCCATGGTGATCAGCCGCGCAAGGGCTCCAAAACATCCATTATTAAAAACCGTGAATAAGAATTCAGTGTGGAAGACTAAGATGAACATGGAACTAGTGTCGATTGCTAATTATTTTTTATGATTAAAAAAAAAAAGAAGAAAAGAATAATAAATTGAAGTGTTTTTTTACAGGCATTTTCATTTTTATTAAGAGAGTAATTGAGTACTATTATTACGATAGCTTCAACTTTTTGCGCATTTGTAAGGCCTTAGCATTATATTAGCCACCTAAATTACTGAGTGGGCCTTTAATCTTAGCCATCTGTGTAATTATCTGTAGAGCTCTCTTTAGACACATTAGTTACTCATTGTAATGACAGCTGAACGTTAGATTGAAAAATGACAATTCAAGCTCCTTCCTTATTTTTCAGAAAACTGCAAAGGAAAAATTAGCAGAGAAGGTGAAAAAACTTGCGGTGAGTATGGAAGTTATTGTTCCCTTTTTGCAGTTGCAGATTAAAGTGATTATTTATCTTGAGGGTAGTATTTAAATGTGCACATCCTGATGCATTGTTGAATAGGGTTGTAAAGGAGTGACTGAAGCATTTTCAGAAGTTTTCTTTCTGTTGCAGAAACTGGACGAGCCGTACATACCTTCAGAAGTGAAGAAAGTGAAGGTGAGCGGGATGCATGTTTTGCCTTTTGTCTGGAAATGACAAAAGATACACCTCAAATTTTCACCGTTTTTAGGAGGGAAAGCCCAGCCCCAGGGTAATTTCAGGAATATTTACTAATATTTACTTACTAATCTCTGCTGCACTTAGTGTTGCAGTCATAGGCAATTCACTGCTGCTTGACTCATATTTTTGGGGTTTCGGGTTCCATTTTCAAAGTTTAACCGTCCCCGTTTTCTGTTTTCAGCCCATTTCCATTAACAAAGAGAGCGAATCGGAATTAATCGTCTGTATTGATGGGCCGGATGAGGATGGGGACAAGGATGAAGAGGAGGTGAAGGTGTGCTCTGCATTTGCTCTCTGAAACTGCAAACTGGAAAAAGCCTGCATTAGGGGTGTTACGACTTCAATACAAAATCAATCTGAGAGATTAACATTTGATACGACCAAAATTAACACCAGAAGCAGTTTAACATCAAGGAAAAATAATTTTTCCTCTTCCATTAGACAGGCGAGTAAGTAAATCGCTGTATAATCTATGCCGAATTGAGGTGCCAGCAGCAATGGAACCTCAGGCTTCCACAAGCTGTTTACAGTGATTGGCAACAATGGCAGAAGCAAAGCTTTTAGTTTCTATAATGTACCATTATGTTCATTTAGGAAGCCATAAATGAACATTCACATTGCTGTTTTTCTGACTTTTGCCATTGTGTCGCTCCTGTGCCCGCTCGTATTGCTGTTTTAACCCCTTAAGTATCGCCCCTTTTCTTGACACAAGCTTGAAAATGACCCAAAATTAAATTTAAAATTAATTATTTTTGAAGCCTTTTGACTACAGGGATAATCCTGGTCTCTTCTGAAAGGTAACCCTTTGGGGTTTGTTTTCCAAGTGTCAGAATTACTCTAAATATTAGTGAGAGGCAGCTTTTATTCTCACTGAAAATATTTTTTCCAATGGATACCGATTATTGTGGCTATGGCTGGTGCAGTTAGAAGTACCGTGTGCCACAGCCACAACACTGAACAATTGCTCTTTCAAATGTGACGAGTATCACCAAAAATGATCATTCTGCATTTTCCAACTCCCAACAGGACACACATGATATTATGGGTCTTATGAGGTGTAAAATACTGCATTTTGCTTACTAAACAATACAACACTTTATCCTGTTTGCGCTATGATAGTGATTAGAAAATTGCATTGTGGAAAAAGGAATTATTACAATAAAACCCACCCCGGCCCAGCCCTGGACCAGTGAGACTTAAGGGGTTGATTCGCTAGTTGAGCATAACGGTAAAATACAAAAACTGTCACTGTAGATCGTAGACGGCTCAATCGACAGAGCTTAGAAACAGCCCTGGGAAAACATTGTCTCTAATGCGGGGTTCCCTGTCTCCGGGTCCTGCCCGTGGCTCAGGGTTGTTTCCGCAGGCCGTTTGTCGGGCGCTGCGGGCGCTGCAGAGGCTGCCTACGCTCCGCTGACTGTGGCTGCTGCAACGCCTGTGTGGCCGCGCCCCGGAGGACCGCGTGCGGCAGAGCCAGGCGGCCGTGTCTGCTCCGGTACTGCCGCAGGCCGGCTGAGGTGAGCGAGGGCCACGCCCGCGGTTGCATCCATTCCTTTGCACAAAGACACGCCGCGCCCCAAACCCAGGGTGTCGGTGTTCTCATGTGTAACCTCCAAATTCAGTCTTCCGTATGCATCAAACTCAGCGTTATGGTGTCTTATTGTGGCTACAATAATGGCGGTCAAACCGCCGACCCCGGTCATGCGCCTTAACCACTACGCTGCGGGCCGTCCCCTTCTTAGACAGATTAGTGTTCTAGTACACTACACTGGGCTGCAGAATTATGGCAATGCCATTTTACTTAAAGTTCACATCAGTCTAAAGGAGCTGTATTGTGTCATTCAATCACTTCCTGTTTCACGCCTGTTGACGCGCCTCAAATTCTTCTATTATGCGTCACATTCAGGGATCTCTGTCTCTTCAGGAGCACTATGCTGTAACCCTTGGGCAATTAACGCCCCAAGTCTGTGAATTACAATACGAACCTCCGCTCCTACACAGCAAACACTATTTATGGGTGTGTCAGGCCCGCGTGGCCACAGAAGACCATAACGTTTTTGAATTCCAATCCGTGACTTTCAATTGAAATCATCGATTGGAATCTTAATGTCTTTGTATGTATGGTTGTTGAGACCCGCCAGTTGGAAGTTACAGCAATCACTTCTGTTGTGAAAAGCAGGAGTAACTTTCCATGTTGTAGAAAGACTACAGGGGCTCAGACCATAGTGCTGAGCCCTGCTTTCGACAACATATGGTTGCATTAATAAACAGTCAGCTTTTAGAACTCAGTCTTTGTCATAAATAAGCCTGACTTTCCACACCTTAACTCAGCATCACCCAATCAATCAAGCGTCCTCAAGCCCTGCTCCTGCTGGGTAATGCGTTTAAGATGGCCGCTGGAAAAGTCTGTCTCTTGCTCATTAGCTATAATGAATGTATGACGAAATTATTTATTCTAATTGAATGTTTCTTGGCTAATTAAATCATTTTGCCTTAATACAGATATAGTTTGCTTTTGACTTGTTTGTTGATTCCACCAGGTTACTGTAGACCTTTCTCAGGAACCACCATTCAGTCATTCTGGGTTCTAGGAAACCTCAAAGGGCTTCACCAGCATGGCCTACAGATGAGACACAGAGAGCAGGAACTGGGGGGAGTAGCCATGAAGCCATTAGAGGTGTAAATGTGAATGTAAATGTGAATGTGTGTGTCAACAGGGGGGAGGGGGGGGGGGGGAGAAGAACCTCACACTGGCATACCTTATACTATTAGGATTCCATACCTTAAAATTGGTTGATACACCTACAGGCACTATGTTGGAGATTCTGAATGCTGAGATTCAGAATACCATACCAGAATAAAGTGGAAGCCGGAGTGTCACTACTGGGTTTTTGTCTTTGTTTAATTGCCTGATACACGGGAGCTTACACACATTTCCATACTATCACTCCTGAAAATATCTCAAACCTTAACATTTTATCTCACAATAATACTCACTAGGAGAGGATTAATTTTCCAGTAACCTTAAATAGATATGTTGTATTCCAGATTGACCTGGACCAATAGTTTTATATATGAGATAAATTCAGTACCCCTTGGATCCTCCCCTGATAATTAATTATGTATGCATGGACTAAGGGGAATAGGGGAGGTCCCCTCCCCCTCTTTCGGCTGGATAAATTGTGGGACTTTCTTTAAGTTTTTTTTTAAGTTAGTTTGCAGTTGCCCTCTGAGTCCTGCAGATAGGTCTGGAGTTCTACCTTTCATCTCTGGTCTTTTTGGAACATTCTACTGTCTGTTGGTTTTTAAAGTTTTGCCTGTCCATTCTTGGGATTACCTTGGAAAAGACAAGCTGTTTGGTATTTTCTTTCTTTCATTCTGTTTGTGACCATAACCTGTCCCATGTCTGTAACATTTGTTGTAATGAAGGTGGTTGAAATTTAGTCTTTAGATTAGGAATTGAATATTGCTTGTAGCTATGTATTTTTTCAGTGTATTTCTATGTATTTTAAACTGGTTGTGAGTTTTACATTTGGTTTCCCTGCCTATCAGTGAATTTGGTGGTTTAATTATTGACAAATTAAATCAAATTTTAGATGTTTAAATGATGAAAAAATGAGGTGGTCTAAACGTTGATGCCCTTGTTTTCGGTATCCGGAGTGCCGAACATTAAAAGACGGTGTTTTATTTGTGGGTTAAGTGAGGGGTTCTAACATGAAATATCACATGTTCAATATTGTGCTGACCATTTAAAAAAAGGCATTTGTGGTCGGAACCGCTGGTTTGAGAAAAGAAGCATATTTTTAGTGAATCCTCACTTCCCTGACTGCGTTCGTTTCAGCTGGTCCAGCACGTAGTCCATGAAGGTTGGATGGGTCTGGGCAGCCCGCGACCCCACTACAGCAAAGCATTCTGGGATGGCTGGGAGTTCAGCGAGGATGAAGAGGTTGACGAAGTTGCCGGTGCAGAAGTACCTGGGGACTACAAGCTGCAACAGGAAGCGGATAAAGACGTCTCGACGTCCCAGGTGAGCTAGCACCCAGTGTATGCCTGACAAACCCTTGTTTAACGAGACGGGTCTTCATTTTCACTGCGCTCCCTGTGGCACAGTTCACAATTCAGAGATTGTTCTGTCGCAGGACTCTCTTGAGTTCATAACTTTTTAGCATAACTATGTGCTCTTAAGTGAGCAGTCTGCAGCTGTGGATAAGAAACATTATGGGTACAGTACAGAAATGTGATGCAGGCCAGAATAATTATCATTACTACTATTTTTATTATTATTAGTATTAGTATAATTGTTTTATTATTATTATTATTATTATTATTATTATAAATAATAATATGCTGCTGTGATTCTTCCGCTTCATTCCCAGAATTATTTCAAAGCTGATAGCCGAAGGATAGACATCGCGAAAGCAAATGCATTATCGGAAGGACTCCCTGACACCAGTCACTCAGTGAGTGATCTCACTCACACTCATTCATCTCTTCTAATTTTCCATCACTCACTCATTTACCCGCCTCTAACTCTGCATCACGTGCTCTTCTGCTTTCTGCACCAGCTGCTCAACCTGTATTTTGGCACTTTCTCTTTCTACTTTGTTTTATGGGTTCATGGCATGAGTTCAGTGACAGTAGCTATACATGTTTCCAACCTCTGACCAACGCATGAATGTGTGTTTCTGTACTTGCTTGTGTTTGTGTGTGCACACGTGTGTGTGTGTGTGTGTGTGTGTGTGTGTGTGTGTGTGTGTTTCCATCCGTGTGTGTGTGCACATGTGCACGTGTGCGTGCGTGCGTGCGTGCATGCGTGTTAGGGAGCCGGTGCTGTTGTTCAGGGGGGTAAAGCAGGATGGGGCCTGATAGACACGCCGGAGCTGGATGAAGGTTTGGACGCAGAGCAGTCTGGAGAGCAGTATGAGGCTGTGGTCGCACCCATGAGAGAGTGTGTGTGTGTTTGTCTGTGTGTGCACGAGAGTGTGTGTTTGTCTGTGTGTGTGCGCGAGAGTGTGTTTGTCTGTGTCTGTGTGTGTGTGTGTGTGTGTGTGTGTGTGTGCACGCGAGAGTGTGTGTTTGTCTGTGTGTGTGTGTGTGTGTGTACGTGAGAGTGTGTTTGTCTGTGTGTGCACGCGAGAGTTTGTGTTTGTGTGTGCGCAAGAGTTTGTGTTTGTGTGTGCGTGAGAGTGTGTGTTTGTCTGTGTGTGTGCGCGAGAGTGTGTGTGTGTGTGTGTGTGTGTGTGTGCGCGCGCGCGCAAGTGTGTGTTTGTCTGTGTGTGTGTGTGCTTGTGTGTGTGTGTGTGTGTGTGTGTGCGTGCGCTTGCATTCATTCACCATTTACAGTGGCCTCCAATACTATGTTCACAGTAGACTGAAATGTGCTATTTTTGCTAAAACTTAAGACATTTGAGATCAAAAGATGAATGTGAGACAGAAGTACAGACAAATTATTGTTGGTTTTCGATCAACTTTAAGCAATGTGAAATGACCATCTATCCATCCCCTTGGATGCAGTGATGCAGTGCCACAGTTATTAGACAATTTTATTTCTGCATTTAGTTGCCACTAACTGCCTCAAACTCAGATTTTGGAGGTGCTAGATGTATGTCTGTCACTTCCCTTTACAAATCTTAAGATTCCCTCCATCTGTAGCCATTCTTGGAGGCCACAGTTAGGATGTAGCGCTTTGATATTTTCTAATATTTTTGTATTGGACGCACAGGGATAAAATCTGTTTCAGTTTTAATCGTCTAACTATGAGTAAGATGGCCATAGCTCAAATTTCCCCTGAAGGTTGGACTATTAATTTATAAGCGTGCAAACCCCATAATCTTGTTTTGTAGCAGTAGCAATTTTAGCCTGGCTTAGGGTTAGCCTACCCTCGGGTTAGCCTGTCCTTGGATGTGTTTGTTCGTTAGATGAGTAACATGTTTAACCTGGCTGTGTGTTTGTTCTTTAGATAAGTACCTGTGCCATTCCATGACAACTCCATACCTCTTGGAATTTTTTTTTCTTCTTCTGTTTGTTGGTAGAACTTTGCTTTCATCAAAAAGCAAAACCTTTTATTTTGCTGGTTGAGCCATCTGAATTTCACAATGTGTCGTGTTGAAAAATGCTCTGCAGCACAGTTGTGAAGAGTCAATGGAAATTTGTATCTAGAGCTAATTTTTTATGTAGAATTCATACCTGGTCTCAGGAAACGTGTATCTAGGAGATATCGTTTAGGAGATATTTGGCCCTAAATATTTTCGGGCGGGTCTAAATGTGCCAAAAAATGGCCAAATTGACATTTCCATGGGTCACATGTTATCAGTAACGTGTTTATCTTTCCACAATGAGAGAGTGCTCTCATGATTCATTTATAAATAAAATGACACTAAAACCGTTTACTTTTGGAGCTGTGACTGGCATTTTTAGGGCCAAATATCTCAGAAGTTTGTTTCTGCTGTGAGATATGACTGATATATAAAAAATATCCCCACTTAAAAATTGACAAAGATTCAGGGCTTTTATTTACAAAGATATGGACCAAATTTTTAATTGCAATAACGGGCAAACTTTTCATTGCTCTACCGGGAAAACCAAATGGAGTACAAAGCACAAATTTCAGGAATTTAATATCTCATAATTGTCTACCTACACAAAGACATGCAACTTCCTAGAGTTGGCATGTAATGGCCCCGCACCTTTAACCTGTAGCTGTATGCGTGTGTTTGTTTTGTCAATAAGTAGCACCTTTAACCTGTAGCTGTATGTGTGTGTGTTTAAAAAAAAAAAAAAAAAAGTTTTTAAGATGGGTAGCACCTTTAACCTGTAGCTTTGTGTGTGTTTTGTTGATAAGTAGCCCCTTTAACCTGTAGCTGAGTGTGTTTTGTCGATAAGCAGCCCCTTTAACCTGTAGCAGAGTGTGTTTTGTCGATAAGCAGCCCCTTTAACCTGTAGCTGAGTGTGTTTTGTCGATAAGCAGCCCCTTTAACCTGTAGCAGAGTGTGTTTTGTCGATAAGCAGCCCCTTTAACCTGTAGCAGAGTGTGTTTTGTCTATAAGCAGCCCCTTTAACCTGTAGCAGAGTGTGTTTTGTCGATAAGCAGCCCCTTTAACCTGTAGCAGAGTGTGTTTTGTCGATATGCAGCCCCTTTAACCTGTAGCTGAGTGTGTTTTGTCGATAAGCAGCCCCTTTAACCTGTAGCTGAGTGTGTTTTGTCGATAAGCAGCCCCTTTAACCTGTAGCTGAGTGTGTTTTGTCTATAAGCAGCCCCTTTAACCTGTAGCTGAGTGTGTTTTGTCGATAAGCAGCCCCTTTAACCTGTAGCTGAGTGTGTTTTGTCGATAAGTAGCCCCTTTAACCTGTAGCTGAGTGTGTTTTGTCGATAAGTAGCCCCTTTAACCCGTATCGCTCTGTGCTTGTTTGTTTCAGATGAGCAGTGTCTTCAGCCTGGCCGAGGGGGCGCAGGCCGTGGGCGAGGCCCTGGTAGGCGAGGGGGCGGGCGTGCCCTGGGAGCCCGAGCTGCAGGCCCTGCTGGAGGCCGTGCGCCGGATGGCGCTGCCCCCGTACTGGGTGGGCCTCCTGGCGGAGGGGCCCAGCCTGCAGCTGGTGCAGTGCTCCAAGCACTCCACCATGGCGGACACCTCTCTGCTCATCGACTCGGACTTCTACTACCAGATCAGCGTTCAGGGCCAGCCGCTGCAGCTCACCCATTCCCTCTACAGGGACCACCCGCGCAAGCTGCCCACCGTGGCCCACGTGGTGGCCCTGCTGCTGGACCTGGAGCGCCACGCCGTGTGTCAGGGGTACCCTGCGCCCGGCCCCCGCCCCCCCTGGGGCTCCCAGCAGCCCCTTCTGCCCACACGCGCCGCCATCTGCTCCTTCCTGGTGCTGCAGTCCGTGGAGCGCTGTGAACACTGCAGCACTGGGCCTCAGGGACCGTGAGAGACGGGGACACACACGCTCACACGCACGCAAGCACACACACACGCTCACACTCACTTACACATGTACACACACTCACACACGCGCACACACACACACTCACACGCTCACACTCACTTACACATGTACACACACTCACACACACGCGCACACACACACACTCGCACGCACGCAAGCACATGTACACACACTCACTCACACACGCACGCACTCACACACGCACTCACACACGCACTCACACACGCACTCACACACGCACTCACACACGCACTCACACACGCACTCACACGCTCACATACACATGTACACACGCGCACACACACACGCACACATACACACACACACATATGCACCCACGTACGCTCACATACCCTCTCTGATGTGTGCGCACACACACACACACACACCCATGAACGAACGTAGACACACATGCACATACCTTCTCTGATAAACGCACCGAGACATGTATCCTCTCTCTCACACACACACACACACACACACACACACACACACACACACACACACACACACACAGTTGGGGAAGTTTCTGTCCCATGTGGCTGAATTCCAGCTGATGATTACAGATGCGTTACCACCGAAGACCCTAGAAACGGACCTGAGCTTCGTTTAAAGACGTGACGTGAAGTGAGCTGGTCACAGACCCTGTGAGACCCTGCTGAGATCTGACTGCTCTACTTCTGCTCTCGTTGCCCTCGTTCTGGGGGGAGACCACTAGAGGGCAGTCTTCCCTCCCTGGACCTGGCTCTCGCCCATCAGCCTCTGTCTGTCTGTGAGCCACATTCTCCAAAGCCGAGGCTGACGGAACTTGCTGCTGCCTCATAGCTCAAATGTGTTACATTTTTTTTGGAGACCAGTATCAGTCCAGTTGAGCCACGTCATGCTGCCTTGTGCCGCAGAATTAATCACTGTTGGGGAGGGGGGGAAAAAAGATGGATTTTAGTGGGAAATTTAATATCAGTTTTAAAATAGGCAAGAGGCTCTCAGTTTCATGACTTCAAGTTTTTTTTTGTTGTTAGTTGATGCTTCTATTTTCAAATTTTGTACCAAATCCCCAAATAAATCATCTCGAAAGGATGAAAGTTCTGAAAATTCCTTTATCATTTGAATTTTGACCATAGTCTCTTCGTTCACCATGCATTTGCAGTTCTTACCTGTGTTGAGTTCTCTTCCGTGTTTGATGGGCACTCCTTCAGATGTTTCTCCCTTCAGCTTTCTACTCAGGGTAGACGGATGTCTTTGATTAGATGATGCATAATTACATAAGTAATTGTGGAATTCCAGGTTTTGTTTATCTATGAGGACTGTTTTTCTGTGCTGTTTCTCATTTCCAGGAAGGCGACTCTTTGACCTATTTAGGAATTGTAATGAACAAATGTAAAGAAGTTTGTGATGAATATAAATGATTTTATTTTTACTGGTTGTGAACTGCGATTGTCTTCTAATTTAGAACGCAGCCAAGTGGGAATATATGGAGCAATGTTTTGGAAAAAGGTTTTGTGTGGCTGTGACTGTGGCTGTGACTGTGGCTGTGGCTGTGGCTGTGACTGTGACTGTGGCTGTGACTGGCTTTGTGGCTGTGACTGGCTTTGTGGCTGTGACTGTGGCTGACTGTGTGGCCGTGTGACGGTGACTGACTGTGTGGCCGTGTGACTGTGACTGACTGTGTGGCCGTGTGACTGTGTGACCGTGTGACTGTGTGGCCGTGTGACTGTGACTGACTGTGTGGCCGTGTGACTGTGTGACTGTGTGACTGTGTGACCGTGTGACCGTGTGACTGTGTGGCCGTGTGGCTGTGACTGGCCGTGTGGCTGTGACTGACTGTGTGGCCGTGTGACTGTGTGACTGTGTGACCGTGTGACCGTGTGACCGTGTGACCGTGTGACCGTGTGACCGTGTGACCGTGTGACCGTGTGACCGTGTGACCGTGTGACCGTGTGACTGTGTGGCCGTGTGGCTGTGACTGACTGTGTGGCCGTGTGACTGTGTGACTGTGTGACCGTGTGACTGTGTGGCCGTGTGGCTGTGACTGGCCGTGTGGCTGTGACTGACTGTGTGGCCGTGTGACTGTGTGACCGTGTGACTGTGTGGCCATGTGGCTGTGACTGACTGTGTGGCCGTGTGACTGTGTGACCGTGTGACTGTGTGGCCGTGTGGCTGTGACTGACTGTGTGGCCGTGTGACTGTGTGACCGTGTGACTGTGTGGCTGTGTGACTGTGACTGACTGTGGCTGTGTGACTGTGACTGACTGTGTGGCCCTGACTGACTCTGTGACTGTGTGGCCGTGTGGCCGTGTGACTGTGTGGCCGTGTGACTGTGTGGCCGTGTGACTGTGTGGCCGTGTGACTGTGTGGCCGTGTGGCTGTGTGACTGTGACTGACTGTGTGGCCCTGACTGACTCTGTGACTGTGTGGCCGTGTGACTGTGTGGCCGTGTGGCTGTGACTGACCGTGTGACTGTGTGGCCGTGTGGCTGTGACTGACCGTGTGGCTGTGACTGACCGTGTGGCTGTGACTGACTGACTGTGTGGCCGTGTCTGACTGTGTGGCCGTGTGACTGTGACTGACTGTGTGACTGTGACTGACTGTGTGGCCGTGTGACTGTGACTGACTGTGTGGCTGTGACTGACTGTGTGGCCGTGTGACTGTGTGGCTGTGTGACTGACTGACTGTGTGGCCGTGTGACTGTGACTGACTGTGTGGCTGTGACTGACCGTGTGGCCGTGTGACTGTGTGGCTGACTGACTGTGTGGCCGTGTGGCTGTGACTGACTGTGTGACTGACTGACTGTGTGGCTGTGTGACTGTGACTGACTGTGTGACTGTGTGACTGTGTGACTGTGTGACTGTGTGACTGTGTGGCTGTGGCGGCACACTGCCCAGGCTACACCCACTAGGATCATCATCATGGCAATACAGTGGGCAGGTCTTGCATTAACCCAGATTGAAAACACAAAATGAGAAGCATTGCTAGTTAAACGGTACCATAAGTTAAAATCATAATTCATACAGTATTGCAATGGGACAAAAAAATGCGTTAACATTACATGTGTACAATTATAATTGAAGATGATAGATTTAAAAGAAACCAGTATTTAAAAACATCTATTCTCATAATGTTTTCATGGTGCACAAATAACCGAGGAAATGAATATAGAAGTAAGAAATTATTTGGTTAACCTTTAAAATATATCCTGTGAGTGGGGGTTGTGTGCTTTACCAAAACAAATGTCTACAGCCAAAAAGGGTACTTTTTCCTGTCTCAGGGCCAGGGGCATATGCCTAAGCTTGGTGTCGGTGCACACATGCCTGGAAATATTGACATGGTTTTACAACAAATTGTTCTTTGTTGTGATGTGTCTGTGATCACTGTATGATCACTGAACCTGCAACCAGACTGTATGGTGTGCGTCTTTGTGGCTGGCCGCACGGCTGACTTTTGTAAGTTGAGTCAGTTTGTTTAACTTGGGAGTCTGGTCAAACTTTTTGGACCATTTAAAGGTATCGAGTTTTGCAATAAAATTTGTTCGTAAGCCATACGGCACAGTGAGGAACTGTCTTAAGCAAGCCTTGCTCTGTCCTTGGATGGAGCAACATGGTGGTTGGTTACGCTTTCTAGATTTCTATATGCAATTTGCTCAAGGAGGGCATTGAAGAAACACAATGAAAGTATTAAATATGTCCGTTCTTTAGTTTTGGATAAGTAAGCTTTAAATTTATCATCCTACTTTGAACTGGTTGCGAATGTTCCCCTAGTAGTACGTGTCACGAGGATAACCCCTCCCCTTATCCCTCCCCTATATCTTCTGACCCATAGTTTGCTCCACTGGCCTACAGGAAAGTCACAGGGCGTCATAGCTAATTGACAGTTCTCATTACCACGCCCAGACAGTTTGAGTTAATTTTTATAGTGGGAAAATTAAGTTTAGAAAAAAAAAGTTTTAAAATGACTGAATAATAAAAAAATGATGCTCATTTGTTTTTCAACTATTCAACTTTCAGGATAATACCACCTTTTGAATGATTAGATGATGAAAATAGTATAATTATTCCCCATTTCTTTGGAGTCGATTTTCTCAACCTCATTTTGGAACGATATTACAGGACATTTCTCTCAGTGTATAGTCATCCTATCATTATGAAACTTACTCCTTATCCAGGAGTGTTTTGAGCCAATTCTTTTTTTCTTGTAAGTTTTGGGGGTGGGTACAGCATTGCAAATCTCATTGTTAGATCCAGAAATTTCATCACTTTTCTTCTATGACAAATCTGAAATGAAAGTAAAGAAATGACTTGGGTACTGCAGGTAAAAATATATAAATAAATAATGGCTCAAAACAATCTTCAAAGATGTCTTTGAATCTGAAAGAATTATAACAATATGTTAGGTGGTTCAGATTATAGACTGCTACAAAATATTCAGCAAAATACTCCTGCGGGAATATTTCAGATCAATATAAACATTCTAGCAGTTGTAATAAATCTCATCATTGATAGTCTCTTTGGACAGTCTTTTATGAATTGCACATTTTATAGTTTTGTATTTCAGGTTAGATTTTTATTTTGTAATCCCCTTAAAATGTGCATTACTGTGTGAATATAATGTGTATATGTTCCTCCATTTCAACTGAGTTCACAAGCATCTTAAAAGAGTAGAAAGCTGATGTCCAGCAGCTCCAATAAGCAAAACCACTGCTTTGGCCCCTTAATGATGTATAGTGCAGTCTGTAAGTATTTGGACAGTGGTGCTATTTCTGTTCTTTTGGCTCTGTACTCCAGCACATTGCATTTGAAATGAAACCATGAATAAGAGGTTGAAGTGCTGACTAACCTTTAATTTGTATTGGGTGGTCTGTGTAGAAATTGCATCTGTTTTTATATATCCTCCCTCATTTTATTAAGCTACCTAGTCTTGATTCCAGCCTTTTAATTGGCTTTTAAATCTATAACTAGCATTTGTCAATATTAGCAGCACTTAAAAGCAAAACAAATTTGGCCCTGTGAACAAAGTAGAGACAATGGGAAAGGAAAGTGAGACTACTTCCGTGATGTTCGTGGAGTCAGCCGTTTTTTTGGAACAGTTCTTCCAAAGTATTCACAGCAGGAACACAGCAATTCTCCGTTGAGTTGTAAAGAGCTGCAAATCCATACATGTTTCTGTGTTCCTGGCAAATCTGCTCGTGCCTTGGGCCTGCAAAGACTGCAGGGGCACAGACCTGAAGTTCCGGGTTGGCGGGGAATTTAGGACATTCAGAAATAACAGCAGGACTGCAGCAGAAAGCAGCCGAACCGGCCTGACTGGAAACGGCAAGCTCAGCTCTTAAAATGGAAGCTCTCTACCTGTCGACAGGTCACATGAGGATACAGGTGGGGACAGACAGATTTATGTGCTTTATCTATTTAATTAATACTGCGAACGTTGCATTCTTCAAACCACCTATAGAAGAAGGAGGGAGCGCGCTGTAACGGTTAAGGAGTTGGACCTATGACTGAGAGAGTTTGGGTTCATTTCCCAGGTGGGGCTCTGCCTGTTTGCACTATAGGAGCAGGACAAGGACTCTTCAGGGAAGCCCTGAACCACACTGACCCGAACATCGATGTGTTGACCCAAGGAGAGAGAGGTGTGTGCAGTGAGTGAGGAAAGAGTGTGTGCAGTGAGGTACAGGTTCAGAATGAGTGTCTGTGTGTGTGTGTCTGCAGTTGGGTACAGGGTGAGAGGCTTTGTGTGTGTGTGTGTGTGTGTGTGTGTGTGTGTGTGTGTGTGTATATATATGTATGTACACTCAGTGATCACTTTATTAGGTAGACCAGTCCTCCAGCTTGTTAATGCAAATATTTAATCGGCAAATCATATGGCAGCAACTAAATGCATAAAAGTATGCAGAATGATAAAGGTTCAGCTGTTTTTAAGACCAAATGTTGGAATGGGGAAGAAATCTGATATGGTTGTGCCAGACAGGGTGGTTTGAGTATCTGAAACTGCCAATCTCATGGCAGTCTCTAGAGTTTGCAAAGAATGTTGCAAAAAACATTCAGTGAGCAGCAGTTCTGCAGGCAGAAATGCGTTGTTAATGAGAGAGGAGTGTATGTGCAGTCGGGAACAGGGGAAGGTACTGTGTGTATTTGTGTGCAGTTAGACACAGGGTGAGACACTGTGCACAGACAGACACAGGGTGAGACACTGTGCACAGACACAGGGTGAGACACTGTGCACAGATAGACACACAGTCTGTAAGCTGTAGATGTGTGTATCAGGGCTTTGCATTACACTTCTAACAACTGGCACCTTACTATAAATATCCTCCTTACTCCGCACAAGAATACCAACTCATTTTAGCTTCAGCGTTGCGCTCTGCTTAGGCAAGCACTCCATGTGCTGCTCCCAGCATTACTGAGTGAACAAGTCTCTAATTCTGAACAGTGCATGCAAATGGTCTGCAAATGCCCCCCCCCCCCCCCCCCCCCACAGTTGAACACTTACTGTGCCGCTGCTTTTATCACATCACCGACAGAAAGTGAGTGGCAGAGTTCAAGTGTAAAAAAATTAAGTGTAGTTCAAGTGCATGAATGTGTGTGTGTATATCTAAGAAGGTGATCGAAGAGTGCCTGTGCTTTCAGTATTATTCCTTCCATCCAATAACAGGCACTGTCAGGGTCTGTTTCACACATTCACACTTAAACTGAAGACCATTCAGCAACTTTACGCCTCTTCCCTACAACACCCGCCCAGTGAGATAGGGCGGTCTCTTACGCACCACGCTGTCGTAAACGGCGTGAATGGAGCGGCGGCCTCGACTTTTAAGGTGACCTTTGACCTTTGCTCCTGTCACTGGCAACTCCCCCTGTGTGTGTACGGGGTGGGGGGGGATGGCAGTCTGTAAAGGTATCGTGTGTCCTGGGGGGGGGGGGGTGCCTAAGGCAGAAGTGCTGGGTGCATTTATAGGAAGATCTGTGGCGTATGAGTACGGTGTCTTAGCCTGTTGAGTGAAACGGCCTCTTTGCTTACCAGGGTGACTGGAATACCTTTCAAAATGGAGGCCCTGAAGAAAGAAGCGAGAAAACGCTTTCCAAGTGAGAGCACAGGTGAGCGAAGAACGACGTCTGTTCCACCTTTCCTGTAGACCCTTCCTCGGCCTGTCCTTTGCTCCTTCACATTTAGGCGTTAGCAGCAGTAAAACATGCTCTTTATGGGAGGAATTGGCACAGACCCAGGTGCTGTTACTTGTTGATCTTTGTGTGTGTGTGTGTGTGTGTGTGTGTGTGTTTGCATTTGCAGCTAAACATGCTGCTTAGACATGCTGAGCTGGGTCTGGAGCTCCGTCCAGTTGCTCACTGTAGGGAAAATTCAGAAAAATTCTAAGGCAGGGGTGCACAGCAAGGGCCGATTCACTTCAGGATTTTGTGGCAACTTCTGCTCTTAATTATTTCATAACAAAATACTGAAATACAAAATAACAAAATAATGACGTGATCAGACATTTGTAGTATATGCACCAGCTACAGCTACAGACAAGATTAAAGATTAAAGACTAAAGATTTTACTGTGCTCAAGTACAGGAGTGAACCATCATCATTTCTAGAGCTGTCAGAAAAATAAATTAAGGTAATTGTTTTGAACAAAAACCAGGACCAGAGTAGTGCACCCCTGGTCTAAGCAATGCATCATAGAAATGAGTACAGACAATTAAGAACTGGTAACCCAATTCTGAGCATTCATTTCTGCATTATTTTCAAAATGCTTGGACTTAAACGACAGCTGCCGAAAGAAAAGCCTGGAAATTAGTGGATTCTGAGCTAATGCTGGAGCTTTTTTTTTGGAAGTGTAATGTGATTTTTTGTAAATTATAACAGTGACATGCATCTTTTATATTTTTGAAAATGAAATATAATATCAATCAATAAAGCTGGACACCAGTTTCTTACTGTGCCACTTATGAGATCACGGACAGAAAGACTGACCGTTTCCCAGCGCTGTTCAGGCCCATAATAATGACCAATGGTGATGGCAGAGTTCAAGTGTCAAAATAAATAAGTAAATTAAAAAAAGTGTAATTCAAGTGCATGTCTCTGTGTGTGTGTGTGTGTGTTTGTGTTTGTGTTTGTGTTTGTATCTAAGAAGGTGTTGTCACCCAGGACTGGAGTTGTGCACTCCTGGTCTAAACATGGGTGTCATCCATTTTTGTAGTGCTGGTGCATGTCTGTATTATATTGTGACAGAGATGGAGATGAGTCATGAACAGTCATGAGATTGTTCATGAGTGGTGCTGTGTGCTTTAGCCTCAGTGCCGCAGTTCACCAACTCCCCCACCATGATTGTGATGGTGGGCCTGCCCGCCCGGGGGAAGACCTACATCTCTAAGAAGCTCACTCGCTATCTCAATTGGATCGGCGTGGTCACCAAAGGTCAGTCCTCACTGCCAGCCAACAGTCTTACTCTAGAGCAGGGGTGTCAAACTGAATTCCCAGGGAGCCGCAGTGTCTGTGGGTTTTCGTGGTTGCCTTTCAATCAGCTGTCAGTTAAGGTCTTGAGAACAAGGTACGTGGATTCTTTAGCCAATTAAAAACTTAAATGAAACACAGGTGCCGGGAACAGCCCGAAAACCAGCAGACACTGCGGCCCTCCAGGACTGGAGTTTGAAACCTGTGCTCCAGAGTTTACTCATAATGTAATGCACAGTGTGTGTTTATATATTTAGGATCTTCATTATAGTGTAAACCCAGTAGTACCTACTTTATGTTGAACTGGGAGCTGGTCTGAACTGGTCAACCAGCTACCAGCTGTTTCAAAACCTAGATTGAGATGTATTTCAGCTGGGTAGCGTAACCCTAATGTACAGTGCATGTTTATACACTATGGATCCTTACTCATAGTGTAACCATGCAGTACAGTTTTAAAGGTTACTTACTCAGAGTCAGTGAGTGTTTTCTTTTACTCAAGGTAAAAGATTAAGGTGCTGTTTTTTTTATCCAGAATTCTCTGCTCTATTCTCAATCCCATTCTGTTAGAGGAACTGTGTGGGATCAGCAGCGACACAAATACTCAATCCTCATTTATCAGAGCTCCATGCAGTCCCGTTTCTTACATTCATACACTTACTGTAGCTGTGTGGTGAGCTTTCTGGCTCAAAATGGCTGCCATTGCAAGTGGGTGCTGCGCATTGGTGGTGGTTGAGGTGAGTTTACCCCTCATTGCTGTAAAGCGCGTTGAGTATCAGAAAAGTGCTATATAAATGCATACTATCTATCTATCCATGTGTGGTCTTCATAGTTCTCAGTTTCCTGTGATCATAAGACAATTTGGCATCACTCTCCCTCTCGCAGTATTCAACGTTGGGCAGTATCGCAGGAAGGCCGTTCCCACCTATGAGAACTTTGAGTTTTTCAGGCCGGACAACGAGGATGCCATGAAGATACGCAAGTAATCTTCTGCAGAATGTTCCAGATGGTGTATAGTGTACCTATCCGCTACAGAAGAACATTCAGGAAAACAAAAATTTAGAGCATCAGAATCTATATTGTTCGAATCTGGATAAAACCATTTTTGGACACATCCTGTAAAAATACATTTAAATTGTGTCCTAGTGATCAGCCTCTTTATATATAAACCTTATACCTTATTTCCCATTGGGCTTGCACTGGAAGCATATTGTTTTGGCTTATAGTATACTATACACACATGGATGGCATGTATGTGCAGTGATATACTTGTGATCAGTAGTAGTGTACAGGGGTGTGGCTGTGCTCAGTAGTGATGTGAAGTCTTGATAAAGTTAAAAGTTCCTCCATATGCATTCAGTGCTAAACTGCCGTTCCTCTGAGTGGTCAAAGCTAAAGTACGGTTTCTCTATGTATGTTTAGAGCCTGTGCCTTGGCGGCTTTGAGTGACATCTCCGTTTTCTTCAGTCAGGAGAAAGGACAAGTGGCAGTGAGTTTCTCCTCATATACTGTATCACACACCACATTAGACTTAACCGTCTTATACCCTAATACTCTTTAACTGTGTCTTATGACCTCAGGCCACAATATTCTTAACTATCTTAATAGATCTTATACCACATTCATTTTACCTGTGTATAATATACTCAAATACCACATTAGTCTTAAATGTGTCTAATTAGCCCCATACCACTGTAGTCTTATACCCTATGTCACAATGCTATTTAACTGTGCCTTATACCCCATACCACATTAGTTATAACTTTACAAAACTGTTTTATTTTACAGTTTTTACACAATACTTAAACACAATACCACATAGTTTTATTATGCTGGTATACATTTTGAGGTTTCTGATATCTTCTCTCCTTCAGGTGTTTGATGCCACTAACACCACACGTGAGCGCAGGGAGATGATCCACACATTTGCCAAGAAGAACAACTACAAGGTGCAATTAAATAAGTGAAGTGAAAAAAATTTTTTTTTATGAACTGATAAAAATTCCCACACTGATTTTACAGAGAAAAACTATCACTTTGTGATTTTACAGAGAAACACATTGTATGTTGTATGCGATTGTGTTCTGCTTAAAATCCTTCATAAGACTTTGTTATTTTGATGATATTCTTAATATTGTTAATAGATGATACTATTAAACACAAAGGTCATATCTGAGTTAGATATGTTAAAGATCAAACTGAGGTCATATCTGAGTTAGTTATGTTAGCCATGAAATTGAGGATATATCTGAGTTAGTTATGTTAGACATGAAATTGAGGACATACTGTATTTGTGTAAGATATGTTAAAGATCAAACTAAGAACATATCTGTTTTAGATATGTTTAAAGATCAGATCAGAGTTAGATGTCTTATTTACCTTGCTTTCTGTGCTGCAGGTTTTCTTTGTGGAGTCGTTATGTGACGATCCGGATATCATTGCAGAAAACATCAAGGTAGGGGACTTCATTTCTGATCCAACTGAAGACTGAACCATGTGAGGTGGAGATTGTGACTTGTTCTTTTGGGTGGAGATTGTGACTGGTGCTTTTAGGTAGAGGTTGTGACTGATGCTTTTGGGTGGAGATTGTGACTGATGCTTTTGGGTGGAGATTGTGACCGGCGCTTTTGGGTAGAGGTTGTGACTGGTGCATTTTGGTAGAGATTGTGACTGGTGCATTTTGGTAGAGATTGTGATTGGTGCATTTTGGTAGAGATTGTGACTGATGCTTTTGGGTGGAGATTGTGACCGGCGCTTTTGGGTAGAGGTTGTGACTGGTGCATTTTGGTAGAGATTGTGACTGATGCATTTTGGTAGAGATTGTGACTGGTGCATTTTGGTAGAGATTGTGACTGGTGTATTTTGGTAGAGAATGTGACTGATGCTTTTGGGTAGAGATTGTGACTGGTGCTTTTGGGTGGAGATTGTGACTGGTGCTTTTGGGTCCACCAGAGGAATGTGGCTGTTCTCCTTTTCATATGGTGTAATGAACACATTCGATACATCTAACATTAAAGAGCCACGACAGAATATACTGATCCAACTACAGTATGATGCATTTAATACCTCAAGTATCACAGCTGATCGCCTACTGACTGACATCTATGAGTGTGTGAGTGTGTGAGTGTGTGAGTGTGTGAGTGTGTGAGTGTGTGAGAGCGAGAGCGAGAGCGAGAGCGAGAGCGAGAGCGAGAGCGAGAGCGAGAGCGAGAGCGAGAGCGAGAGGGGTGTGGCTACAGAGCCTGTGGGGTGGGGTCAGGCTTCAGCGGAGCGTTTGGATCTAGCTCCTGTAGTGGTGGAAGACGAAGTGGAATGACTTTGCTGCACCGACCAAGCTCGTTCAAAAACCGGAGCTGACCTTGGAATTCCTCAATGGTGACAGTTATTTAAAGACCGCAATATAAAAATAGAATGGTATAAATATAAAAAGGGCGGCACAGATGGTTGGGTAGCACTGCCTCACAGCAAGGAGGTCCTGGGTTCGAATCCCCGTCGGCCGGGGGCCTCTCTGTATGGAGTTTGCATTTTCTCCCCGTGTTTGCGTGGGTTTCCTCCAGGTACTCCGGTTCCCTCCCGCAGTCCAAAGACATGCAGGTCAGGCTGATTGGAGAGTCTAAATTGCCCGTAGGTATGAGTGTGTGAGTGAATGGTGTGTGTGCCCTGCGATGGACTGGTGACCTGTCCAGGGTGTATTCCCGCCTTTTGCCCAATGTATGCTGGGATAGGCTCCAGTCCCCCTGCGACCCTGTTCAGGATAAGCGGGTTAAGATAATGGATGGATGGATGAATTAATATAAAAAGGGAGGTGAGAGGCTGGGGTTGAGGACAGATGAAGAGGTTTTTTTAGGTTTTGAATACAGGACCAATGCAAGGCTAAACATTCAGCATAGTACAGTATGCCTTTAAGGCAAGGCTTGGTCTCCTCCCAGAATATGCTGTTCTTTTAAAAGCACACACCCCACTCCACAATTTGAGACAACACGGTGGTTTGAAGTAATTTGATAGCTTGGACCTTTGATGACTTAAAGCCATTTAGCCAACAAATGTGTTCCATACTCTTTCAACATAATTTACAGCTCAATATATTCCCACTCCCCACTCCCCAATTCCCATAGCAATCCATTCAAATGTGAAGGGTTTTAGTATCACTTGTAGGACAACCTGAAAGTAAGATATCCAGACTCTGATGATGTTGATAGGTCACATACATCAGGAAGTCATGGCATGCAAAGGATATGCAAAAATACTAAACACGACTACGGTACTTTCATTTACAGAACCTTGCTGTGTCCCATGATACATTGTAGTGCCCTGGAATGGGGGGGGGCACTACAACTAAATAAATGATGGGTCTTTCTCCCCAACATTATGGAGGGCACTATATGTTGCAATCCCTTGAAAATTATGTTGTGTGGTATGTTAGATTATGGAATTGGTGTTGTGTGTTAGAGCCTGTAAGTGATGTTATGTGTTGGAGAATGTAAGTGATGTGTTGTGTGTTGAATTTCACAATAAAAATGTTTTGTCTTTACTCAGGTTCCCTTTGTCTGATATAAAATTTTGTCTTAAGATCTGAAACCAGTCAGTGTGACAAAAATACAATAATAGAGGAAACCAGGAAGGGGACAAGTACCTTTTTATCACACCGTAGGGGCTGTTGTTTGTATGTATGTATGTTGTGAAGTAATGTTGTGTTTTGGCAGGAAGTGAAGCTCAGCTGCCCGGACTACAAGGACCGTAGCATGGAAGAAGCAGCGGAGGACTTCCAGAAGAGGATCGATTGCTACAAACGCGCCTACGTGTCCCTGGACGAGGATTTTGACAGGTAAAGAGCTGGGGGAAAGAGAGGGCTGGTGTATACTGTACCTGTCAATAATAATCCATGATTACATTACATTACATGTCATTTGCTGACGCTTCTATCCAAAGCGACTTACATTTGATTAGACTAAGCAGGAGACAATCCTCCCCTGGAGCAATGCAGGGTTAAGAGCCTTGCTCACGGGCCCAACAGCTGTGCGGATCTTATTGTGGCTACACCAGGGATCGAATGTACCTCAACCGCTGCACCGCAGGCCGGCCATAACCTATTCTGACCCTTCCTAGACCTGGATGCGTTTCCTGCCCCTGTCACTCCCTACAGGAACTTGTCCTTCATAAAGATCTTTAACGTGGGCCGGCGGTACCTGGTGAACCGGGTCCTGGACCACATCCAGAGCCGCATCGTGTACTACCTCATGAACATACACGTCACGCCACGCTCCATCTACCTCTGTCGCCACGGAGAGAGCGAGCTCAACCTGCAGGGCCGCATCGGAGGAGACGCTGACCTTTCACCCCGGGGCAGACAGGTGGGGCTTCTTACCGCACCCTGATTGACTCCACCGCAAATGTTTGCCTGAGGGGCTGATGGGAGTTTGTAGTCCACAGCTCTGCCACCCTGTTTAAGATGCCTGTTCTCACCCAGTTTGCCTGTGCGCTGAGAGACTTCATCCAGAGCCAGGGCATTCAGGACCTGAAGATATGGACCAGCCACATGAAGCGCACCATGCAGACCGCTCAGCCTCTTGGTATACCCTATGAGCCCTGGAAGGCCCTCAATGAGATTGATGCAGTGAGTTAAAGTGTGTTTTTGTGTATGGTGTGTGTGCTTATGTGAGTGTGTGTGTGTTGTGTAAGACCATATTTAAAGCAATCACGTGTATGTATGTTTGTTTGTCAGCAGTTAGATAAAGTTGTTTTGCTCAGTGACAAGATAAAGCTGTTTTTCTGATAGCTGAGTCAGCAGGAAGTAGAAGAATGTGTATGTGTCCGAATCAATATCATATGGTTTAGAGGTTGATGTAAACACTCATGTGAACGCAGAGGATATCACCTGAAAGTTTGCTGACTTGTGTCTGTGTCTGTGTTAGTGTGTGTGGATGTCTATGTGTGTGTACATGCATATAATGCCAATTTCTCTTCTCTGTGTGTAGGGAGTGTGTGAGGAAATGATGTATGAGGAGATACAGCAGAACTACCCACAGGAATTTGCCCTGCGAGACCAGGACAAATACCGCTACCGCTACCCCAAAGGAGAGGTAACATCAGCCACACTACCTAGAGTATTCACTATCACACTACTTATAGCACACTCCAACTACAATACTCTGTATCTACAATACATACTACCTATAAAAGCCATTACACTACATACAGTGCCCTCTAACCACAGTATACACTACCTACTTACGCACTACCTATAGTACATGCTATTTACAAACACACTACCTACAGTCTCTATCTGTGTGTTTGTGTCGCCCTCTCTCCGTAGTCTTATGAGAACCTGGTGACAGTCTGTGTGTGTGTGTGTGTGTGTGTGTGTGTGTGTGTGTGTGTGTGTGTGTGTGTGTGTGTGTGTGTGTGTCGCTCTCTCTGCAGTCTTACGAGGACCTGGTGCCAGTCTGTGTGTGTTGCCCTCTCTCCGTAGTCTTACGAGGACCTGGTGCTAGTCTGTGTGTGTGTGTCGCCCTCTCTGTAGTCTTATGAGGACCTGGTGCAGCGGCTGGAGCCAGTCATCATGGAGCTGGAGCGGCAGGAGAACGTGCTGGTCATCTGTCACCAGGCCATCATGCGCTGTCTGCTGGCCTACTTCCTGGATAAGAATGGAGGTAGAGAAGCTACAGCAGGGGCCCTGCTCTGCTATTACACAGATCATCACCAGCTGATTCACAAATGTATTGCAGTATAAACATGTTTGGTTCCTATGTTCTCCAAGAGAAGCCGTCTATGTCATGAGCCCACAAATCAGAAGGTAAGGGAGGTCTTATCAAGTGCAAGCAGTCTCAGGTGTAAAGTGTGAGCAGTGGGTCTCAGGTGTAAAGTGTTAGCAGTGGGCCTCAGGTGTAAAGTGTTAGCAGTGGGTCTCAGGTGTAAAGTGTTAGCAGTGGGTCTCAGGTGTAAAGTGTTAGCAGTGGGTCTCAGGTATAAAGTGTGAACAGTGCGTCTGAATTACATTACATGAATGGCATTTGGCAGACGCTCTTATCCAGAGCGACGTATAGTTGACAATGAGCAGGCGATAATCCTCCCCTGGAGCAATGCAGGGTTAAGGGCCCAACGGCTGTGCTACGCCAGGGAGCACACTGCACATCTCTGATTTTCTCCCTCCAGAACAGCTGCCCTACCTCAAGTGTCCTCTCCACACAGTGCTGAAGCTCACCCCTGTGGCCTACGGTCAGTATCATCGTACCAGAACATTCCTCTGCCTCTACCCTGTCACATGACCCTGCCCCAGTGCCTTGGTAGATGACCTGACCATGTTGCATGACCTTGCACTCCAATCCTGTCACATGACATGGTAGCCCAGTCCTTTTCTGTTACAGGCTGCAAAGTGGAATCAATTTTCTTGAATATTGAAGCGGTGAACACACACAGAGACAAGCCTGTGGTAAGTGGAAACACACACACACACACACACACACACACACACACACACACACACACACACACACACACACACACAGAAACACATGCTCTCACATATACACACACACACACAGAAACACATGCTCTCACATATACACACACACACACACACACACACACACACACAGAAACACATGCTCTCACATATACACACACATTTTTGTACTGTGCAAAACCAGGCTTTATTTTCAATGTGAAACCCTCCTGCTGGATACTTGGTGTTATTTAGACCCAGATCAGAAATTTGAGCAGAGCAGAATACAAACTCTAGTCAGGCAGCCAGCCAGTTAGTTGGTCAGTGCTGTTTTAGGCCTGCACTCTAGGGGCTCAGCCTGAACTTGAGGACAGTAAAAAAATCTTTAGGATACTCATGCAGTCTGAAGCTGTAGCTGGTGCTCATACAAATGTCAGATGAAGATATAATTGTGCTACTTAAATAATTAGCATAACACACTGGCACAATATCCTGAAATGTCCCAGCCCTTGTTGCGCGCCCGAGTTGGAGCATGAATCAGTTTGTGGATCTGGCCCCAGGTGTGAAGGATCCTTCCAGAATGTTCTGTTTTTCGCAGAATGTGGCCGTGACCAGACACACAGAAGACGCTTTACAGACTGTCCCAGACCACTTTTGATTGGAGCAGGCAGAAGAGGTTGAGCATCTACTATTATCAGATTCCTGTTGGGGTTTCAGATTTATGTTGGAGTTGTTTTATGCCATCTCATGTACATGTACGCCAATGGCCATGCATGTGGTTTTACTGATCTTACCTTATTAGCTGTGTGTGCATGTGCATGCATGTGTGCCTGGAAAAGGTGCGTGTCAAGGAATATTTGGAAAGCCAGGAAATGTGCTACATCAACTCTAAAGAGAACCTCCCACATTTGACTGTTGTCAAGCCCATACCGGCTGGCGGTGTGACATTCTGAAGAATATGAAACCTTATGCAGCCTACAGGACAGCCTGATTGGTTGAGAGACAATATTCCGAGGATTCATCCGGGCAAGAACACTTCCCCTCCCATTCTAGAACCTTCTGACTGAACCTGAGACCACAGTACACATTCACTGGACCCCAGAACCAGACTGCATGGTCTGCGCTTTTAATGTAGATCCCTGGTGTATATGGTCTGTACTCCCAGTGTAGACATGGTGTGTGTGGTCTGTGCCCCTAGTGTACAGACATTGTATATGTTTGTGTATGTTTGTGTGGTCTGTGCTCCTAGCATAGTGTGAGTGCTCTACTTGTGCAACAAAGTTCTGAAGCTGTAAGTTGTATTAAATGGACTTCCATTTAAGAAAATAAATCTGTAGATCTCATCTTGAATACAACGTTTTACAAGATACATTTAACACATTTTGAAATATTACTACTAACACTGAATTTTGGTGAAAAACTTGACTACATGGCTACAGCTCTGAACAGGATACAAACAAGAGCAAATAACCACAGGGTCTGAAAACCGAAAGAGAAAGTGCACCTAATCAGGTCTATGAGTGGGTAAATGTGAGCGAGAGGGCCAGGATGCAGTTTGAAGATGCAGATCAGTTTTTTTTGCTCTCAACAGCACCCAATCCCCCTGGACTGAGTTAAACAAAATATAATCTTGTTATTCTATAATTTATTTTATTTTTGAATTGGCAAATTAGAGGGGAAAAAAAGGAACAGGTGATGCCCCCCCCCCCCCCCCCCCCCCCTGAGAACAGCTGAAGATGACACTGGTTTCAATATAAACTTGCTCCAAGGCACAAAGTGTGGAGACAGTTATTTAATTATTTAAAATATGCAAACACACCTCAGCTTATTTAAAACAAACTAAACATACACTTGTATATACACTGAGCTGTAAAGTGCTTAATGTGCTTGTGTAAGTGCATGACAAACCTCTTGCATTGAAACATTGGAAAACAACCATGAGCACTGCTTAGAAACAGCAGGGCTATGAGTATTGCTTATAAACAGTACAGCTATGAGCACTGCTTATAAACAGTACAGCTATGAGCATTGTTTATAAACAGTACAGTTAAGAACTTTCTAGGGAGCTTTGCTGTGCTATACATTCCTGGGTCTCTGACTGTTGGGGTCCGCTGTAGCCTCGTTGTACTGCTGAGACCAGGTCTGTGGTTCCTGATCATGCAGCTGCAATTAGAAAGAGACCATCAGACTCACTCACTCTCGCATACAGTGCTGAGAGAAAATATTTGCCCCCTTCCTGATTTCCTTTTTTTTTTTTTTCACATCAATGTGGAGGTATTTCAGCCCACATGCATTTGCAGAACGGCTTAAATTCGGATGAATTAATATGTTTGGTATGCCATGATCAAAGGATCAAGTAAGTTGAAATACAGTATAACAGTCTGGAGGGAAATGGTTACAAGGTTCTGGGACCCCAGCAAACCAGTGAGAGCCATTATCTCCAAATGGAGAACAATTGGAACAGTGGTAAATATTCCCAGGAGTGGCTGGCCTCTAGGCCGTGGAAAGTAGGGGTGCAGAGGGTGCTGCAGCACCCCCTGGAGTATGGTGGAGGACCTGCACGTTCACTAATAAATAAAAATAAACAATAAAAAAAAAGTTAAATTTAATTTGTGTTGGTTATGTTCATATTCTAATGATATTTTGATTTCAGTAAGTGGCTAATAGTGGATTTTGGGTTCCAAATTTCCAATCTGTTTGGAAATTAACTTGACGATTACGTTAGGCCACACACTTCTGTTCGCATATAGGCGCGCAAATTCAGTACAAGAAAAACAAATTGCATTATGGCGGCGCCAAAGCAAAGGAGGATTTTGGATTTCTTTGGCAAGGCATCAAAAAGACCTAAACCAACTGATCGGTCAACATCAACAGCAGGTGTTGTACCTGCAGCAGCCTGTCTGCGAGTTGCAACAGCACACATCATGCTAACGCTGGAGGAGAGGAGGAAGCTAGCCGCGCTAACACATTGGAGCCCGAGCCACTGCAGGTGCCAGAGCCGGTCTGAGCTGTCTATATAGCCTTCCCAGTCCACTGTATGAGTGAATGTTGGCTGTGCGTAAAGGCGCGTGGTTTCACCATGTAAACAAACCATGTATCAGCTGTGGGCTCTCCTGGTGGAGATCTGCACTTTGCAAAGTTTGCTTTGCCTGTGAATACAGTGGTTGATGCTCTTCTCATCAAGATATTTTGTAAATCTTCCATAACAGTGCAGTGCATAGCTGCTGTTGTATTATGTTTGTGTATACTATGCTTGCTATCCGATCATCGCCTGCTTTGCGAGTGTCAGTGGTCGCTGTATCATCAACGTTTATTGTGTAAATCTGGCTTTCCTATGAGCCAGTGCCCTGATACTGCTGCTACTGTTAATAATAAATAACCATGTAAGTGGTCGCTGTATTATCATCAACGGCATACAACGTTCACCCAACAAAAAAAAAAGAGGGGAAAAAAACTTTCAAATATAGTGTCATAACCAAAGCACCCCCCACTTAAAACATGTTCCCACGGGTATGGCTGGCATGCCAAAGTTTTCTCCAAGGGCACAGTGACAACTAATCCAAGAAGTCACACATAATCCCAGAAGAACATCCAAAGACCTGCAGGCCTCTCTACATCAGGGTTCATGACTCTAGAATAAGAACAAATCTGGCCAAAGAAGGGATTCATGACCTACTAACCAAGAGAGTCAGCACCAAAAGCAGTTTCCGGCAGTAGTTTATAGTTAAGACTGGCCGCCTAAACAAAAAATAGCCCCACCTTAACTAACATTGGATTAAAAAATGAAAATCAATGTGAAAAAATAAATGTTAAAAAATCTGACTGCGTCGCAAGGTGACGTCGAACAGCGGAATCTGTTTGTTGAAAATAACATCGCACAGTTTGTCATTCAATCATTGTCAAACGGGACCAACTTGGAGGTGAGAGTGAACTATTAATCTTAACTCTTAAAATTATTAAGCATAGTCTAATATTTTGCTAGTTAGTAAGGTAATTGTTTTATCATGCTACTGCGAAACCATGACTTTTGCACGTCTGTTTCTCAAGATTTATCAGTAGACTAGCGGCTAGTTAGTGTAGGCAAATTCTACTTTTCAAATGAGTGACAAATATCTTTCCCACCTGGCTTACAAACTGCAGCATCTTCATCTTGGAGACCTCCTTCTCCGCCCGCACTCCCCAGCGAAATTCGTGCTCCGGTGGGTCCGTGTGAGGGATGCGCACATACTCCAGGTTCCTGCCAGAAAAAAGTGCCCTCACATTCAGGTTCCTGCTACACATGAACTCTCACATTCCTGTGTGTGAATGGCATTAAGGCCAAGACAATCTTTTGAGTAGATTTCTACAAAATGTGCTACAATCCCAAATCAAAATTGTGCTGGCATAAAAGTACAAAGATGACTGTATGGAGACCGTTACTTTGAGTCACAGACTGTTCCGTTGAGTGACAGACTCCATGTTAATGTGTGGTGTGGTATAAACAGGTTGGCCCATAGTCTGAGGGGAACCTGCTCTGATCACACCAGCAGCCCTGCCAGAGATTCGAACACACGACGCCCTGCTCCCCAGCCCACTGTGCTAACATCCTGAGCCACTCTGGACACAGGGTTACCCTGGGTGTGGAGTTCCACTTCACACCACTGAATGTGAAAGAGTTAAAGCTTAAAGGTACAATAGGTAAGATATTTGTGTTAAAACATTGTTACGAGACCATTGTAACTCTCTTTCTATCATTGAAAAAGGCAAAAAGGCTCACATGTTGACTCAGCCTCTGCCTGTGTTTATAGTCCTTAAATTTGGGTTTCAAAGTGTACATTTGTCTGGCCGAAATTACCTTTAAATAAGATGCAACTTAATCAACCATTAGCGCTGTAACAGGATTAATACTGCCCAATGCCATCATCAGACATTAGCGGACTGCTGCCAATGAAGATTTCACTTTACCAAGTAGGAAGACTCACTTTTGTCTGACAAACTCCTCTGTGATCAGCCTCTTCACATCTCCAAATACTTCATGTTTCCCCCTGTGAGAGACACAGTAATGGACCTTAGACAGTTTAACTGATTTAAAGGAGTGACATGGTGGTTGGTAAATAAATGGTAAATGTCTGGTTTTATATAGCGCCTTTATCAAAAGCGCAGTACAATTGATGCTTCTGGTCTGATGGTAGTTCAGTGCCGTTAGCATTGGCATTAGGCGGCAAGGGTAGTTGTGCATTAGCATAGCACTGTTCACATGGTTAGTGGAACGTTAGCATAGCACTCCGCACAGGGCATTAGCACTGCTCAAACAAGCAGTGGTCAGAGGCAGCCGGTTCTTCACTTACCCGGGCTCTACCCTCAGCTTCTTCAGCGTGTTCCATACCACAGCTACAGAAAGAGAAACGGGATAGTAACACACTGCCCTAATATAGACACACACAGTCAACACACAATCAACTGCATTTGCACTCTGCAGCAAGCTTATGTTTGCCGTACAGTTTCTGACCATGTAAAAAATGGACACGTGGCAGCTGCAGTACTGGGGAATAACTGCGTTTGGAGGGGACGAGCACTCACACTCCTTGACGACTCCGCCCTTCATGAAAATGATGCTCAGAATGACAAAGAGCAGGCCAGTCCTGGGGTTACCGGGGTTACCTGGGTCCCTGCAGACACACACACGCACGCATGAATAGGGCGACCAGCAGCATAGTGGTTAAGGTACATGACTGGGACCTGCAAGGTCGGTGGTTCGATCCCCACGGTCGTTGGGCCCTTGAGCAAGGCCCTTAACCCTGCATTGCTCCAGGAGGATTGTCTCCTGCTTAGTCTAATCAACTGTACGTCGCTCTGGATAACAGCGTCTGCCAAATGCCATTAATGTAATGTAATTAATGTAAAAGGACAGTCCAACAGCTCTCAGCACATAACATTATCACATCTTTATGTGGCACTGGTCAATGAAATGGCCTCATTAAGATAGGTGCGTGAGTAGTGTTTGTATTAAATCAGATGTAAGTCGCCTAAAATGACTTATGTAATGTAAATGTAAATGTAAATGTGTGTCTGTGTGTAATCCAGAAACTCACATGCTGTTTTCATCTGCAGGCACAGGCTCCAGTTTGTTTATGAGGATATACATGTGATTCTTTGTGTCAATCTCCACCAACTTCAGTCCAAACACCTAGGCAAAGGGGAGTTTCTTTAGTTTTTTACTATATCAGACAAGTATCTGTTAGCATTCACTATCTGAGAAATGTATATCTGACATACATTACCATTTCATATCTAGCAAAAACTGTTAGCATTTTATATGTGGCCAGTATCTGTCAGCAATTTATATGAGAAATATCAGTTAGCATTTAAAATGACAAGCAGGTTAGCATTTTATACCTGTCAAATAAGTTACTTCATAACAGATCTGACATGTTAGTTTGTCATAGCTCACAAATATCTGATAGCATTTTGCATTCAACAAATATTTTATTATATAAAACAAACACAAAGAGGCACCTGTTCAAATGTCTGAGTGACCCCCTTAATAACCTCAGGGTAGATGTTCCTATACTCCTTCATCACGTGTTTCACAATATCTACAGTGACAGAGAGAAAACAGGATGTCTAGCTTGGGAACAATTTGAATTGACAATGAAGCTATCCAGTTACTAGGGATACCAAGTACAGACCTGCTCTCTTTATTGGAATTTTCTTCTGGTCCTTAATAAGAATGAACTGCACCACCTCTGCCATCTGAAAAGCAACCATAATATCTCAGTAAAATAGGAATATTGCCACAAAACACATGACTGGGATTATATTTAAGGAAAACCAGGTTACATGGATGACTGGGATTATATTATATAAGGGAAATGATCACAAATGTGTGGGAAAATGGGGCACAACATTATAACAAGTTAGTGAGAGGCACTTATACAGAATCTTATAGATGCACCTGGAAATGCATTCTTTATGCGATACATTTTGGATTCACTGACCAATGCGGGTGGATGTAGCGCTTTTAAACTGACAGCATGTACTAAAGAAGACAAGCGGGAGCTTTGTAAAGACAGGAGGGGGGTACCTTTTGGTCCAACTGGGCTGAAGTGAGGCGCTCCAGGCCCCTCTGGACTTGTGACGAGGTGGGCTGAGTGAAAGAGTAGTCCTCCCCTGAATCATCTCGCGCCTGGGAGCCCTGGGGATCAGGAATTTAGTCAAATAGAAATGTCACACCCAAAGGTAGCCTAATCAGCGTCACATAAGTTCAGTTAATTCTTTTTTCCCCATTTATAATTTGGTAGTTCTGTGAAAAGTCACCAGATGCGTGGGAGGTGCTCCACTCCCACTTTGTGCAAATGTTCTTTATATTCAACAGAGAGCATTAGCTTCATTACATCTATCCCATTAGTGACCCAAAAAGTCGCTTGCGAGTAGAAATTGGGGTTTGTGTCGATTTTGTACTTTTGTGTACTTTCCTGTCTACTTTCAGATTTCACAATACTGTTCAGAAAAAAAGAAAGAAAGGTCACTCGCTCCACTCACGTACGTTCATTTTCACAGAATGACCCATTTCACTATCCAAGCAACCGCTTTTCCTTTTATCAGCCAAACAATTTAAAGTTTAAATATATTGTTATAAAAAAGAAAAATAATAAATGTATTAAGCAGAAGTTATTTCACTTCTTCCATGAATCTGGAAACTTGGTTGCATTTAGCATTTAGGGAGCTACGTTGATTTAAATGGTGAGAAATTTGGTTGTTGCAGCTGAATATATGGTTAATTAGAATGAGTCGCAGAGAATAAAAATCAGTCCGCCAATGCTGGATTCCTTGTTAGCTGCACAATAGTGTTTAATAATATTGCTAAATACGATCAGAAATCTGAGATCACAAAATGACAATTTTGTCGCCTGCGATAACGTCTCTCTGAAAAAGACCACATGCTAAAGCAATAGCAAAGTATTTCGCATGGAACAAAATTAGTCGTAGCAAGCTAACGTTAATGAACGGTAATGTTAGTGCTTTTTGACGCTTACCTTGGAAGCTCTCTTTTGGGAAAGCGGCACGGCTGATGTCCTCCTCCTTTGAGACATCGTGACCCTGGCTTTGCTTTTTGGAGAAACACTGGTAATATATCAACCACCAAAATAAATAATATTAATCACGTTTTAACAAATTTGTGGAATAAAATGGACAGATCCCTGATGCCGGGTTAAAACAAGCCAAATTTCTTCTTCTTCTTCTTCTTCTTCTTCTTCTTCTTCTTCTTCTTCTTCTTCTTCTTCTTCTTCTTCTTCTTCTTCTTCTTCTTCTTCTTCTTCTTCTTCTTATTTTGATTTCCGGCAGACTAGACACGGTCAGTGCATTACTGCCTCCCACCGGTCAAACATTAGACCACAAAAAAATAAAAAATAAAAAAATAAAAACTATATATATGATCTATATCCTCGGATACAGGCCCGTAGCGTTAAGAAAGTCTATAACCTTTCTTGCGATCTGACTCTGGTGTTTTGATTCTCCTAGTATTGTTTTCAATGAGAAAGTCTCAACTCCCAGTTTTGCTGACTCCACAAAACGTTCTCTTCTTTCCTCAGCATAAAGTGGACACTGCAGCATCACATGGAGGACTGTTTCCAATACCCCACACTCTTCACAATGACCATTTATATGCTTGCCTACTAATACCAGTCCACTCCCTATTCCACAATGCCCCAGCCTTAATCTTGTCAGTTTTATTTCATCTGCCCTACTCATCCGCCCGCTACTCCTCACTGTGACTGATAACTGTATATTATACAGATGCCTCCCTCTTCTCTCCTCCTCCCATTCCCTCTGCCACTGGTTGCACATCCCCTCCCTGACCATGCTTTTGCATTCTTCTAATCCAAATGACACCTCAACATCCACTCTTTCCCTTGTCAGACTATCTTTTGCAGCTCTATCTGCTCCCTCCTTGCCCTCAACTCCTACATGAGATGGAACCCATAAAAACCCTACCCTACACCCTCTTCTCTCTAACCTATAGACTCCTAGTATTATTTCCTGGCTAATATTTGGTCTAGCACTAGTTCCTCCTCCCTCCAGAGCTACCAGGGCTGCTGCTGAATCAGAGCACAAAACTGCTTTTCTGGGACTCACTTCCTCCACCCACCGCACAGCCCACAGTAGAGCAATTAATTCAGCTGAATATATTGATATCCCATCTGGCAATCTCCTTCCCTGGTAGATCTGGATTTGAGGAACACACATACCAAACCCTACTCTTCTGCTAACAGGGTCTCTAGATCCATCAGTATACACCTGAATATGAGAGGTCCACTTCTCTTTCAAATGTTCTCCTACTACTAATACTGGATCTCCAGCATCTTCCTTCTTCAATATTTCCAGAAGTCTTAAGTCTATGTTGGGCTCAGGCCATAACCAGCGGGGCACTGCTGGCTAACAAATACGGGTCTCCACTTCTACTCTTTCAACTCCTAAGTTCTCTGCCCACCCCCTTACTGAATTTACAAAACTGCCTTTCTTTATCCTACCATCTCTACCTGCGAATTCCCAATATTCAGTCAACAATGAGTTTGTAGGAAGGGATGTTCCGAATCCTCTCAATTTAATCCAGTAATGTAGCGCTAGTTTGATTCGTCGCAGTCTCAACGGAGCCTCCCCCATTTCCACCAGCAGCGCTGGGATTGGAGTGGTGCGAAATGCCCCGGAACACAACCTCAAGGCTTTTGCCTGTATTACATCCAGTTTCCTCAAAGTTGTTGCAGTTGCAGACCCATAAACCAAACATCCATAATCCAGAACTGACCGTATCATTGCCTGATATATCATCACCATTGTGCATGGTGCATGGTTCTCTATGTGTACTTTCCATGTCAACCTTTCATCAAGCCATATTCCTAGGAATTTAAACTCCCTTACCCTTTCAACTGGGGTATCATATAAAATCAAGTGTTGATTATTTATTTTCCTCTTCCTACCAAAGACCATATACTTTGATTTTGTAACAGAAATTTTAAAGCCCCATTTATCAGCCCAGATTTTAACTTTATCAAGGGCAGCCTGCATTTGTTTAAATAAATATTCCACATTTCGGCCTCGCTTCCATATTGCTCCATCGTCTGCAAATAAAGACTTCCCTACTCCTTCCCCCACCTCACTGAAAATATCATTGATCATAATATTAAAGAGGACTGGACTAATTACACTCCCTTGAGGCGTCCCATTGTCAATTTCAACACTCTCAGATAGCACCCCTCCCACTTTCACTTGCATAGTACGGAATCTCAGAAAATTCTGAATCCAATTTAGGATCCTCCCACGTACACCTGCATCATACAGTTTAATCATAAGCCCTTCTTTCCATAATGAATCATATGCCTTTTCGATATCTAGAAATACACTAACCACTGCCTCCTTATTCATAAGGGCTTTCTTCACTTCCATATCCAACATTAAAACTGAGTCCATAGTTGATCGTCCTACTCTAAACCCACTCTGATATGGAGAAAAATATCCTTTCTTTTCTAGCATATGCACAAGCCTGTCAGTTACCATTCTTTCCATTATCTTGCATATCACAGCCGTAAGTGCAATAGGACGATACGATCCAGGACTAGCAGCTGCTTTCCCTGGTTTCAATATCGGAACCACTACAGCATGTTTCCATTCAGCCGGAAGTTCTCCAAGTTCCCACACCTTACTGAGCATTGATAACATATCCTCTAGTGTCCTCTCCTCCATATGTTTAAAAAGCTCATATCCTAATCCATCCCTTCCTGGAGTAGTATTCCTTCCTGATCTAATTGCTTGCTTCATTTCATCCATAGTAAATAATACATTCACTACAGCGCTGTTCTCCTCATTTACTTTTAGCTTGTGCTTTTCTCGCATGGTCATCTGATTCCTTCTTAATAAGCTTTCCTCCCCAATGTTACTTGAACTGTGCACTTCTTGAAATGTTTTAGCACACAAGTTTGCTTTCTCACCATTACTTACTGCTTCCCTACCTTCCTCCATTAGGACAGGCATGGACACCTTTCTATATATTCCTGCCATACGATGTACTACCCTCCAGACTTGCGTGATAGAGGTTTCTGGCCCTATTGTTCCACAGAAGTTCCTCCAGCTTTCTCTTTTAGCAGACTTTATGGCTTTCCTTGCTTCTGCCCTCAACCTCTTATATTCTACTACACATGCTTCAACTGGAGTCCTCCTCAGTTTTCTATAGACCTTATTTCAGGCCCGCACTGCCTCATCACATGCTTCGTTCCACCAAGGCACTATTTTCTTCCTCTTAGGTCTTTCCTTCTCTGGAATTGACATGTCAGCTGCCCTTCTTACTGCACAGCAAAATGATCTATTCCACTCATCCAAGCTACCCTCACTATTGACCTCTCCCATAAATATTGAACACTGTTCTCTGAACTTCTCCCAATTAGCCTTAGAGAAATCCATCCTGCTTGGCATGTCTACCAACTCCTTTCTCAAATCTCTACCAAACCGACTTAGAATAGGAATATGATCACTACCCAACAAATCCCACTCTCCATTTCTTGCCAAATCAGCTGACACAAAAGTTAAGTCAATGCATGACACAATATCCCTACCTAACTGGAACCTAGTCGACCTACCATCATTCAAAACTACCAAACAGTGCTTATCCAAGAACTCCTCTATAATTATACCATTACTATCCAGGGACTCACTACCCCACAGTGGATTGTGTGCATTAAAATCCCCAACCCATACAACTGGAAGCCGAACCTGATCCATTATCTCATCTAATTCTTTCATACTCAGCTGACGACAAGGATTATACAAATTAATTAAAGACATCCTTCCCCCTAAATACCATATCTCCAGCACCACACATTCAAGAGCCACCTGTATATCAACCCGTCTATATTGAACCCCTTCTCTCACAAACACTGCACAACCCCCTCCTACTTTTTCCTTTCGATCCTTACGCAAACACTCATACCCTGGAATAACAAAATCCAAACAAGGTTTTAACCATGTCTCTTGTATACAAATCTCTTCATCTCTTGACCATTCGCTACTTCAGGTTTTTCATTAACTTCCGGTATAAACTACTGGTGAATCTTCGTCTGTTTACTATCAAAATAAAAGTATGAAAAATAAAACTTATGAGCGATCAAATGAGCTGCTTGGCAATTGACAGTATAGCAATGCATGCTCATACCGTACTGTACAATATGCTGTACAATACTGTATGGGGCGACATTGCCTCAGGCGGTAAAGGCAGTCATCTGGCAGTCGGAGGGTTGCCAGTTCGATCCCGCCCTGGGTGTGTCAAAGTGTCCTTGAGCAAGACACCTAGACACCAATTGTACAGCGCTATATAAATTCCAACAATTTACAATTTATATTAAAAATATGAGTCTATAGATTAAATGTATACCCCTTTTGTATTTCTCTTGAATAATTCAGGGTAGAAGATTCCACCTCTGACACTCCTGGTCCCTCTGCTCCTTCTTCTTCTACTGCTCCTGTTCCTGCTATGACTGCTGTTCCTGTGACTAGGCCAAGGAAGGCAGGGTCTCATTCACCAGGTCTTGCTGCTATAAGTAAGCCTGTCTGAGGAAGGATGGCACAGCATCTGGACCTGGAGCCTCTTCAGTTCACCTTCTGCCCCCGGTGGACTCCAGGGGCCAAACTGGACCTTCAGCAGGAGTGTAGCCCCTTCAAACTGTTTCAGCTGTTCTTCAGAGATGTCATCCAGCCTGCAAAATGCAGCACACAAGCGTAGTCAAAGGCTGAAGACACCACAGACTGATGTGGATGCTAAAGACATGCTGAAATTTCTGTCCATCATCCTGTACCTGGATCTTGTGAAGCTCTCTACCCCAATATACACTCAGTGAGCACTTTATTAGCCTTTTATTAGACTTATTGGTCGTCTGCTGCTAACGTCTTGGTGCCAGATACCACAGGACACCTTCAAAGGTCTTGTGGAGTCCATGCCTCGATGGGTCAGAGCTGTTTTGGGACCTGCACAATATTGGGCAGGTGGTTTTATTGTTGTGGCTAGTGTATATCTAACCAATTTCTTTGGAAATATATGGAATTTACCTGACGTAATGGGTAGAAACATGTTTTCTATGAGCCAGAAGACTGTATCAGTAAAAAAGTGATTATCTCTTGATTTCATGTAATGCCATTTTGGATAGATGTGGAGATTCTAAAGGATGCCAGGATTCACTGTTTACAAATTACCTTGTAGTACCTCAATAGTTTTACATATGTTTCTCAAATTGAAATTTTTTGTTCATTTACAGTCCATAATTCATATAAAGAAAATAATAAACACAGCAATATTCCTAAACTGTCCGTCACCTGAATATGACACATTATACCTTGTTGGAAAGGGTAGGAAAACCTGTACAAGAAGATCACCATGTTTTAAATGAGTTCCGTTGTGAAATGACCTAGCAATGCATTTACGGAACAAGTTGTTCAAGATGGCATTTGCTTCAGTATAGTCCCGGCAAAAGCATATTTCTCGAAAATGGCTGAACGGATTACAACATTAGTCAGAAAACAGTCGTGACTTAGCCAGCCTGGTAAGCTGTTCACATGGCTTGGTGGCACCTGCTGTTTTATTGCCCTGCTTTGCAAATAAGAGGCAGATAAGGATCTAAAGTGCTGTTATCGCTAGATGAGGGTCTTTTTAACAATCAGACATTGCCATCTTGTGGGTTTATTCCATTGTAGTTTTTATTATCTTAGAAATATGAACGCAACAATAATTTGGTATGTCAACGACAAATATACTAAAAGGGGGTAGCATGGATGGGGTTATATCTGGGCTGGGCCACTCAATGACAGTCAGAGACTTCAGTGATTTCTTGGCTGTATGCTTTGGGTCACTGTCATGCTGAAAGGTGAACCGTTGTCCCAGTCTGATGCACTCTGGAGCATGTCTTCTTCAAGGACCTCTGTGTATTTGGCTGCATTCATCCTTCCCTCAATTCTGACCAGTCTCCCTGTCCCTGAGAAGCACCCCCATAGCATGATGCGGCCACCACCATGCTTCACCGTAGGAATGGTATGAGGCAGGTGACGAGCAGTGCCTGGTGTTCGCCAGACATAGTGCTTGGAGTTCTGCCCAAAGAGTTCCATATTTTATTCTCATCTTTTTTCCTCATGCTCCGAGTCATACAACTTTTACTCAAGAGTGGCTGGCACCTAGCCGCTCTACCATTAAGGCCCAAATTATGGAGTGCTGCTGACTTCCGAAGCTGTTTAGAGTGACCGTTGGTTTCTTGGCCACCTCCCTGACCCAGTTACTCAGTTTGGCCGGACAGCTAACTCAAGGAAGATACCTGGTGGTTCCAAACTTCTTCCATTTCACAATTATTGAGGCCACTGTGCACCTGGTAACACTCAAAGCTTCAGAAATGGTTTTATACTCTTGCCCTGATCTATGCATTACCACAATTTTATTATGGTCTACAGAGATTTACTGGGAGTTCATGGCTTGGTTTTTGTTCTGACATGCGGTGTGAATTGTGGGACCATATATACACAGGTGTATGTCTTCCTAACCTATGTCCAATTGATTCAATTTGCCACAGATGGACTTTCAATCATGTACTAGACACATCTCAAGGATAATTAAAGCAAACAGGATGCACCTGACCACAATTTGGAGTGCCACAGTAAAGGGTCTGAATACTTATGTAAATGAAAAGTTCAGTTTTAGATTTTTAATACATTTGCTAAAATGTGTAACTTCACTTTGTTATTTTGGGTTATTTGAGTGTAGATTGATAGGAGTGTAAAAACAGAATTCCCTCCCACACTATCCCACTGTGTGCCACTATATACAGTACTGAGCAAAAGTTTTAGGCAGGTGTGAAAAATGCTGTAAAGTAAGAATGCTTTCCAAAATATTAATTTTAATAGTTTCTTTCTATCAATTAACAAAATGCAAAGTGAGTGAACAGAAGAAAAATCTAAATCAAATCAATATTGGTGTGAATACCCTTTGCCTTCAAACCAGCATAAATTCTTCTAGGTACACTTGCACAAAGTCAGGGATTTTGTAGGCATATAGTCAGGTGTGTGATTAACCAATTATACCAAACAGGAACTAATGATCATCAATTTAATATGTAGGATGAAACACAATCATTAACTGAAATACAGAGAACAGCTGTATAGGAGGGTTAAAACTGGGTGAGGAACAGCCAAACTCTGCATCCAAGGTGAGATTGCTGAAGACAGTTTAATGTCAGAAGTCATATACCATGGCAAGACTGAGCACAGCAACAAGACACAAGGTAGTTATACTGCATCAGCAAGGTCTCTCCCAGGCAGAAATTTCAAGGCAGACAGGGGTTTCCAGATGTGTTGTCCAAGCTCTGTTGAAGAAGCACAAAGAAATGGGCAACGTTGAGGACCGTAGACGCAGTGGTCTGCCAAGGAAACTTAGTGCAGCAGATGAAAGACACATCATGCTTTCCCTTCTTAATCTGAAGATTTCCAGCAGTGCCATCAGCTCAGAATTGGCTGTCTGGTCACAAGTGGTCTTCATGGAAGGCCAAAAACCATACCTCCAACGTGGAAACAAGGCCAAGCAACTCAACTATGCACGAAAACACAGGAACTGGGGTGCAGATAAATGGCAGCTGGTTCTCTGGACTGATGAGTCAAAATTTGAGTGTCTGCAGGCAACAGTGAAGCATAGTGGAGGTTCCTTGCAAGTTTGGGGCTGCATTTCTGCAAATGGAGTAGGGGATTTGGTCAGAATGAATGGTCTCCTCAATGCTGAGAAGTACAGGCAGATACTTAACCATCATGAAATCCCATCAGGGAGGCATCTGATTGGCCCCAAATTTATTCTGCAGCAGTACAACAACCTCAAACATACAGCCAATGTCATTAAGAACTATATTCAGCGTGAAGAAGAACAAGGAGTCCTGGAAGTGATGGTATGGCCCCACACAGAGCCCTGATCTCAACATCATCGAGTCTGTCTGGGATTACATGAAGAGACAGAGGCATTTGAGGGTGCCTAAATCCACAGAAGAACTGTGGCTAGTTCTCCAAGACGTTTGGAACAACCTACCTGCTGAGTTCCTTCAAAAACTGTGTGCAAGTATACCTAGAAGAAGTGATGCTGTTTTGAAGGCAAAGGGTGGTCACACCAAATATGGGGACTCCTTATATGCGAGTACCGCAGCCCTGTGCTCCACACCCACACACCCAGTATCCAGTCACCGCAGAATCATAATATGAATCACTCTTTGCTTCATGGCCAGTGGTGATATGTGTGCCATTCAGTTGTTTATATTTCCCATTGAAATTAGCAGTACCATTGTGAGCGTTTTGTGCCATCTCAAAATTAAAAGCAACACTTTAGGGAGAATAGGCGCATCATGCAAAAATGGAAAATGGGTATGCTACTTTCCCTGAAGATTTAGTGATTTATAAAAATGGTAAATGGTAAATGGTAGGCATTAATATAGCGCCTTTATCCAAAGCGCTGTACAATTGATGCTTCTCATTCACCCATTCATACACACACTCACACACCAACGGCGATTGGCTGCCATGCAAGGCACCGACCAGCTCATCAGGAGCATTTGGGGGTTGGGTGTCTTGCTCAGGGACACTTCGACACAGCCCAGGCGGGGTATCGAACCAGCAACCCTCCGACTGCCAGACGACTGCTTTCACTGCCTGAGCCATGTCACCCCCAAAATAAGCTTGATGTCAAAACATTTACGTAAATTATATGATCCATGCATACACACATTTTGGAGTCTGGGGAATTCCCTTGCATATCCCTTGTCAGAGGTACTGTCATTTCTGTGTTTTTGGTGTTCTGAATATGTAAGCATCCAGACATCCACACCAGTGGTACCTCCCACGTGTTATATTCAAAGTTCCAGCTTATTGTCATCAATTCAATTTCATTTGTATAGTGCTTTTTACAATGCAAGATTGTCACAAAGCATCTTTACAAAAAGCCCAGGCCCGAGACCACCTCAGAGCAAGCCTAGGGCGACAGTGGCAAGGAAAAACTCCCTGATTGACAGGAAGAAACCTTGAGCAGAACCAACCACAAAGGGGGAACCCATCTGCTTCTGGCTGGCAATGGGCAAACAGTGAGTTTAACCGTAGTGTTATATATAATGTATAAATACATTAAATTAATAGGTTGGTCTTGGCTTCTTCTTTCCTGTTTCTGTAAAGTGTGTTTGAGACAGGGTCTCAGCAAAAATTGCATTTATGAATAAAACTGTGGAAAAAACTATATGGGTTGACTCATGCCTGTCAATGAAATGGAACTGGACCCTCTTTCACTTTTTTAGGAATAAGAATATAAAACATTATATTGGTCATACAACGGCCTTCCCATGTAACCAGAAGTGATGCTAAATATAACTCCCATTTTCCCATAGGATACATTTACTTCCTTCATTGAGGCATTTCCATCTCAGTAGGCTACGTCTATTACAAAATAATGTTAGAATATGTGTTTTGTGGCTTTAAGAGCTTTTTAGTTGTCCTACTGAACCCAATGGAAAAAATAATTCAGGAGAAACAACCTTTGAGGTGATCCATCCATATCTGCTACATATCTGACAACAGCATGATGGTTTGAGGCTCATTTGATACCTTGGACCCTAAATGGACTTAAAGCCATTTAGCCAACACATGTGTTCTATACTGTATCAGAATAATTTGCAGTGGAAACTAGTCCCACCCCCCAATTCCCACAGAGATCCATTCAAATGCAAAGAGTTTCAGTATTGCTTGTAGGACAACCTGAAAATAAAATATCATGGACATCAGGAAGTCACGGCATGCAAAGGATATGCAACAAAGTATAAGAAAATTCTAATTTAATCTATGATTATGTTAATTTGTCCAAACTCTACGGTTCAGCCTCTGGGACTCTCCTGATGTCTCCTGGGACTTTCCTTGCTATCTGAGACTCTAAATGATGAAGCTAAACACTTTTTTTGCTGTCAGTTTTGGCTTCCTCATTGCACTTCTTTATATGACCAGGATGTAGCTAGCTAACTAAATATACTATATCACTCATATGGTAGGCTAATGTAACTATGTAAAAAATGCCAAAATGGTGCTGCCATGTATTAGGCAGCATAAGTGCCTTCAAAATCACAAAGCACACAGATTATGGTAAATTTGACAATTTGATCTTATCTTGTATGAACATGATAATGATCTTGTGCGCACAAGATGAAAAAATCTTACTTTTCACGACAGAGATTCTCTCTGACAAATGTTGCCGCTGTGATCTCTACCAGCAGGACATCAATGGCCCCCTGAATTTGTGACGGTGCTATCTTAACTCCTATGGTACCAAGAGGGTCAGACTGTCAGATTTATTGTCAGTTTTTCAAGTTTTGTCAAGTTTTGGTTAAAGTTTAATGCACTTGGGCCATCCTACCAGTTGTATTCCCATAGATCATGCCAGTGATGAACAACCAAAAATGATTATCTCAGATCACCCTCAATAATGTGTTCTAGAATTCCAGCTGTTAGGGACTTCAAAATATTTAGTGTCTGGGTTGTGATGCATCTGTCAGTCTCAACATCCTTGTGCTATTCTGTTTGTTGGGGGGTCTGTTCATCCAAACAGTGCTTGGGCCCCGTTGTTCCCGGCTGTTTGCTCGAGATGCATCGCATTCCTAGTTTCTCCGTTCATTCTGTTGCGAGCAAGTTTTGCAGACTTCAAGAATTTGTTAGTTTGGCCTGTCGTGGTATTGGTATGTTGGAAGTATGATGCGTCTCGGGTAAAAATTGTGGATTGTTAAAGGCACTGTCCCCCAGACACCCCTCCCACATTTGTGTAATGTCTAAAACACATGTGCACATGTGTACAGACAGCCATTTGCATTTAAAGCCTATATTGGATTTTGTTTACAGTTTTCAGTTTAAAACTGAGTTTTGTTTTAGTCGCCAATGTAGTTTCCTTTAAAAATAAAAAGAGAAGTCGACTTCCTGGCTCTAAGCCTATTTGGTGGAAGAAAATAAATTTTAGATCTTAATAGCCTTTGTTAAACAAAAAAAAAAACATTTGTGTTTAGACTCAATTCAACCACCCTCAATTTCTTTGCTTAGACATATGCTTCTAAAGAGATGCAAGAGAAGTTGGGTTTGAATGTGCTATGACACTGTTCATTCATTCATTATCCTAACCCGCTTATCCTGAACAGGGTTGCAGGGGGCTGGAGCCTATCCCAGCATACATTGGGCAAAAGGCAGGAATACACCCTGGACAGGTTGCCAGTCCATCGCAGGGCACACACACCATTCACTCACACCATTCACTCACACACTCATACCTACAGGCAATTTAGACTCTCCAATCAGCCTAACCTGCATGTCTTTGGACTGTGGGAGGAAACCCACGCAGACACGGGGAGAACATGCAAACTCCGCACAGAGAGGCCCCGGCCGACGGGGATTCGAACCCAGGACCTATTATAATAACTATTAAGTAGAATGATGGCAGAAAGGATTTCCTATCCATAGTGAAATGGAGCTTGAGATCTAATGACACAACAAACATGATTATGGGACAATTCTACAGGGAAATAGTTTCCATTATTTATGTCATGGTTTGGCAAAGGGCGGATTCGAGCCGTAGTGACCATCGTAGAGCTCTACACCTACACACGGCTGGCCGCCGCGTGTGAGGCAGCAGTGCTACCCACTGCACCATCCGTGCCGCCTTACTAGGGACAGTGTACATTAATCAACATGTTCAGTTTCCACATCAATGTAAATGAGTTCATTTTCATCTGTAGTCCCCAACCTGCATGTCTTTGGACAAAGGGAGGAAACCCATGCAGACACGGGGAGAACATGCAAACTCCACACAGAAAGGGAGGGTGGTTGAATTGAGTGAAAACTCAAGTTTTAACAAAGGCAAATTTTCGTTCATCAAATAGGCTTAGAGGTATCAGGGTGTTTGAATTTACTTAATGCCAGGAAGTAGACCTGACTTTTTTATGTTCCAAGGAAACTACATTGGCAATTAAAACAAAACTCAGTTTTAAACTGAAACACAGACGGAATTCTAAGACACTTGGATGATCTGAGAGAATCATTTTTGGTTGTGCTCTGGACTGGCATGATCTATGGGAAGACAGCTGTTAGGATGGCCTTGGTGCGTTATACTTTACCCAAAACTTGAAAAACGGACAAAACATGTAAAAAGGCCTTGGTTGTCAGATCAAACATCTGACCTCCTTGGTACCGTAGGGGTTAAGATAGCACCGTCACAAATTCAGAGGGCCATTGATGTCCTGCTTGTAGAAATCACAGAGGCAGACAGAATCTCTGTCCTGAAAAGTTATATTTTTTATCACAGGATCATTATCATGTTCGTACAAGATAAAATAAAATGGTCAAACTGACCAGCATCTTGCCCGTGTGCTTTGTGATATTGAAAGCGCAAATGTTACCTACTACACGGCAGCACCATTGGCCATTTGTTTTTACATAGTTATGTTAGCCTACTGTATGAGCGATACAGTATATTCAGTTAGCTAGCTACACCCTGGTCATATAAAGAAGTACAATGAGGAAGCCAAAACTGACAGCAAAAAAGTGCTTGGCTTCATCAATGAGATTACTAGATAGCAAAGAGAGACCAAGAGACATCATTGGAGTCCCAAATAGCCTGGTCAAAGAACCGGTCCAAAGTCACTTGCTATCTGGGCCTATTGAGCAACAACACAAGGCGTTGCCCGTCAACACAATTATATTGCTATCTAAAAAGAAAGGATTGTCCAAAACCCTTTGTCTTTTTAGCACGTCTGGATACTAGAATCATTATGACAGATTACCTGCCGGATAGTCCAGTAAAAAGTGGTCTGTCTGTTAAAACTCCTGTCGAGGCCAAGCTCTATGACTGGATAATGTTTTCCCTTTGAAAAATTCTCGCCAACCACAACGAGAACAAAAATGTAGGTTTCCCGTATCGCTTGTTTAAGATGCCGTTTTTAATCAGTTTTACTCCATATCGCTTTAGAAACGGGTTGGTTTCAACAAATGAATACGATGTCCTATGTTGGCTACGACAGACAGTGACGCTTACATTGATGTTACCATTAGATAAATTAACATGAACTAAGATGGACACTGCATGGTTAACATCAGCTAAACTCTAGTTAGTGACAGGGGGTTAAGTTGTGGCAGTGTAAGTGGATGTGTATAGTTACAGAGCTACGTTTCTTTTAAACGAGCGGGCAACATTTTAAAACCGCGTTATTTTAACGATTTACCTATCCAGACTAATTGCAATTAGCTGAATTCCATTCCGTTAGCAAGGATCTAGCTATATTCTGCATATGTGCACATGTATAAGTATAATACTGTTTTTACAAAACAATAAAATAGGAAGTTAAAATAAGCGGAGAATTATTTATTTGGTGAGTAGCCGTATAAGCGGGAATTCCTACAATGCATTCCAAGTCAGCGTGAAAAACACATTCGATGACGTAACCAAAGAATCAACAATAAAATGAGTTGGCAACTATTCGTTGCACACCTAATTACTGACGGTCCAGTAAGAGAGATTTCTCTTTAAGTGCACCGACTATAGCAAGGCTTGGCTTCATAGTTGTATTGCTCTAACAGTGTAGTGGCATATATTGTAGTCCTGTAGCTCAACTGGTAGCGCATGGCACCCACTGGTGCCAGCCGTCCTGAAAAATGTATGAGCTCATGGTATTGTAAGGTGCTTTGAATAAAATTCATCAAATAGTATTCAAATGCAATGCTGGAGCATGAGCTATGGATAGTGATCAGACTTTTAGTTTTTATCCGCCCCCCCATCCAATATCACCACCAGCTGCCACTGTTATATCAAATAAATTATATTCGTAAAGAACATATGTCACAAAGACAGTTTACAGAAGCAGGAAAGAAGAAGCCAACATGGTCATGTTTGTTTTATTATTTAACAAACATGACCAATATTGTAATTAACCACTCAGTGGGGGAAAGAATTGACCCTCATAAAACAGTAGGCCTGAGACATTGTGAGTGTTCATTTTGGGGATGTCTAAGAGGAGCCTGGGGCATCCTGGGGTTGGTCTTCATTGTCTCCAGAGAAGGCGTTCTCATCGTTGGGAGGTGGCTGGGTGGAGCGTCTTCTCTGATTGGCCAATCTGCGCCAGCGGATATAGACATAGGCCGGGTGAATGAACGTGGCCAGGCACAGGATGCACAGGGCTATGTTTATCTGCAGAGGGAGAAAGAGAAGAGACTGGAACACTCATTTGCATGTATTTTTCAAAACTAGAGTTGCAAAGGAAGAGAATTTTCCAGGAAACTTGGAGACCTACAGAATTTTCTGAAATTGTCAGCAATGTTCCTGGAATTTTGGGAATTTTCATTCTCATGACACAATACAAATTCAATTGTTGTCAATTCAGGATTGTTTGGATTCTCCAGAGCAGATTAAGCTAGCTGTGGTTGAGATAGATTAAAATGATTTTTTCAATTGGTACAACCTGTTTTAAATACTTTTAATAAGGCAATTACTATTATATGGGTATTACCGGTATTTGTCATTTTTTGTCATTAAACAAATGAAATAATATAAGAAAACTAATTAGCCTTGGTCAAACAAGTTAATTCAATTTTTTTACAGTTATGTTTAACGTTATTTTAGTCAAAGAACAAAGATAGTGGACACACAACAAAGGAGTTTAAGATTGGTTATGTAGAATATTAAAATTTTGCACCTTACAGTTAGTTATTTCCTACCTTCTGGGGCATTAAACCCTTCAAACAATAAGGGTTAGGAACTAGAGGTAATTTAGGCCAATAATGAGAGTAATCTTAAATTAATATTTCTCTGAACAAATAATAAAAAGGGCTACAAAAAGACAGATTTAAGAAATTCCAAAGCTCCGAAAGAAAATACATATTAAAAGTGATAGTAACTCTGTCTTCAAGGACTTAATTTAAGAGCTACAAGAATTTTACAATTTTATATTTGGAATCACACGATTAGTATGTGGCTGAATGAGTTGCAGATGTTCTTTTTGGAAAGACTGTAAAAGAGACCATATAGTCTACCTGGAGACATGGATCAGTTTCTCTTAGACATGAAACCTCTGATTCTTGATATATTCTTAAAATAATAGAAGACTGATTTGCTTAATTATTTGTTAATATTTTTTATTGCTTTAATATGGGTGCTTAAGTGAAAATCTGAATCAATTTTCACACCCAAGATTTCTGTCTTTCTGAGTGACTTTTAGCCTTTCGAGCCCTGGACTGAAGGAGAACACAAACTTCAAGTCTTGCTTATTTGGTGCTAAATAAAATTATCTCTGCTTTGTCTTTGTTTAAATGAAGAACATGTTGGCGCAGCCAATTGTTTATTTGTTCTATGCATTGACACATTGAGTCTATGGGACCATAGTCATTCAGAGAGATAGCCAAGTAAATTTGATTGTCATCTGCATCGCTACTGCATGGTAAGCAAATGTGTTGTCTCACATGATTTGGCCTAATGGGACCATATAGAGACTGAATAACAGAGGCCCAATAATTGAGCCTTGGGGGATTCTATATGTCATGGTTGTTCGCTCGGACGCATAATCAGTATCAAATAATAATCAGCTGCACTAAGATCCAGTAACACTTGAATCGGTATTCAGATTAATATAATTTATTACTTTTATAAGTACTATGGTGGGATTGGACACCTGACTGAAATTGATCAAACTAGCCATTTAAGGTAAGTAAGTTTATTATAAACAGCTTTTTCAATAATCTTACTTATGAATGGGAGATTTGAAATGGGTTTGTAATTGGAGTGTCCAGTTTGCTCTTTTTTAAGAGGGGCCACAGTCTTTATTGCCAGATGTAAGGAGAGCAAGCAACCCCCTTATGGAGGAAAGCAGAATGGATGTGATCACAGCACAGAAAGTTCCAGGGCAGGGAATCAAACTGACTGTGACCAGGTCTGCCTAACGTGTCACAATTAATTATAATTCCAATGGAAAATATTCACAACTGAACGGTACAAATATCATCAACGGCCGCCAAGTGAAGAATGATTCATGTAATGATTCTCCTGTGAGTGGATGTTGGGTGTGTAGGTGCAGAGCATAGTGGTGCAGTACTCACGTATAAGGGGTCTCCATCCAACACCTCATTCACCAGGATGATGCAGGGGAATTGCAGGAGCAACACCGCAGACAATACGGCGTTAACCACACCTAATAGCTTACCAAAGTGACAGACTGGAAAACTGTAGAGACAAGAGGAGACTAAGATTAGAAGAAAGCAGATGGATAGAGGACAGTTGAATGATAGGATAAGGGGTAAAAGGGGAAAGAAGAGGGGTAAAATGGAGGAGAATGAGAAAGAATGCAGGAGACATGGTGGCACTGCTACTCATAATAATCATGACAATCAGAAACAACAGTTATTCTGAGATCGGCCCCAGGCTGGGTACACACAGTCATGATAAACAGTTCTGGAATGTGCGCCTCTGGATATATCCCTCTAGACTGCGGAATGAGAGAATCTGAATTTAGTCACAACATGGTCACTCACGCAATGTTGATGAAGGCTGCAGTCCCTCCAAACGAGAAGGCACGGTTGACCACTTGCAGGACGAAAGTCAGGTACTGAAGCGGGAGCACAGGTATGGTGGCGCAGATGGAGAATAAGAGGCACTGCAGGGCAGTGAGGAAGAGGGAGAGCACCACAGAGCGCAGGTTACTCTCCTCCTCCGTCTCTCCTGTGGCAGAGGCAAGAGCTGGGTTAGCAGAGTTAGAGGCAGCCACCAAACACTGAACCTGCCGCAATGTCCTGATCATGCTGGTTACAGGGTTATGGTACATGCTGAACTAAGATTCTTTACTCAGTTATTTTTAAGCCTGGCTCCATTGTGTTTCTAATTGCATCAGCCACTGCCACAATAATCTATCCTTTCAGAAACAGAAAGTCTTTTCATGAGAATAAAAGCTTCCTCTTTCACTGTGTTTGGGCTTCTGTAACTTTGCTGTAGTAATACTTTGAGTCATTTTTGGAAAACAAACTACAAAGGGTTACCAGTATTATGCCAGTAGTTGGGAGGATTCAAGAATAGTAACCATTTTATTTTGGGCATGTCATTTTCAAGTTTTCAAGTGTCAAGAAAAGGGGCGATACTTTGCTGAGGTTTTCATTTTTTATTTGCATTTTCTATTACCATACACTGCTGCAAACAAGTTCATTGCTATACCAGCTAGTACCAGACATGATTTCCATGTCTTGTGACACTGCTGTATTTGCATGCCCTGCTGCAGCACACCTGTGGGCAGGTAACACAGGTACCTACCTTCGGCCCGTAGCTTGCCCTTGGATCTGTCAATGATCAGGCCATTTAAGGGGGCGCACAGTATCCCACCTAACTGTGTGTAGGCTAAGACGTTGGTGTAGTGGCTCACTGAGACAGGGAGAGGAGAGCAGAGGATTAGCATCCAGCAGCACACCATAGCATGGCCTCACACACAACTTCAGCTCCTCAGCCTGTCTCTCTTCTGCTCTTTGTCTCACACTGAAAAGCACTGAAAACCATGTGTTCTAATTTGTGATGTCAATTCCTGCTTCTAATCGCAATGCAGTTAAGTCTGTTGGGCTTGCACAGACGCGATTCAGAGAGACTCATCCAGCATCCAAGACAGTTTGGAAGTCAGGATTTTCGGTTTTACTTAGCCAGCTCACTGTTTAGGAAGACATGTTACCGGGGCAAAAGAGTCTCAAACCCAAACCTGCACAATCCTAGGTTAACGGTAATCTGTGGTTAGCAGGATAACATGCACATAGCCTATAACAATGGTCTCCAACTGTCAGGCTTCAAAATAATGGACCCAGTCGCTTACATAATTTCCAATAAAATACTTTATTGGGCAGGTTAAATAGGCCAAGGTCGATAGCTGGCAAACAGGAACACAGCAAGCAAAGCAGTTTGTGGTCAATAATCCAAGCAAGGGTTTGTTAACGGGGCAAGCAGACAAAGCACAGGAAATCGAACGAAGTCCAAAAGCACAAACCGGGAATCCAAACAAAGACCAATGACAGCAGGTCGTACACGAACAGAAGGAGAATCCAAAAGGTGGTAGTCAAGGAAAATAGAACAGGTCAGAACACAGGTAAATCAGACAGAAAACACTGGAGAGAATGGCAGGAGCACATTACAATCTGGCACTGAACAAACAAAACAGGCAGGTTTAAATACAACATAACAAGGGGAAACGAGAATCAGGTGTGCACGATAATCAGTAAGTGAGACACAGGAGAAATGAATGAACAGAAAACAGAACTACGGTGGTCAGAAAGGGAAATAAAAGGCAAAATGCTGGGGACTTGTAGAGAGAATACTGATACAGAAAACACAAATCATGACATCCAACCTTGCTAGCCTATTGGAGAGCTACTGGGTCTGCTGGTTTTTGTTTTCACCTTTTGTGAAACCCTTTGTTTTCAGGTATCTGGTGAGTTAACTGTGTGATCAACTGCTGTAATTGATTAATTAATCACACGTTTTTAGTGAAATGTTTGCATTTGCTGAAAGCCTCAAAAGACAGGAAATTAAACTGATCAGTGCTAACACTAACATCAGCCTGCTCCCCATCAAGGTATCAGCACAGATCTTTGACAACATGCTTTTGTGGTGGGTGGGACTTCAACACTATAATTTTCACATCGTAACAATTCTTCTCAATTTGTTGTGGACCAAATGAAGACGGAACAGTTTCTCTCCTGCCTGTTATGACATTGCACCCATTAAGTAGCTTGCCAATGACCCTTGATGTATGCTTTTGTAGACCTCAGTGGCGTTCCAGTGTCATCTTCCAGTTTGTGAATCTGATCTTTTGAACTTAGAAAGCCTTGAGTCAGATGTGCAGATTCTTTCCAGTTTCTTTCTTATGCAAAATCTGAAGAATGCGCCATCCTCACCACATGCTCTACAAAGCTTCTAGTCTGTGCCCTGTTGCTCTGATGCTGGACTATTGCGATTGTTTTCCCACAGGACTCCCTGATTGTGCCACTAAACCACTGCAAATGATACAGCACGCTGTTGCCCAACGTTCCAAAGCGTGCTCATGATGGAAAAAGAAGACACACAAACATGTGATGTCTTGACTGAGTGCGTACACAGCTGAGCAGCAGACAACCTGAGGAATACCTTGGGCTGTGTCTCCGTGAGCCAGCAGGGTCAGCATGATGAATTGATGGCACCTTTATAAACTTAAAAAAAGCTTATTGACTTAAGTTTTATTTTCCAACCTGTGAAGTAGTGTGCTTTATTTTGTAGTGTGCTCTTTCACTGTAACACTGCATGGCAGAGCCGTACCTGTCTGTGGGGTCTGCTGGGGGCTCCCTTGTTCAGATGTTGCGTTCTCTATCCCTTCCTCTCCCTGCACTGACTCTATGTTTTCTCTCTGTGCTTCTTTTGTGAGACAAGAGCGGTTGCACTTGATCTGACCACAGTTCATCCTGTAACAGAAACCAGGATTTAATACCTTTGTGAAATCTGAATAAATCTGAATAAATCAAGTCCAAGCAGAGATGATGCAAGGGGACAGGCTTGGTGCTACAGCTGAATCAGCACTGGCAGGAGGGAGGTGCACAGCTGGTCTTGGGCGGGAGCTCCGGGCCTGGATAGGGTCCAGAGTGGGGAGAAGAGGAAAGTAACATTGTTAGGGGGTTCAGATGGTAATTGATCAATCACAGCAGGAGAAAGAGCGGTGTCTGCATGCGATAAGGTAAACCCAGGCAGAATAAGGCTATGGCAGCATAGCTAAGGGAAACAGAGGCAGTGGCCAACACAGCCATGAGGCTTGATGAGGGCAGTCACCACCAGACCATTGGTTAAGCTTAACACAGCACTATCAGTAATGATCCAGTGACAGCACTGACCACTAAGTCCACCAGAGACTCTATAGCTTTTGCCTGCCACCCACTCCTGCCCATCATTACATTACATTAATGTAACTTTAAATAAGGTGATAGTGTCTGCACCCCAAACATGAACAGGCAATTTGTTCCATAGGAGAGGAGCATGATAAGAAAAGGCTCTGCCGCCTATGGTACTTTTAGCTATTCTAGGAATAACAAGGAGGCCTGCACCATCCGAACGGAGCATTCGTGAGGGGGTTTAAGGAATAAAGTAAATCATTTAAATATAGTGGGGCAAGCCCATGTAAGTCCTGCAAGGCCAGAAGTAGAATCTTATAATCTAATCGGAATTTAACAGGCAACCAGTGAAGCTGGGCTGATGTGCTCAAATCTCCTTGTTCTAGTAAGAATACGAGCTGCTGCATTTTGAATTAGCTGGAGCCCTTTCAGTAATTTGCACATCCAGACAAAAGAGCATTGCAGTAATCTAATCTTGAGGTAACAAAAGCATAGATTAGCTTTTCTGCATTATGTAAGGACAGTATTTTCAGAATTTTAGAAATATTCCTCAAGTGATAAAAAGCAACCAGAGAGATGTTTTTATGTGCATCAAATGGAAGTTCTGGATCAAAAGTAATACCAAGATCCTTGATGGCAGCATTTGAAGTGATGGTAATTCCATCAATATTAGGCATATCTTCAGATAATTTGCATCTCAGGCCCCACTACCATTATCTCTGTCATATCAGAATTTATCAAAAGGTCAAGTTGTGGTTCAACCATTGCTTTATGTCTTTACCACAAGCTTCCATTTTTGACAGCTAGACAACTTCCTCAGGTTTGACTGACAAATACAACTGGGTATCGTCTGCATAGCAGTGGAAGTTAATGCCATGTTTGCAAATTACTTGTGCCAGGCGAAGCATTTAGAGAGAGAAGAGCAAGGGCCCAAGCACAGATCCTTGTGGTACTCCATATCTAACCATAGACTGATAAGAGGAGTCATTTTTAAAATGCACAAATTCATATCGGTCTGATAGATCTGATACAATCTTCAATTCTATTCGACAGGATGAGGTGATCAACTGTGTCGAATGCTGCACTTAAATCTAGAAGCACGAGTACAGAGATGTAGCCACTGTCAGAAGCGAGGAGTAGGTCATTGAGTACTTTGACCAGGGTTGATGGTTCGTACCCATAAGTGTAGCCCTCAGGGAGGGGGTAGGGGATGTGCCTCTTTGGCATGAGGATGAAGGTTCTCATGAGGTGGATTATGCTGCATGCCGACAAGAAGAAAAAAGAGTAGTGCAGAGAGATCCCTCTTTCAGATGCCACCTGTAGCAAAAGATGGATACATCTGTTAGAAATAACCAAGCCATAAAGCTGTAATTTAGCAATTTAATGTATAGGTAGTACAGCATGTGGTCACACCAAGATGGCAAATCAGGTGCTACACTCAATCCGTTCTTTGGCTTAGTATTGGAATACTTGTCAGAAAAAGGTTTAAGAACAACACACTTCCTGGATGCCACTTGATAAGCATTAGCAGACAGGTTAGATGTATATACTTTGAAAGGAAAGTCACTCCATTTTTCTCCACTTATCATCTCTTTTCACTGGCTATACACACTCACTGAGCACCTTATTTGGTAGACCTGTACACCAGCTTGTTAATGGAAATATTTAATCAGTCAATCATGTGGCAGCAACCAAATGCATAAAAGTAAGCAGACATGGTCAAGAGGTGCAGCTGATTTTTAGATGAATTGGGGAAAAAATGTGATCTAAGTAACTTTGACCGTGGAATGATTGTTGGTGCCAGACAGGGTGGTTTGAACATCTCAGAAACTGCTGATCTCCTGGGATTTGCACACACAACAGTCTCAAGAGTTTGCAGAGAGTTGGGCAAAAAACATCCAGTGAGCAGCAGTTACCTGAGAAAGTGCTCACTGAGTGTATATCAGTTTACATGAAATGACTAGGCATCTGGCACACACACACCCCCCCCCCCCCCCCCTCCTTAAATAACTAATCATCCAGCACCCACAAACAAATGTCCAATGTTCTTTTTCTTGGTTCCAATGGTTTCTTAAAAACACATGAAACAATTTCTCACAATTTCACTTTAAATAATACACCGTAGCAATGTAAATGGTGCACGTTTTTAACAGCTAGAATAGCCAAACTTATTAATATTGGCTACATTACACACAAAATATATTACATTTAAAACATGTAAATAAGAGACATATGAATTTGGCACCTACAGTCTGTATAATCTCATGAAAAAATTTATTATATTTATTTTGGAAGCTGGCCCAGTGGAAATGTCAGCCAAGTAGAACACTGATGGAAAAATCCTCTGGGCCTTGTTTCAGACGTCTCTCATTAACAAGGCATTTATGTCTGCAGAACTGCTGCTCACTGGATTATTATTATTATTATTAATTTTTTTTGCACCATTCTTTGCACTCTAGAGACTAATGTGCGTGCAAATCCCAGGAGATCAGCTGTTTCTGAGATACTCAAAACACCCTGTCTGCCCCCAACAATCATTCAATCAGTCACTCGGATCACATTTTTTCCCCATTCTGATGGTTGATGTGAACATTACCTGAAGCTCCTGACCCGTAAAGTAGGTGTAATAAAGTACAAATGTTCCTAATAAAGTGCTCGGTGAGTGTATATAGCATTATTGTCCAAATTTAAAACTGAAAAAGTTTAAAACTGAATTTGACATTGATATATACCTAAAAATCATGAAAGCCAAGACATTAATGTGGTCGCTACTTGCGACTAGTGGCTTATAAATGGCTGCACAGTCTCAGTAGCAGAACTCCAGTGCCAACTTGTCGTCGTACGTTTAAAAACAATGAAACTATAGTTTTATTTAATTCAGATATACAGATCATGAAAGCAAAGACATTTCTTGAGTAAAATCAGATGAAACCAAATACATTAGCTTGTAGCTGTGAGAGCAGATGACACGACTGTGTGTCTGCATGGTGACTGATAACCGTGACAAGCTGGATATCCTCCAAACTCTTTTTGGGTGCTGCTTTGTCATCTTGTGTTTAAAATATATTACACTCAGAATTTTGGCATTAAGTCATAATGATTATGAAAGCCAAGATAAAGTTCTACAAAATTAATCTAAATGACCAAAGCCTTTTTTTTTTTTTACAAACGTCAATTCTTGAGAAAAATACATAGTCTTACATAGAAATAGTCTTTTTATGCTATATAGCATTAGTTTGGCAATGCCCCCTCCAACTACTTTAAAATTAGTAATTAGGCACACATTTAGCTAATTCTTATTCTCATATACTATTTTATGAGTATAACAGTGTTAAAAATGTGACTGTAAACCCTTAAATTAATAGATAAAAGGCATGAGTTTGTCTGAAAAATCCTCTGGGGAAATTAAGAAATGTAGCGCACTCGACTCCATATGGTTTTCCGCATCTTTTGTTCAGGGGCACGATGTTGCTTCAATGGGATGTGACCTTTCTTGCATAGTGTGAGTGATTTCAAACATTTAAAATAAAATTAAACTCTATCAGCACTGTCAAAAGTGTTATTTGCACACCTTTTTGGTGAGACCCACATGTACACTACTTAACTGCTTTTACCTTGATGATGAGGAAGGTGATGGCAGAGGAGCTGAAGGCTCCGATATACAAGGTGATGATGGTGGAACGATGGGTGTCAAAGAGGTTCCCCACCTGGATGAGAAAGTACAATCACAACTCTGAAAAGATAGTGCCAGGCATTACATCATGAGCATTTCTCAAAGCAGCAATCTCGTGTTTGCCATGTTATTGAATATGATTGAACAGTGAGAATGAGAACACACCTGCATATTTGTGAGCAATAACATGCTGTTTCCAATCGCAATGCAGGCCAGACCTGGAAACAGTATATTGGATATCTCTGCAGAAGAAAGAGGGGTAGAGATAGGGAAACTGAGAAAGGGTTACTCAAGGCTAAGCATACACTGACACAGAAGCCTACATGGAAAACTGCCACTGTGTCAGGGTAAGTGTCAGTTAAAGGCCCAGAATACTTTACCTGGATGTGAAAAAGCAATCAACAAGGTACCAGTGGTGTACAGTATTCTGGGAATATAAAAAAAACAAAACAAATACTCAAATGAGTTTAATCATTGTATGTAAAAGGATGTAAGGATTTGCTTTGGAGAAGTTTACCTACATAAGGACTTCTGCTGGAGAAGTTCTTGCTGCTCTTTTTCTCTTTGCTCATGGGGCTCATGGTTGTTTGGATGTTGACTGGATGGTTGACTATGTTTGGTGTTGTTTGGATGTTGACTGGATGGTTAACTATGTTTGGTGTATTTTCTTTTGCACAAACCGTGAATAAAACAATAAAATTCATTGTTATTCATATCACCTGCATTTTCACTTCCTGATTGTTTCCCCACACCTGATTGCCCTTTCCTCTTGTTACCTGTATTATAAAAAACCCTCGTTTTGTATGTCTCGTTGCCAGATTGTTATGTGTCTTTATTGTACTCTCCAGCGGTTTTATCCGATAGATTTTAGTTACAACCCGTCTTGCCTCCGACTTTCGCATTTTGCTTTTCCCATCGGTCTAGTTTGGAACTGTTGTTTATCGACCCATTTAGGCTTTATTTAGACACTTTGGCAATAAAACCTATGTCTTGTTCTCGCAACTGGGCCTGGTGTATCAAAACCTGATATCAATGAGCTAAATGGCCTGTGATTGTCATGAGGTATTTTAATATATACGCTTAAGTTGTAGGCCTATTCCAGCTAGTTCTGTGAGCAACAGTGCCAGACATGCACATTTACATTTGCTTGAACGTATTGCAATTTGCTCAGTTGTTCATCTGCTTGCTTACAGACCTCTCATCACCTTTGTACACCATTTAATTCATGCACATAAGATCTTCATTTGTTCTTGAGCACAACACAATCATTTTTGTCCAGAATGCCACCTCAGGTCCAGCTCCTTTAGCTCAATCGCATATTAAATCTTGAGCTACCTGTCTTACATGTACTGTTCTTTACACCACAACAACGTCTGAAACTCACATTGCCAGCAGTCTGGATGCCATGGTACCGAAGCGGTCAAAGAAGAATCCATTGAGAAAACTGAGGAAGTTCTGTAAGATGACGGTGATGGTGAAAACCAGGGAAAAGAGCTCGTTCTGTTTGCTACAGTCTGGGGCAAGTGGAGGGAAAGAGGTGTTCACACCATAAGCGTTTTTAAAAACGTCCTTTTCAATTCCTGTGCACTGCATCATCTTCTGCATTTGCTGTTATCATGCCTTTGTATTGGCCTACTTTTAATATACTGTATTACCTACAATGCAATTTACTTTAACATAATTAATTTTTTATTTTATTTATTTATTTACAATAAATATTTCCTTAATTCTTAATTAAAACTTAATTCAAAACATCTTAACATTATATTACATTTCTTAAATATATAGAGCATTTCAAATAATTACTTATACTATCTCACAAATTGAAATTGAAAGTGTAGTCTCATTAAGTCGATACTCATTTGCCTGCTTTCTAGTGCGAAGACATATACAAAACGGTGAAATAGGTTTTGTTGTTCTTCTCATCAAAGATTCTTTGCCCACACCATCAAGTGCAGGAGTAAACAATCACACTCACCCATGTACTGTGTGCCATTGGGTCCTGTGGCATTCACACACTGGTCACTGAAGTATCCACTGGCTTTCAGGATAAACACCAGGGAGGCCCACCCATAAATGACCCCAGTGAAAAACAGGCACTCCACCAGTCCTGTGGCCAGGGTGAGCCAGCAGCGCAGCCTCACTCCACGTAGAAACCACAGCATCTTCAGCCTCTCTCTCCCTCTATTCTTAGTCCTTTACCTCTCCCTCTTTTTCAGTCCTCTACCTCTCCCTCTATTCTCAGTCCTTAACCTCTCCCTCTTTTTCAGTCCTCTACCTCTCCCTCTATTCTCAGTCCTTAACCTCTCCCTCTTTTTCAGTCCTCTACCTCTCCCTCTATTCTCAGTCCTTAACCTCTCCCTCTTTTTCAGTCCTCTACCTCTCCCTCTATTCTCAGTCCTTAACCTCTCCCTCTTTTTCAGTCCTCTACCTCTCCCTCTCCCTCTATTCTCAGTCCTTAACCTCTCCCTCTTTTTCAGTCCTCTACCTCTCCCTCTATTCTCAGTCATTAACCTCCCCCTCTTTTTCAGTCCTCTACCTCTCCCTCTATTCTCAGTCCTTAACCTCTCCCTCTTTTTCAGTCCTCTACCTCTGACTTATTTCTGTCCTTTACCTTTTTGCTCCTCTGATCACTGACAGATAAAAGAGAAAAAAAGAATGAAATATTACAAGAAGTGGCAAAACCATGGAAATGTGGAAGCTGAACATTTACAGAGACAATATTGCGCACTCATGTGACTACAGTTCTCAGTAATGGGTATTTCATTGCAGTTGTAATGAAAATAAAATAATTCACCACACAAGAGAAAATTAGTGTTAAGTTAATAGACACCAAGTATATAGTATTTAGTCAAATAGACAAAATGGCTATCACCACTGAAAACATTATCGTATGAATCCTGGTTAAATAATTATGAACTTGCTCACTAAATGAACCAAAAGGTTCTATGGCCACAACCTGGTGTAATACTGTCACCATAAGACATACCTGTATGCTCTCTACATCTGTGCCCAGTTGTTATTTAATTCGTCCCATGGACTTATATAGCCCTGTACTCTCCCTTCCTCCTCCTTCTCGCTTCACTCATTTGTTTACTCATTTATTTCACCTTTAAACCTTAAAACAGGTTTTTATCTCACCAGAAATGCAATGACCAAATTTCTAAAGTATGTACAGCAAATGTTTTGCTGGAACATGCTGGTAGGTAAACAATGTTCTTATTAATATACTGCCACATGACACAGTTGTATGGTGCAGAGCACACAGGCTGACATCCTGAGCGGTTATCTCCGTTTTGTAAAAGAAGGGACACTTTGGGCTGTTAAAGAACTGGTGATCTATAAATCTCCTAACTACAGATTATACAATATCAAAATGACTCTCCAAATGTGTTAAAGGCCCAATTTTGAATGCTGTTGAATGCTTTACAAAAAGCCAAAAAATACAAAGCTTTTATATAGTTTATCATTAATCCTAATGAAGATAACCGTGACGCTCTTCATAAAAAGCACTTTTAAAGGATCATTTGTATTTAGTGTCAGACTGACAGTACAGTGGTGTGAAAAAGTGTTTGCCCCCTTCCTGATTTCTTATTTTTTTGCATGTTTGTCACACTTAAATGTTTCAGATCATCAAACAAATTTAAATATTAGTCAAAGACAACACAAGTAAACACAAAATGCTGTTTTTAAATTATTATTATTATTATTATTATTATTATTATTATTATTATATATAATTATTATTATTGTTTTTATTATTAAGGAAGAAAACAAATCCAAACCTACATGGCCCTGTGTGAAAAAGTGATTGCCCCCTAAACCTAATAACTGGTTGGGCCACCCTTAGCAGCAACACCTGCAATCAAGCGTTTGCGATAACTTGCAATGAGTCTCATACAGTACTGTGGAGGAATTTTGGCCCACTCATCTTTGCAGAATTGTTGTAATTCAGCCACAAGCCTTAATGTTCTTCTTGCTCAGCAGTGGTTTTCGTCTTGGAACTCTGCCATGCAGGCCATTTTTGCCCAGTCTCTTTCTTATGGTCATGAACACTGACCTTAACTGAGGCAAGTGAGGCCTGCAGTTCTTTGGATGTTGTTGTGGGGTCTTTTGTGACCTCTTGGATGAGTCGTCGCTGCGCTCTTGGGGTAATTTTGGTCGGCCAGCCACTCCTGGGAAGGTTCACCACTGTTCCATGTTTTCGCCATTTGTGGATAATGGCTCTCTCTGTGGTTCGCTGGAGTCCCAAAGCTTTAGAAATGGCTTTATAACCTTTTCCAGACTGATAGATCTCAATTACTTTCTTTCTCATTTGTTCCTGAATTTCTTTAGATCTCGGCATGATGTCTAGCATTTGAGGATCATTTGGTCTACTTCACTTTGTCAGGCAGGTCCTATTTAAGTGATTTCTTGATTGAGAACAGGTATGGCAGTAATCAGGCCTGGGTGTGGCTAGAGGAATTGAACTCAGGTTTGATAACCCGGTCTCCCAGCGTGTGCCATCAAGCCCCTCCAGCTGGTCCAGAATGCTGCAGCCCGCCTGATCACCAGTCAGCCCAGGTCGGCTCATGTCACCCCGCTCCTCATTAGCCTCCACTGGCTTCCTATTGCCGCACGCATCCGTTTCAAGGCCCTAGTGTTGGCATTTCAGGCTGCTAAGGGGACTGCCCCACCGTACATACAATCCTTGATCACTCCCTACTCCCCAGCTAGACCACTCCGGTCTGCCAGCTCTGGTCGCCTTATGGTTCCCTCTCTACGTGCACCTGGCGGTCGAGCTGCACGTTCACGCCTGTTTTCCGTTCTGGTTCCTCAGTGGTGGAATGACTTGCCTACCACTGTCAGAACAGCAGAATCCCTCCCCCTATTTCGACCCACTCAAAACCCACCTTTTCTACCTTAGTCCTCCCTCCTGATTTCCCCTGCCCCTCCTTTCTGATATCCCTATCCTTGTCTAAATAAAAAAAATGCACTTATGATGACAACTATGTTTAGAACAGCATTTCATGTGTATTTTGCTAGTTCTGGATGTGATGCTTCGACTTATGGTCTTATGGTAGAACCTATGCACTTGTAAGTCGCTTTGGATTAAAAGCGTCTGTCAAATGACTGAAATGAAAATGATAAACCACAGTTATGTTTTAACAGGGGGGGCAATCACTTTTTCACACAGGGCCATGTAGGTTTGGATTTGTTTTCTCCCTTAATAATAAAAACCTTCATTTAAAAACTGCATTTTGTGTTTACTTGTGTTGTCTTTGACTAATATTTAAATTTGTTTGATGATCTGAAACATTTAAGTGTGACAAACATGCAAAAAAATAAGAAATCATGAACACTTTTTCATACCATTGTACTTCCTTGTTCATCTTCCGTCTTCCACATTTCATTTTTCTTTGTTTTATATAACATATATTTTGGAGTCCTTGCTCAGCTCTTAAACTCGACCCCCTGCGACCCTGTTTAGGATAAGCGGGTTAAGATAATGGATGGATGGATGGATGGAACTCAAAATACAAGATTATACACTTACCGAGCACTTTATTAGGTATTTATTAACTTATTTAACTTATTTTTCAGACTTCTACTGCTGTCGCCTATCCACTTAAACTTATGATGCATTGTGTGTTCAGAGATGCTCTTCTGCATCCCACTTTTGTAATGGAGTGGTTATTTGCATTAATGTCAACCTCCTGTCAGCTTTGGCCAGTCTGGCATTTCTCCTCTGACCTCTCATTAACAAGGCGTTTCTGTCTGCAGAACTTCTTTGCAAACTCTAGAGACTAGTGTGCGTGAAAATCGATCCACGGTCTAAGTAACTTAGATTTTCCCCAACTGATGGTTGATGTCTACATTAACTGAAGCTCTTTACATGATTGTATGCGTTGCACTGCTGCCACACAATTGGCTGATTAGATAATCGCATGAATAAATAGGTGTAATAAAGTAATGTTCCTAATAAAGTGCTCGGTGAGTGTATATATAACGTTAAGACTGCAAACTAATTAATGATGAACTTATTCACGAAATGAACAAAAAGGTTATCTGACCACAACCTGGTGGCAATTCACAATAATAACTACTAGACATACCTGTGTGCTCTCTGCACCTGTGCCTAGGTCTTCTTTCATTGCTTCCGTTCCTTTCATTCCCTCCATCTTATAAGCCCTCTACTCATCCCTCCTCCTCCCTTCCCTCCTACCTATACTGCATCATTTAATTTTAAACACATAAAAACAGGTTTTTATCTTATCAGAAATGTATGGACCACATTCCAAAGCATGTACTGGATGTGCTGGATCATGCTGGCATTACAATAATGTTCTTGTTATTATCCTGGCACAGGACAGGGAAGGACAGAATACAGTATGTGGTCACAGGGTTAAACTCAGTGAAACTGCAACAGTCGCGCAGATATCCTCCTGCCAGGCACCAGGAGGAGATGGGTTGCCATCTGAGTTTTATGGGGAGGACTTTCATCATGTGCAGCTGGAGTCCTTTCAGGGGAGCCTGCTCCCTGCTAGCCACCAATGGGCCATTCTCTCCCTTTTACCAAAGACATTTGGGACTGTCATACAGAATAGTCACTAGCCAGTAGGTTTTGCAAAGATAGCCACTTGGAAAACAAGCAGAAGAATAATGTTTGGGATGCTGGCTGCTTGCCTCAGGATTACTATGGCAGTTACTATGGCTATACTCCCTGCACTATATACTCACTCTTTTGTAGCCTTAGACTTACCTTAGAGTATTTGTCCATCTGGTCAGAGCGGTCAGGTCCTTTTTGGTCCCTTTTACTACATCTTCAGTAACTGGTCGTTGAGATTAGGATCTCTCTGTCTTTCGCTTATAATCAGTAATGGCTTTGGCATGAAGTCACTGGCACCTGGGCAGGGCTGGGCACTCTGGGAGTAATCAGCGGGAGACGAGGCTTAGAGATGCTTGCCAGTGTGGAGGACAGTAACTGGTGGGTACATTCTAATGGGAGTGATCAATGATTGTCAATAAAGACAGAAGTATCATGAAGTGAGGTGGCACGGATGGTGCAGTGGGTAGCACTGTTGCCTCACAGCAAGGAGGTCCTGGGTTCGAATCCCCGTCGGCCAGGGCCTCTCTGTGCGGAGTTTGCATGTTCTCCCCATGTCTGTGTGGGTTTCCTCCGGGTACTCCGGTTTCCTCCCACAGTCCAAAGACATGCAGGTTAGGCTGATTGGAGAGTCTAAATTGCCCATAGGTATGAGTGTGTGAGTGAATGGTGTGTGTGCCTTGCGATGGACTGGCGACCTGTCCAGCGTGTATTCCTGCCTTTCGCCCAATGTATGCTGGGATAGGCTCCAGCCCCCCTGTGACCCTGTTCAGGATAAGCGGGTTAAGATGATGGATGCATGGATGGTATCATGAAGTGGCTTTAGTTCTCTAGTTTTAGAGTTCTCTTGGAGAAGCTCTCCCTCTGTACATTGTAGCTGATTGGACCTCTCTTGGTCATCTCTCGTCTTGGGGTTCCTAAGTTTGTTACTGGAGAGTTGGTCACCACATCAGACAGATTTCCCGACTGGACCACTGGGCTATAGGAGTTTGCTAGCCATCTAGCTATAGCAGGTCCACCTGTTACCACCTTGAATTTCGCTCTTCTCAAAAAACTTCCAAAAATTCCAAAAATCAATCCAATTTTGATAACTTGGTGACCTTTCTGTTGGTCTGTTTTCTCTAGAGATCCTCTTTTGTGTTTTATGGCATTTTAATTGTCTTTGGTGTTTGTTGGGAGACAGACAGATTTGTGTATTACAAAAACTTCACATATGCATGTTAATGTCCGCAGGAAGCTTCCATTGTTTTACAGACAACCAATAAAACACAGCGGTAGAAATTGCAGCCTATAGGGCAACCCTGTATAACGAATGACCAATCAGAGGTCACACTGTATTTAGCACCCAAATTTGAATACATGCAAATGTACTTGTATAAAGTCCCCGAACTCCAATGGTTCGATGGATACTTTTGTGTGAATCCTTCATGCTGGCTTCCTGCAATAAATACTTTCCTGACTCAAGACACAAACATCGGATTTGCTGCTTCCTGAGAAAACGGTCACTTTAATTATTTGGTAAAACTTTGTGTTACCAACAGTGGTGTTCACTCATCTATGCTATTTTCTTAACTACTGACACTGACAACTATCTACGGTTAGCTTCATCATTCTGCATCGTCACACAAAATAGACCCTTGACTTTGGACAATGACATAAACAGGCATGTTTCCCAGCAATATTATCAGAAAAGAAGACACTACTTCTTTCAAAGAATGTACACTACCACTGAAATGAAACGTGTGCACGTGTGACTAGGAACAGTTACAGATCTAGAACGATAATTGAAGTATGTACCTCCATGCATTTTCGGTTCAATGTAACATGATATCTCTGATGCCATGTCTGCTGGTCACATTTTGGCTTGATCTTGTCACAATTGCAATGCAGTTGGTACACACTGATTAGGTTATGTTGCACCAAAAATGCATCTTTGCATTATATCTTCCAGATAATAACAAAAATAACAAAAATAATTGGTCCCGTAATATCATCCAAAATCAGGTTTCGAGAAAATCGACTGCAAAGATAGAAATGGTAAATTATTATACTGATTTCACCATACCCATGGCATAACAAACAAAATAATGTGTATTCTCTTTGAAATGTATGAATTTGCCTTTATGTTCAGATGTGGATATTTTTATTCTGCGATTAAATTAAAGGAGAGACCTAAAAGGAAATAAGGTGCAAGGCATCCTGGGGTTTGTCTTCATTGTCTCCAGAGAAGGTGTTCTCATCGTTGGGAGGTGGCTGGGCGGAGCGTCTTCTCTGATTGGCCAATCTGCGCCAGCAGATATAGACATAGGCCGGGTGAATGAATGGCGCCAGGCACAGGATGCACAGGGCTATGTTTATCTGCAGAGGGAGGAAGAGAAGAGACTGGAACAGCTGTGCATGTATTATTTGTCAGAACAGATCTGGGTCAAATATGTATTTAAAATACTTTGGTTTTATTATACTGGTTTAATGTATTTCAGAAAATTATTTGCCATAGACCTTTTGGACTCTTTCAAATCCCTGCTCCCTCTCATGTTGCCTTGAAATGGCAGCTGCATTTTCATATTTCACATTCAATTCAATTAAATTCAAATAGCCTTACTGGCATGACAAAATCATGGTAGCGTTTCATCGAATAACAAGCGTCCTCTCGCTGCGGGTCCAAGGCTGCAGGCTGTATTTCCCTATTCCTGTGTATTTTGACTCTGTTCTCTTTCCGTAGTCCTGTCATCTTGTTATTCGTTTCACCTGAGTCTTGTTACCTGTTCCCCACTTTCACGCCTGTTCATCATTTCAGATCATTACATCTGTGCATTTATAGCGATGGTTCTGGGGAGCTCCCTGGCATTCAGGGTTTAGGTTTCTTTCTCGCCCCTGTCTGGTTGCTCTCGCTGTCTGCTGTGTTGCGTGCTACCTGGCGGTTATCTCTAACTTCAGTAGTAGGTGGGGTGTACCTATTGCCCTCCAGTTGGAGGAGGAGGGGTGTAATCAGTTTGTAATATGCACTGGCACCCTGTTTGGGTGCTGACTCTCCTGTGTGTGTAAAGGTGGGGTGTAAGCAGTGTGCGTGCATGAGCACTGTGTCACCTGGAGGTGTATGACAGTGTACAGAATGTTCAGCTGTAAGACAATGATCTGGAATTTGAGGAATTTTAAAACAAGAACATTCAACAACAGCTTTGCAAGAAATATCACCATACACCATACCCATTTTGTTTATTTTTCTTTCATTGGCACTTGATCAGTTACGCTGTGTCATTTTTCAAGTGTGGTTCACGTTAGCCGAAGAATGACATTCATCTCATTCAAAAGCTATGCAGGAACCTCGTTAGCCTGGGCTAGGTTCAGGGCTCTGTTCCCCTTTTATCACCCTGGGCTGGGCTCCCTTCTCCATAATGGTGCCGCCCTTATTCACTGCAGTACCTCTTCCCTGCTCGCCTCGTATTAATAGCTCTGTCACCTCTAGCGGAGCTAGAAGTTTATATTCTCACTGGCATATGTTTTGTTTAGTCACTATTGAACCATTCCCTAACTAGGTGTTCGGTTCTCCTTGACCTGTGGTCTCTAAGTTCGGTAGTCGCAAAGAGAACAAAAATTATAAATCATCTGATCAAATTACAAGCAGACATATGCCTAATACAAGAAACTCACTGAAGAGAATCCGAAAATCAGAAATTGAAAACCCCACAATTTAATTAATTATACAATTCTAAGAAAAGAGGTGTGTCGATTTTAATGAACATAAAAGTTCCATTAATCCATAGCACTACCATCTCTGATCCTGAAGGGCAATATGTTATCATCAACGCCTCCATTAACAACAACAACTTAACTATTGCAAACATATACACACCCAATAATGATGACCCTGCTTTCTTCCATTCATTCTTCGATTTGTAGGAGAAAATTCACAGAACAAGGTCTTCTTCCTCTGTTTATGACAAATCAATCACAAGTCAAAATCAGACTAAACCGCCAAACCATTAGAATTGAGCATGCTGGTTCCTCCAAAACTCTCAAAGCTTCATGCCAAAAATATACCAATATGTATGCAGCCTATAATCAATGTAAATCACATGTATGCTGCCTATGGGCTAACTTTGGCAAAGACAGTTTGCAGAACAGCTGTATGCCTGTACAATGCGATAAGAACATTTATTTTTAAATATAGCCTGTGATGTCATGCCAATTATTTTTGATGAGAACACATTTGTGGAAGACAGTTGGTATGCCTGTACGATGAGATAAGAGCAATTGCTTTCGTAAGATCAAGCTGACAAAACAAACGGCATGTTTAAAGAAAACAGTTATTTTTAGAAAATAGCATACGAAGCGAAATTATAATTTGGGCGATTGCCACAATGATGAATCATTGGGACAGGAGCAGCTGGTATTTCTGAGGAGGAGTTATGTTGAAAGAAGTGTATAAAATGTGTGTGAAACCAACAATCGAGGTCCACTTCTGCAGAACTGGTCCGGCTTTGTGCACTTGTGCTAATAACGTCTGATTTTCCTGAAGAGCTTGCTTTCCCTCGTGGGGTTGCTTTGCTACAAATTAGAGATTGGACTTTGAATTCTGTTGTTTCTTAGACACGACAGATTCACTATCCAGCTTATCCGATTGTACGATCATAATTGGCGGTGACTTCAATACAGTTATTAATCCCACTCTAGATAGATCATCCTTAAGCCTACTTAACTGGCACTCCACAGAAACATTAAAACAATACATAAGTGATTTTGTTCTTGGCGACAGCTGGCGACTGAAAAATCAGAGAATATTCACACTTTTCAGCGCCCCATTAATCATTCTCTCATACTGACTTTTTTCTTACCAGTACCAGTTACTCAATTATAACCGATATTTCAAATTCCAAAATTCATCCCATCATAATTAGTGATCATGCCCCTGTGTCATTTAATTTAAACACCAAACAAACTCAAACAATCCATCATGGAGATGGAGATTTAACACTTCTTGCTTAAAGATCCTGAATCAATACAATTTTCAGAAGAGAGTGGGCATCCTTCATGGAAATAAACGATTATCTCATCCACTGTACTTTGGGAAACCGCAATGGTGGTATTAAGAGGAGTAATTATATCATACTCATCATACAAGAAAAAACAGGAACAGGAACTCAAAAAAAAAATCGGGAAAATATCTGGCAAACCAACTCAAGCAAAACAAAGAGAAATTAATTATACCAGTAGGAAAAAAAAAAGAGAGAGACACATTTCGTGAATTTTACAGCAAATAATATACCCCTGACAAGGATCCAGACTCAACAGATATGAACACCTTCCTTAATAACCTTAAATTACCCCAATTTAATAAAGAACAAGCAGACAAACTCAACACACCATTAACACCCAAGGAACTCCATACAGCACTCAATAAGATGCCAAACCATAAAGCTCCATTACCTGATGGCTTTCCTGCTGAGTTCTATACACATTTTTGGAAAACAATCTTACCACTATTTTTTCGAATGGTCCTTATATTAAACATTACTCAACAACTCCTCCTCACATAAACACAGCCCCCATCTCAGTACTACTGAAACCTGATAAAGACCCAACTCTCTACTCCAGCTGCTGCCCCCTATCACTCATCAACACGGACCTAAACATTATCTGTAAAGCACTAGCCACCAGAATGGAAACCGTTCACTCATCACTAATCCATCCAGATCAAACCGGATTCATCAAAGGCCGACACTCATCAAATAGCATGCGCAGATTATTTAATTTAATTCATGTATCAAAACAAAACACTAATTGTACCATTAGACACAGGAAAAGCTTTTGATTGAGTAAACTGGAAGTTCTTATTTGGAACGCTATGCAAATTTGGTTTCGGAGAATCGTTCATTCATTGGATAAGAATTCTGTATAGTACACCAATGGCCACAGTTGTTACTCATGGATTAACATCACAGAGTTTCACACTGCACAGCGATACCAGGCAAGGATGCCCACTCTCTCCATCGCTTTTTGCTCTGTTCATCGAACCCCTTGCCGCTGCAATAGGTCAAAACATCAACATCAAGGGAATCCAAACCCTCAACACTCACCACAAGATTAGCCTCTACACCGGTGATGTGCTGCTGTATCTACAAGAACCATCAAACTCTCTACAAGAAACCATGATGTTCATTAATTCATTCTGCAACATTTCCGACTATGCTATAAATTGGACAAAATCAACAATTCTACCCAATATATGGTGATGACTGGAATGCTGCAGCTCAAAACCCACCCCTCCCCATTCCCACAACATTAAGTATCTGGGTGTAAACATTTCTGTCTGACTGTCAGAGTGGTTTCACCTAAACTTCACTCCATTAATAAAAACAACAGAAGATGACTTAAGCTGCTGATAAACGTACCCCTCCCATTAATTGGCAGAATAGCTACTGTAAAAATCATATTTCCACAAATGTATTACCTCTTCACAATGACTCTGACCCAGCCCACCACAAAATGGTTTAATTCACTAAACTCCATAACAAGAAAGTTCTACTGGAAAAACACCCCGAATCAAATTGGTCACATTGCGAAGCACAAAACTCAAGGAGGATTAGAAGCCCCAAATTTTCAGAATTATTATCTGGCAAATCAACTACAATATATCACCATTTGGATTCACCCAAACCAACAGAAAAACTCATAGTTAGAAATAGAATAATCACAATGTAAAGACATCTCAGTCTCCGATTTACCATTTCTCAACAACACCATAAAACACCATAATTGCTTTAATAACACCGTAATTTCAACAACCCTGACAGCGTGGTGGAAAATCAACAAAATCTTCAAATCTTCAATGAAACCCTGGAAACCCTTCAACACATGGAAACAAAGTGGTGTCACACACCTCCAACATCTTTTCCAGAATAATGAATTCATTACTTTTCAGAATTTGCTCCAGAAGTTCAACATCGGGAAAGAACAATACCTTCAATGCCTCCAATTAAAGTCTATTCTAAAATCTAAAATCTAAAATCAATATATAACAATTTACTCCCACCCCCACTAGTAGAAGAAATCAGCAAAATCTCCAACCCAAGGAAAATTCTTTCAAAATATCCACCATAGACTCAACAAATCAACAGGAACACCTTCACAATGACTAACAATACTAACTTGCAACTAATACAGTGCAAAGTCATCCACAGAGCACATATCACTCAGCACAAGATGTATAGGATGGGACACACAGACTATGACGCATGCTCACACTGCATACTAAACACACCAGACAATGACCTCCACCCCACCTGGCTCTGCCCACCAACTCAACGCTTTTGGCAAGTTATCAAAAGAATTCATCTCATTTTGAGCCGCAGCATTCCAGTATCCCTCTGCCTGCTCGGATCTCTCAGTAATGAAACCACCAATCCAAAACTCAAAACCAATACTCAGCGCCTTATCTGTCACCAAGAAAATTATCCTGCTAAACTGGAAAAGTCGAAATGCATTAAACATCACACAATGGTTAAACCTCCTCAAAGAACACGTATCCATGGAACAAATTACACTCCGGCACCAAACCTCATTCTTTAAAACAGTTTGGGGCCCCTTCATCATCTCATTAGACTTGCCTGTCAACTAATCCCACCAACACACACACACACACACGCACACTAGAAAACATTCACTAAAATATATATATAAGTCTTGTGTAGCACACCAAAGTCAAGATTTCATAAAGTCACCTGTTTGGCGAACATTTTCTTAATAGAACACTACGAAAAGACGGCAGGCTCTGTTGCGTTTGTCACTGTCAGCTTTCCAAAACAGTGCACGAGAGCATGGAACTGTATAATAACACTTTATATTTTTGATGCTTTAACTTGTGGAAGAACCTATGCACTTGAAAGTTGCTTTGGATTAAAAGCATCTGCCGAATTACTAAAATGTCAAATATTAAAAAAAATATTACGCGTTATATTCAAAGACTGTGGGAACAGTGTTGTGGTTTAAGGTTGTTTGCTGCTGCAATTCCTCTCTTGACCATTAGGAGTCCGAAATTACCTATTGTACCTCTAAAGCAGTCAAACTCCAGTGCGGGAGGTCCACAGAGTCTGCAGATTTGTTATTTATTATATGTTGGAAGTATTAACTTAAATGCATTGACTTAAGTTAAGCACGAGTGCCAAAAGACAATAAATAAATAAAATAAAATAAAATAAAAAGTTTGGTAGTCGCCATGGTGTACCTATTGCTTGTTCGCCTTGTTCATTGTATTCCGGCATCATGAGTTGAGTCAATAAGGGAGCAATATAGTGCCCTTCTGTATGGCAACTTAGGATGTAATATACAGTACTGTGCAAAAGTCTTAGGCACCTGTATAACATTCTGTACAGATAAGATTCTTTCAAAAATAATTCAATGAAAGGTCCTTCTCTGAGATAGCCAATGCTGTCCTGCAGAAACACATATATATATCTTTGGCACCCTAGACTTTATATAGTATAGGGTGCCAAAGACTTCTGCACAGTATTTTGCTTTAGGGGATTATTATTTTTTTTTTGGTGCAGTGGGTAGCACTGCCGCCTCACAGCAAGGAGGTCCTGGGTTCGAATCCCCGTCGGCCGGGGCCTCTCTGTGCGGAGTTTGCATGTTCTCCCCGTGTCTGCGTGGGTTTCCTCCGGGTACTCCGGTTTCCTCCCACAGTCCAAAGACATGCACGTTAGGCTGATTGGAGAGTCTAAATTGCCCGTAGGTATGAGTGTATGAGTGTGTGAGTGTGTGAGTGAATGGTGTGTGTGCCCTGCGATGGACTGGCGACCTGTCCAGGGT